>NC_135827.1:40049591-40388341 GCF_964213995.1 Mustelus asterias
TCCCCTTTGAAAGTTACCATTGAATCTGTTGTGATTGGCTGATTGAAGGCAAGCATGTCGAATGCCTTCTTAATCACCTTGGCCACCTGTGTTGCCACTTTTAGGAAACTGTGGACCTGCACGCCCAGATCCCTCTGTATGTTAATGTTCCTAAGGGTTCTGCCATTTACAGTGTAATTCACACCTAAATTTGATCCTCCAAAATGCATCACCTCACATTTGTCCGGATTAAACTCCATCTGCCATTTCTGTGCCGAAGTCTCCAATCTATCTCTATCCTGTTGCATCCTCTGACAATCCTCGGCACTATCAGCAACTCCACCAATCTTCATGTCATCTGCAAACTTACTAATCAGACCATCCACATTTTCCTCCAGATCATTTATATATACTACAAACAACAGAGGTCCCACACTGAGCCCTGCGGAACACCACTAGCTACAGATCTCCATTCTGAAAAACACTTTTCCACCGCTTCTATAAGCAAGCCAGTTCTGTATCCATCTAGCTAGTCCACCCCAAATCCCATGTGATTTTAATTTTTGTACCAGTCTGCCATGTGGGACCTTGTCAAATGTCTTACTAAAGTCCATATAAACTACATCCGCAGCCCTTCCTTCATCAATTTTCTTTGCAACCTCTTCAAAAAACTCAATCAAGTTGGTGAGACATGACCTTCCCTATACAAAACCATGCTGCCTATCACTAACTAGTCCATTTTCCTCCAAATCTGCATATATCCTGTCCCTCAGTATCTTCTCCAAAAGCTTCCCCACCACTGACGTCAGTCTCACCAGCCTATAATTTCCTGGATTCTCCCAGCTTCCTTTCTGAAGCAAGGGAACAACATTAATTATTCTCCAATCCTCTGGAACCTTGCCTGTGGTCAAAGAGGATGTGAAGATATCTGTTAAGGCCCCAGCTATTTCTCCCCTTGCCTCCGTAGTAACCTGGAATAGTTCGCCCAGGGGACTTGCCTACCTTAATGCAATTTAGGATATTCAACACTTTCTTGTTTGATATATTGACATTCTCAAGAGCGTTCACACACCTATCCCTGACGTCAACATCCATCATGTCCTTCTCCTTGGTGAATACCAATACAAAGTACTTATTAAGGATCTCACCCACCTCCTGTGGCTCCACGCATAACTTCCCTCCATTGTCCTTGAGTGGGCCTATTCTTTCTCTTGCTATCCTCTTGCTCCAAATATATGCATAAAAAGCCTTGGGATTCTCTTTGACCCTGTTTTCTAAAGACATTTCATGGCTCCTTTTAGCCTTCCTAATTCCAGGTTTAAGTTCCTTCCTACTTTCACTGTACTCCTCAAGAGCTTCATCAGTTTTTCGATGCCTAGGACCTATCGTATGCTTCCTTTTTCCGATTGAGTAAACTTACAATTTCCCTTGTCATCCATGGTTCCTGAATTCTGCCATTTCTACCCTTCATTTTTACAGGGACATGCCTGCCCTGCACTTCAATCAACTGGCCTTTAAAAGCCTCCCACATGCCAGATGTGGATTTGCCCTCAAATAGCCGCTCCCAATCCACATTCCCCAGTTCCTGTCTAATTAGGAAGTATTTGGCCCTCGTCCAATGAAGCACCCTCACCCGAAGGCCACTCTTGTCCTTATCTTATGGAATTATGGTCGCTAAGCCCAAAATGCTCCCCCACTGAAACATCGATCACCTGGCCTGGCTCATTCCCCAAGACCCAGTCTAGTCTGGCCCCCTTCATGGTTGGATTGTCAACATACTACCAAAAAGCCCTCCGGACACATCTAACCAATTGCTCTCTCCGAGCCCCTGGTTGTAAGGGAGTCCCAATCAATATGGGGGAGTTAAAGTCACCCATCACAACTACTCTGCTTTTTATCACACCTTTTCGGTACCTAACTACACAACTGCTCCTGTCTCCTGCGGGCTGCCGGGAGGTCTTTTGTACACTCCCAACATTGTGATTTCACCCTTCCTATTCCTGAGCTCCATCCATAATGCCGCACTACAAGATCTCTCCAATGTCTGCCCCCTTAACACAGCTGTGATCTGCTCCCTAATCAGCAATGCAACTCATCCCATCTTGTTTCCCCTTCTGTCTCATAGAACATAGAACATAGAACATTACAGCGCAGTACAGGCCCTTCGGCCCTCGATGTTGTGCTGACCAGTGAAACCAATCTAAAGCCCCTCTAATCTACACTATTCCAATATCATCCATATGTTTATCCAATAACCATTTGAATGCTCTTAATGTTGACAAGTCCACTACTGCTGCAGGCAGGGCATTCCATGCCCTTACTACTCTCTGAGTAAAGAACCTACCTCTAACATCTGTCCTATATCTCTCACCCCTTAATTTAAAGCTATGTCCCCTCATGTGAGCCATCACCATCCGAGGAAAAAGGCTCTCACTATCCACCCTATCTAATCCTCTGATCATCCTGTATGCCTCTATTAAGTCACCTCTTAACCTTCTTCTCTCTAACGAAAACAACCTCAAGCCCCTCAGCCTTTCCTCATACAATTTTCCCACCATACCAGGCAACATCCTGGTAAATCTCCTCTGCACCCTTTCCAACACTTCCACATCTTTCCTATAATGCGGCGACCAGAACTGTACGCAATACTCCAAATGCGGCCGCACCAGAGTTTTGTACAGTTGCAGCATGACCTCCTGGCTCCGAAACTCAATCCCTCTACCAATAAAAGCTAACACACCGTACGCCTTCTTAACAACCCTAGCAACCTGGGTGCCAACTTTCAGGGATCTATGCACATGGACACCCAGATCCCTCTGTTCATCCACACGACCAAGTATCTTACCATTAGCCCAGTACTCTGTATTCCTGTTACTCCTTCCAAAGTGAATCACCTCACACTTTTCCGCATTAAACTCCATTTGCCACCTCTCAGCCCAGCTCTGCAGCTTATCTATGTCCCTCTGTAACCTGCCACTTCCCTCCGCACTGTCTACAACTCCACCGACTTTAGTGTCATCTGCAAATTTACTAACCCATCCTTCTACCCCCTCATCCAGGTCATTAATAAAAATGACAAACAGCAGTGGCCCCAAAACAGATCCTTGCGGTACACCACTAGTAACTGAACTCCAGGATGAATATTTCCCATCAACCACCACCCTTTGTTTTCTTACAGCTAGCCAATTCCTGATCCAAACCACTAAATCACCCTCAATCCCATGTGTCCGTATTTTCTGCAAAAGCTTACCATGGGGAACCTTCTCAAACGCTTTGCTGAAATCCATATACACCACATCAACTGCTTTACCCTCATCCACCTCTTTGGTCACCTTCTCAAAGAACTCAATAAGGTTTGTGAGGCACGACCTACCCTTCACAAAACCGTGCTGACTATCCCTAATCAAATTATTCCTTTCTAGGTGATTATAAATCCTATCTCTTATAATCCTTTCCAAAACTTTGCCCACAACAGAAGTGAGGCTCACCGGTCTATAATTACCCGGGTTGTCCCTACTCCCCGTCTTGAACAAAGGGACAACATTTGCTATCCTCCAGTCTTCTGGCACTGTTCCTGTAGACAATGACGACACAAAGATCAAAGCCAAAGGCTCTGCAATCTCCTCTCTCGCCTCCCAGAGAATCCTAGGATAAATCCCATCCGGCCCAGGGGACTTATCTATTTTTGCCCTTTCCAGAATTGCTAACACCTCCTCCTTATGAACCTCAATCCTGTCCAGTCCAACAGCCTGCATCTCAGTACTCCCCTCGACAACACTGTCCCTCTCCTGTGTGAATACCTACGAAAAATGTTCATTTAGTGCCTCTCCTATCTCTTCAGACTCCACGCACAACTTCCCACTACTGTCCTTGACTGGCCCTAATCTTACCCTAGTCATTCTTTTACTCCTGACATACCTATAGAAAGCTTTAGGGTTTTCCTTGATCCTACCTGCCAAAGACTTCTCATGTCCCCTCCTGGCTCTTCTTAACTCTTTCTTTAGGTCCTTCCTGGCTAACTTGTAACTCTCAAGCGCCGTAACTGAGCCTTCACGTCTCATCTTAACATAAGTCTCCTTCTTCCTCTTCACAAGAGATTCAACCTCCTTAGTAAACCACGGTTGCCTCACGCGACTGCTTCCTCCCTGCCTGACAGGTACATGTTTATCAAGGACACGTAGTAGCTGTTCCTTGAACAAGTTCCACATTACAATTGTGCCCATCCCCTGCAGTTTCCTTCCCCAACCTATGCCAGCTAAATCTCGCCTAATCGCATCATAATTTCCTTTCCCCCAGCAATAACTCTTGCCCTTTGGTATATACCTATCCCTTTCCATTGCTAAGGTAAACGTAATCGAATTGTGGTCACTGTCACCAAAGTGCTCACCTACCTCCAAAACTAACACCTGGCCTGGTTCATTGCCCAGTACCAAATCCAATGTGGCCTCGCCTCTTGTTGGGAAAGATCTAAACCAATGATATCCCCGAATGTTAAGCTACCAGTCCTTGTCCCTCCTTTAACCATGTCTTCGTAATTGCAATAACATCATAATTCCATGCAGTAATCCAGGCTCTCAGTTCATCTGTTTTACCTGTTATAATTCTTGCATTGAAGCAAACACACTCCAGACCTACAGTCCTGCTGAGCCCCGCGGCTTCCCTCTGCCTGCTCTTACTCTGTGGCTATGCACTAACCAATCATCAGGTTGTTATCACACTGCTGTTTGTGGGAGCTTGCTTTGTGCAAACTGGCTGCCGTGTTTTCTGAGTTACAACACTGACAAGGCAATAGAAGTGTTTAATAGGCTGTGAAGCACTTTGAGATGTCCTGAGATCATGATGCAAATGCAAATTCTTCCTTCCTCGAAAGTGGTATTTCTATGCAGAAGGACTGAATGTTTTTTTAGTTATTGATGTGTTTAAGATTCTTGCTGTTGGCATCTCGCCCTGAGTCAGTCGCAAGGTCAGACACTTGCCTGTACGAGCGTACTTACTGAGTGCTCATTGAGCATGTCCTGACTCCTGGATGGATGATGTGGAGATGCCGGCGTTGGACTGGGGTAAACACAGTAAGAAGTTTAACCTGGTGTTGTTAAACTTCTTCCTGGATGGATGACATGATGCTGTGAGTAACTCAGTATCTGTCGTGCTTTTACTAACCGTACTCCTTCATTAATCCGCACTTAAAAACATCCAACAAAATCATAGAATGATGAGGCACAGAAGGTGGCCATTCAGCCCACTATGTCTGTACTGACTTTTTGAAATAGCTAATTAATTAGTCCTACTCTCACACACTTTCCTCAAAGCTCTGTATTTTCCTCCTTTCGTGTATTTATCCAACTCCTGTCAGAAAATTGTTAATGAGCCTGTTTCTGCTCTCCTTTCAAGCAACGCATTCCGAATTATAACACCTCACTGCTATTCCCGTGGACATTTCTGTGGGCAGCCCAGCATCTGACATTTATTAGTATCTGTGATTAGATGTTGCTGAGTTTTGTGTGTTCTCCATTAGTTCAGCATGGTGGGCTCTCAGTTTTCTTTTGCTTTGGTTGCTACTGCCATTTTGTTAGTTCCGTCCTAAGGTGGATGGGGGTTCCTTTGGAGGCTTCTGATCGGCTAAATGATTGACTTCTGGAAGATGAGTACAAACATGCAAATATACAAATTAGGAGGAGTAGGCCATTTGGCCCCTCAAAGAACAAAGAACAAAGAACAATACAGCACAGGAACAGGCCCTTCGGCCCTCCAAGCCCGCGCCGCTCCCCGGTCCAGGATTGAATCCTGAATCCAGGATCCCCGCCCAATTTTCCGGCCTATCTACATACCAATATCCTATCCACCGAGCTGTCCCCCACAGCTACGATGCTTTGTTCATCACAACCTATTAACTCACCCCCACCCCCCCATTCCAGACCATGCGATCTCCAGGGAGAGGCGAAAACCCAGAGTGAAAACCCCAGGGCCAATATGGGGAAAAGAAATCTGGGAAATTCCTCTCCGACCCCCTGAGGCGATCGAAACGAGTCCAGGAGATCACACTGGCCCTGATCGGAAAATGCTTCCCAACCCTAGTCATTTCCACTTCCACGAACACCATATGAATTCCCTGCCCCCGAGACAGGTTCCCAACTATCCGCAGTCTCGCTCTGTACTGGCACCAGCAAGATGATCATAGAAAGAAGCCTTGAAACGAGAAACAAGGAACAATAAGCCCTCGAGCCTTGGTGGATCTTAGCCTACCATCGTCGCCACTTTCCTATTTACCCCCCGATATAGCTTCATTCTCTTGTTCATCACCAAAGATCTCCATATTCAAATTTAATAATAACTTTCTATCTGCACATATCACTATCATTAAATCCTATCTGCACCCATCACTATCACCCAATCCATTGCTACCTCACTCACTATCCATTTCATCCTCACTGACCATCCTTCACACGGTGGCACAGTGGTTAGCACTGCTGCCTCATAGCTCCAGGGACTCGGGTTCAATTCCAGTGCTCGGGCCACTGTCTGTGTGGAGTTTGCACATTCTCCTCGTGCCTGTGTGGGTTTCCTCCGGGTGCTCCGGTTTCCTCCCACTGTCCAAGGATGTGCGGGTTAGGTTGATTGGCCATGCTAAATTGCCCCTTAATGCCAAGGGGATTAAATATGTGGGGTTGTGGGGATAGGGCCTGGGTGGGATTGTTGCTGGTGCAGGCTCGATGGGCTGAATGGCCTCCTTCTACACTGGAATGGATGGAAATTGAGAATGTGAATCATTCTCACTCTCCATCTGCTTAATTCTCACTCACATTCCATCCTCATTGTCCATCTGTTATATTTTCATCCCCATCCTACGTCATTCCTAAGATGAGTTCGATCTTTCCCAGACCCATCTCCATTTCCAATTCCCACACGCTCCACACCCGTCTCTCATCCTGTCCAGATCCGCCAATTGGCTTCTTTACTTTCCCAAAGAATATAAAAGTCTCGACTGTAAAATTATAGCAGCACATCTTTTTCATCAGGATTGTCCACTGATCACTTCCCCAAGATTATTCAATTTAATCAGTCTCCATACTGTTTGCGATTCTGATAGAAATTTATTCATAATGGCCAAAGGTGAACATTGACTGCCAATCATTCTGACAAGAAGCTGTCAATTAGTCTCCACCTAATAATATTGGTCTTGGAGTGTTTTGACTGTGAGGAACTTTGAAGTCTATCAAATAACAGCTGCTGTTTCAGCTCTCTGCATAATTGCACATGCGTTGCATTGAAATACAAAGTCTAACTCTGGAGATTTAACTCTGTGATCAGCGTAACTAGGGCAACTCACAGCATCAGCAACGATACAGCCTGCTATCGAGCTGCAGTCAGTCTCAGACTAAATACCCAATAGGAGTCACAGTATCAGCGACTGTGATCAGGCCTCTGTGAACTACAATGGGAGGCTCATTGCAAATTCCTGTCAGGCCTGTGCAGACAGCCAGGTCTAACTCACCCACTGATTTTCTGTCCCCTTGTCACGAGCATGTTTCCATCACTAATCTGGCACAGGTTGACACATGTCTTGTATCAGACACAAGGCACTTGTAAGTGGGGTACAAAGCTCAATTCACTTTAGATCAATAGAAATACACAGGCTATAATAGCAGCAGAGTCGGGCCCTCGCTGCTTGTTAAGAATCTTCATGTTTCCTTGAGCAGGCTGTCCCAGTGCTTTACAAGCCTGAAAACACTTTGGAGCGCTAACGATCCATGTTAAGGGTTTCCTCAGTCACTTCTCCAGCACCGAATTCTTATTGAGCGCAAACTGGTCCTCTTATTTAGACCTTCCTCCTCGGATTGATTTGTGCGGACTGAAGATTCTGAATCAAAACTGTGTCTGCGACAGCTAGGTTTGAGTTCAAGGAAGGTAAGAAGGAGCAGGGAAAGGTGCAACCGTGACTTTGATATGTTGATGGGGTTAAACGAAGAAATGCGGCATGGCGGTACAGTGGTTAGCACTGCTGCCTCGCAGCGCCAGGGACCCGGGCCTGGGTCACTGTCTGTGTGGAGTTTGCACATTCTCCCCCTATCTACGTGGTTTTCCTCCGGGTGCTCCGGTTTCCTCTGTAAGGGGAAGTTTTTGCTTCCTACCAGCATAAAAGACAAGCAGACATGAGTACAGTACAAAAGGCAACACAAGTTTTATTCCCTGTCCAAAATAACAAAACCACAGGCCTGGGGGAAGACAGCTGCTCGCCAACTGCTTCCCTTTTCCATTGTGAGCTTTACAATTTATAGGGTTTTGAACTTGGCGCCAAGCGAATGGGAATGGGCTCATTCAAAGCGGTTGCTGACAGCATGAATGGGATCCATGTGGGTTATTGCAACACTAAGCAGTGACCCAATAGCGAAGTATTGAAAAGCCATTATAGATAGGTGGAATTGAGCTGTGGCTAATGATGAAGTGATCCTATTTCTCCTGGGCTGATCTCTTTCTGGAGGGTTCCCTTTGTGATTTGAACTTCTTGCATAATCTAATCGGTTGAGCTATTGTCTATGTTTCCCTGCCTGGAGTCTAAAGTGATTAAGCCTGTCTGAAGTGATTAGGGGGTGCAAGGAGCCTCTCCATGAGTCATCGCATTGCTGTGAGCTGCTGACAATATTTCCCATCATTCATTACCGGGCAACATAAATTCGATATAAACGCGTAAAAATGTCCATGATATTAAGCATGAAAGTCATCTTAAGCATAAAAGTCACCTCCCACAGTCCAAAGATGTGCGGGTTAGGTTGATTGGCCATGCTAAATTGCCCCTTAGTGTCGGGGGGCTAGAAAGGGTAAATATGTGAGGTTACAGGGATAGGGCCCAGGTGGGATTGTGGTTGATGCAGACTCAATGGGCCGAATGGCCTCCTTCTGCACTGTAGAGTTTCTATGAACTCATGTGCAGCACAAACACCTGTATGGGCTGGATGGGCTGAATGGCCTGTTTCTAGGCTGTACATAATACAGCAGTTACCTCCATGCACTGCAGAAGCATCATCAACAATGCCTGCTGTAGATCCTCCAAATCAGGCAGTGAGGAAGATGATTCTACCGCAATGTCCTCTCCCAAGCAAACACGCCCAGCATCAAAGTGCTAATCAATCAAATCCATGTTGTTCGTGTGCCTGGCACCAGACTCCAGAAATAACTGTTTTACTTGGATCAAAAACAGAAAATGCTGGAAAATCTCAACAAGTCTGATAACGTCTGTGGAGAGAGAAGAGAGTCAATTGCCGGAATTTTACCACCTTGCCCACGGGACGGGCGAGGCTCACAGAACAGCATTCTCCGTTGGCCTCGGACGGGATCTTACAAGCCTCGGGTGGGCGAGGCGGTAAAATTCCGACAAATGTTTCAAGGTTAGATGGGTCTTTGTCAGAGCTCTTATGAAGAGTCACCCAGACTCAAAACCTTGGCTCTATTCTCTCTCCACAGTTGTTGTCAGACTTGCTGAGATTTTCCAGCATCCACAGTGATTTGCTTTTATCTTTTTGTTCTACTTGGAACATTATCACAGCAGGGGACACCCAGGAGGACAATGGAATTGCTTCAGGAATGTCCTCAAAGCATCCCTGAAGAGTTTAAACATCCCCATTAATTCACGATGTGGAGATGCCGGCTTCGGACTGTGGTGGGCACAGTAAGAAGTCTCATAGTTCCAGGTTAAAGTCCAACAGGTTTATTTGGAACCGTGAGCTTTCGGAGCGCTGCTCCTTCATCACCTGATGAAGGAGCAGAGTTCCGGAAGCTCGTGATACCAAATAAACCTGTTGGACTTTAACCTCTTGTTGTGAGACTTCTTGCTCTGCCCATTAATTCACGGGAGCTTCTGACATGTAACTAACGAATGGAGAAGGTGTGTCTTCATTCAGGAAGGTTCTGATCACATTCACAGACGCTGACTGGAATGTTCGGCCTCTGCAGGATGCAAGGAAGGAGGCAGGCGGGCCTGAGAATTGGACAGCTTGTTACCGAGTCCAATACCCAAAATCATCTTGCCTGCACTAGAGGTTCTGGGTGGGAAGGCCCGTGGTGGACCTTCCTGCTCTGGCTCCACTTGAGTCTCTTAAGTGGCCAATTAACAACTGCTTAAGGACCTTTTCCCATCTCCACTGCAATCTTCCCAGCTCCAGGCTAGCTTGCTGACATGTAGCCTGCACACCCACACAATTGATAAAACTATGTGGGCTGCATTCAACGGGAGAGTGGGGATGGGGTGGGCGTTCCTTGTTCTGCACTAACCAGTGCATGGACAAGGGCATGGACATGGGGGCAGGGGGGGTGGCAATTGGCAGCCACATCCTGCCCTTGCTGCCAACCTCCACGCTCCTCTTCTCATTGCGACCTCCATTTCACGAGATTCCCCCTCCCTCACCCCCAACAGCACTGACCTGGTTCCTGGGTCGGCGATCCTCAGGTTCTGGGGGTTGTTGTTCGATAGCAGTCACAAACTACACTGTGGCACTGCCAAGTGCAAGAGCCTCCAATTGGCCAGTACTTGGGAAGTCTTCTGGGGTCCTTAGCCCAGAGGAAGATTGCTATTGTCCACTTAACTGCCTGGTGGGCAGCTGATATGCTGGGATTTCATCCTCAAAGACAGTGCTGCTGCCTTGCTACTTTTGCAGACAGTAAACTAGGCACCATTGAGAATGGAAGATTCTGCCCTAGGTTGGGAACATGCAGAGTCAAAAGGAAGGTGTCAGAAAGAGTGCACAAATCTTCAGACAACTCATCTACCCAACACCTCAACCACCTCTTGGCCCTGTAGCAGAGGTTACAGAGAGCAAACTCACTCAACTCAGAACCCATTAAACTAGACTGGATGCAAGTCCTTGCTCCCAAGGCACTGTCTAAGGAAGAATTCAGGTGGAGGTGATGGCCTAGTGGTATTATCGCTAGGCTATTAATCTAGGAACTCAGCTAATGTTCTGGGGACCTGGGTTCGAATCCCCCAACGGCAGATGGTGGAATTTCAATTCAATAAAATATCTGAAATTAAGAATCTACTGATGACCATGAAACCATTGCCGATTGTCGGAAAAACCCATCTGGTTCACTAATGTCCTTTCGGGAAGGAAATCTGCCATCCTTACCTGGTCTGGCCTACATGTGACTCCAGAGCCACAGCAATGAGGTTGACTCTCAACTGCCCTCCAAGGGCAACTAGGGATGGGCAATAAATGCTGGCCAGCCAGTGACGCCCTTGTCCCACGAATGAATAAAAAAAGTGTAAATAATTTGCAATGCTTAATATTTCATGCCAAATCCCTTTGGTCCACATACAGGACCTGCGTGAACCACATCCATTTTCCTCAACATCATTTCCAAACTCTCCTCCCTGTTTCTTTTTCAATCTGGATCGGTCACTGTCCACTTTGAAACATAGAAACATAGAAGATGGGAGCAGGAGGAGGCCATTCGGCCCTTCGAGCCTGCTCCGCCATTCATCATGATCATGGCTGATCATCCAACTCAATAGCCTAATCCTGCTTTTTCCCCATAACCTTTGATCCCATTCGCCCCAAGTGCTATATCCAGCCGCCTCTTGAATACATTCAATATTTTGGCATCAACTACTTCCTGTGGTAATGAATTCCACAGGCTCACCACTCTATGGGTGAAGAAATATCTTCTCACCTCTGCCCTAAGAGTCCTCAGACTGTGACCCCCTGGTTCTGGACTCCCCCCACCATCGGGAACATCTTCCCTGTACGTTTTGAATGGTGAATGATTCACTTGAGTCTGCATTCATTCTACTCAGAGGTTATGGGGTCAGTTTTAACTTAACTCTCCACACTGGAAACCCAGGGGATCAGGTGGAAAGGGGAATTTTACACACCGTCCGTTGGTGACAATTTTAGCCAATCCTGCTATTCGGTGCTACATTGATTTTACATCTGAATTTATTCCTCATTGAATCCAGTGAGTAATATTGGGCAAGTGTTCCACTTGTTCTCATGGGCTTCCCATCCAACAAGTTTGGTTAAGATGCTCTCTATCTTCTTATTGGAGTAACTACTTTGTGTTTAATTTTAACTCAAGATGACTTACTAGCATGCTCTTCAATTCCCTTCACCTAGTTCTACAGTAACATCTCCACACCACTTCAGAGATTTCCATAACGAGCACAGTCCTGCAGTAATTCTCATTGAAATAGATAAATCTAAGAGAAAAGAAATGGTGAGGTCTACTGCCTGAGGCATTGGCATGAGATAGAGCAGAACGTCAATGGGGTGAAAATTTCTTTTCGACTTAGAAGCTCTGCATCTGCTAAATATCACGCTTGACAGCCTTGACCTCATTTCACAAGCTCACGCAACAGTATCCCAACTCACATAATTCCCATTCACCATCACCCTCATGCTCTCTGATCTGTACTGAATGCCAGTCTGGCAACATCTCAACTTTACAATTCTCAAATTAAAAACTAAAAATGCTGGAAACACTCAGCAGAATCCATGGAGAGGAACAGGAGACGGGATTTGGGATTCTCCACCATCCCCACCGACCCCCCCTCCACCCCCCCCCCCCCCACCACTTCCCTGCCATCCCCGCCCCCCCCCCCCCCCCCACCCGACCCCCCCAACCCCGACACCGCCACAAATTTTCCAGTGGTGGAGGTGACTCACCATTGGCTGCCACAGGATCTTCCAGTCCCGCTGATGTCTGGGGTATTTTGTGTGCCCCCCCTCTCCCATCCCAGCGCCAGGTAATTAAGAAGGCAAATGGAATTTTGTCCTTCATTGCTAGAGGGATGGAGTTTAAGAACAGTGAGGTTATGTTGCAGCTGTATAAGGTGCTGGTGAGGCCACACCTGGAGTACTGTGTACAGTATTGGTCTCCTTACTTGAGAAAGGATATACTGGCACTGGAGAGGGTGCAGAGGAGATTCACTAGGTTGATTCCAGATTTGAGAGAGTTGGCTTAAGAGGAGAGATTGAGTAGACTGGGGCTATACTCATTGGAATTCAGAAGAATGAGGGGAGATCTTATAGAAACATATAAGATTATGATGGGAATGGATAAGATAGAAGCAGGGAAGTTGTTTCTACTGGCGGGTGAAACTAGAACTAGGGGGCATAGCCTCAAAATAAGGAGGAACAGATTTAGGACTGAGTTGAGGAGGAACTTCTTCACACAAGGTTTGTGAATCTGTGGAATTCTCTGCCCAGTGAAGCAGTTGAGGCTACCTCACTGAATGTTTTTAAGGCAAGGGTAGATACATTTTTGAACAGTAAAGGATTAAGGGTTATGGTGAGCGGGCGGGTAAGTGGAGCTGAGTCCATGAAAAGATCAGCTATGATCTTATTGAATGACGGAGCAGGCTCGAGGGACCAGATGGCCTACTCCTGCTCCTGGTTCTTATGTTCTTATGTCCTTATGAACCTGCCGCGGGCCATCACCTTCTGCAAGACTGAAAAATCCCACTGGCGGAAAGGGCCGGAAAATCTCACCCAGAGTTAACGTTTCAGGTTGGTGATCCTTTGTCAAAACGCTAAAATTCCTATTGTTATTCTGATAACATCCATGGCCTCACCGCTCTTATCCCTACCCTCTGCACAAAAACATCCAGGATCTCAGCACTCCTCCAATTCTGTCCTTTTGCACTTCACCCCATTGATGTGTGTTACTCTAACTCTTTCTCTTCCAAGACCTCAGGCTCTTGACCTCTTTGTTACTTTTCTCTTAGCTTTATCTTTCATAGAACATAGAACATAGAAAGCCACAGCACAAACAGGCCCTTCGGCCCACAAGTTGCGCCGATCACATCCCCACCTCTAGGCCTATCTATAGCCCTCAATCCCATTAAATCCCATGTACTCATCCAGAAGTCTCTTAAAAGACCCCAACGAGTTTGCCTCCACCACCACCGACGTCAGCCGATTCCACTCACCCACCACCCTCTGAGTGAAAAACTTACCCCTGACATCCCCCCTGTACCTACCCCCCAGCACCTTAAACCTGTGTCCTCTCGTAGCAACCATTTCAGCCCTTGGAAATAGCCTCTGAGAGTCCACCCTATCCAGACCCCTCAACATCTTGTAAACCTCTATCAGGTCACCTCTCATCCTTCGTCTCTCCAGGGAGAAGAGACCAAGCTCCCTCAACCTATCCTCATAAGGCATGCCCCCCAATCCAGGCAACATCCTTGTAAATCTCCTCTGCACCCTTTCAATGGCTTCAACATCTTTCCTGTAATGAGGTGACCAGAACTGCGCGCAGTACTCCAAGTGGGGTCTAACCAGGGTCCTATAAAGCTGCAGCATTATCTCCCGACTCCTAAACTCAATCCCTCGATTAATGAAGGCCAGTACGCCATACGCCTTCTTGACCGCATCCTCCACCTGCGAGGCCGATTTAAGAGTCCTATGGACCCGGACCCCAAGGTCCTTCTGATCCTCTACACTGCTAAGAATGGTACCCTTCATTTTATACTGCTGCTTCATCCCATTGGATCTGCCAAAATGGATCACTACACACTTATCCGGGTTGAAGTCCATCTGCCACTTCTCCGCCCAGTCTTGCATTCTATCTATGTCTCGCTGCAACTTCTGACATCCCTCCAAACTATCCACAACACCACCTACCTTGGTGTCGTCAGCAAACTTACCAACCCATCCCTCCACTTCCTCATCCAGGTCATTTATGAAAATGACAAACAGCAAGGGTCCCAGAACAGATCCCTGGGGCACTCCACTGGTCACTGACCTCCATGCAGAGAAAGACCCCTCCACAGCCACTCTCTGCCTTCTGCAGGCAAGCCAGTTCTGGATCCACAAGGCAACAGCCCCTTGGATCCCATGCCCTCTCACTTTCTCAAGAAGTCTTGCATGGGGGACCTTATCGAACGCTTTGCTGAAGTCCATATAGACCACATCCACCGCTCTTCCTTCGTCAATGTGCTTGGTCACATTTTCAAAGAACTCAACCAGGCTCGTAAGGCACGACCTGCCCCTGACAAAGCCGTGCTGACTACTTTTGATCATACTAAACTTCTCTAGATGATCATAAATCCTGTCTCTCAGGATCCTCTCCATCAACTTACCAACCACTGAGGTTAGACTCACCGGTCGGTAATTTCCCGGGCTGTCCCTGTTCCCTTTCTTGAATATAGGGACCACATCCGCAATCCTCCAATCCTCCGGAACCTCTCCCGTCTCCATCGACGATGCAAAGATCATCGCCAAAGGCTCCGCAATCTCCTCCCTCGCCTCCCACAGTAACCTGGGGTACATCCCATCCGGTCCCGGCGACTTACCAACCTTGATGCCATTCAATAGTTCCAACACATCCTCTTTCTTTATGTCCACATGCTCGATCCTTTCTGTCCTCCGCAATCCAGCAGTACAACCACCCAGATCCCTTTCCACCGTGAATACCGAGGTAAAGTATTCATTAAGCAGCTCCGCCATTTCTAACGGTTCCGCACAAACTTTTCCCCCTTCACCTTTTAAGGGTCCTATGCCTTCACATCTCATCCTTTTACTCTTGACATATTTGTAGAAAGCCTTGGGATTCTCCTTAATCTTACCCGCCAAGGTCTTCTCATGACCCCTTCTCGCTCTCCTAATTTCCTTCTTAAGCTCCTTCCTACATCGCGTATACTCCTCTAAATCCTTAACACCTCCAACTCTCTGAACCTTCTGTACGCCTCTCTTTTCTTATTCACCAGGTTCATCACAACCTTCGTGCACCACGGTTCCCGTACCCTACCAACACCCCCCTGTCTCATCGGAACGTTGTCATGCAGAGCTCCAGACAAACATTCCTTGAAAATCCTCCACTTTCCTTCGGTACTTTTCCCCAAGAATGCCTCCTTCCAATTTACCCGTCTAATTTCCTCCCTGATGACACTGTATTTCCCTTTACTCCAGAGAAACACTTTCCTAGCCTGCCTGACCCTATCTCTTTCCAATGCTATCGTGAAGGAGATAGAATTATGATCGCTATCCCCAAGATGCTCACCCACCGAGAGATCCTCCACCTGTCCAGGTTCATTAGCCAGCACCAGATCAAGAACAGCCTCTCCTCTAGTAGGCTTATCCACATACTGTGTCAGGAAACTCTCCTGGACACACCTAACAAACTCCTCTCCATCCAAACCCCTAGCCCTAGGGATATTCCAATCTATGTTTGGGAAATTAAAATCTCCCATCACGACAACTCTGTTATTCCTACATCTCTCCAGGATCTGTTTCCCCATCTGCTCCTCAACATCTCTGTTACTATTGGGCGGCCTATAGAAAACACCCAGCAAAGTTACCGACCCCTTCCTGTTCCTAACCTCCACCCACAGAGATTCCGTAGTCAGTCCCTCCACGGCGTCCACCTTCTCTACAGCCGTGACACTATCCCTGATCAACAGTGCCACTCCCCCCCCTCTCTTGCCTCCCTCCCTGTCCTTCCTGAAACATCTAAAACCCGGCACCTGAAGCACCCAGTCCTGTCCCTGAGACATCCAAGTCTCCGTAATGGCCACCACATCACAATTCGAAGCAGCAATCCACGCTCCAAGCTCATCCACTTTATTCACTACACTCCTGGCATTAAAATAGACACATCTCAGACCTTCAGCCTGAGCACTTCCCTTCTCCCTCACTCGTCTAACCTCCCTCTTACCCTGTCTACATTCCTTATCTATTTGCGAGCTAACCTCCTCGCTCTCAGTCCCCTCATTTCGATTCCCTCCCCCCAACCTTTCTAGTTTAAAGTCTCACCAGTAGCCTTAGCCAACCTTCCCGCCAGGATATTGGTCCCCCTGGGATTCAAGTGCCACCCGTCTTTTTTAAACAGGTCACACCTGCCCCTAAAGAGGTCCCAATGATCCAAGTACCCAAATCCTTGTCCCTTGCTCCAGTCCCTCAGCCACGCATTAATTCTCCACCGATTCCTGTTCTCACTCTCCCGCGGCACAGGCAGCAATCCCGAGATTACTACCTTTGCATTCCTCTTTCTCAGCTGTCTACCCAACTCCCTATATTCTCTTTTCATGACCCCTTCCCTCTTCCTACCGATGTCAGCAGTACCTATATGCATCACGACCTTGGGCTCCTCTCCCTCCCCCTTCAGGATTTCTGGGACTCGACCAGAGACATCCCGGACCCCTGCACCAGGGAGGCAAACCACCATCCGAGAGTCCCGTCTGTGTCCGCAAAAACGCCTATCTGACCCTCTCACCGTAGAGTCCCCAATTAGCACTACCCTCCTTTCCTTACCCCTTTGCACTACTGGGCCAGGCTCAGCTCCAGAGACACTGCCACCGCTGCTTCCCCCAGGTGGGCTGTCCACCCCAGTAGTACTCAGACAGGAGTACTTATTATTAAGGGGCACATCCACCGGGGTGCTCACCATCACCCGAGCTTTCTCCTTCCTCACTGTTACCCAGTTACCCTCCTCCCGTGGTCCCGGTGTGACCACCTGCCGATAGCTCCTGTCAATGACCTCCTCACTATCCCTAACCCGGCGAAGGTCCTCGAGCTGCAATTCCAGTTCCCTAACATGGTCCCTTAGGAACCGCAGCTCAACACACCCAGCACAGATATGGTCGTCTGGGAGGCTAGGAGCCTCCAGGACCTCCCACATCCTACATTGGGAACAACATACTGGCCTGACAGTCATACTTGCCCTTTTAAACACAGGGAAAAAAGTGAATGAAGATTATTCCTCTCTGTTCCAAATTATTTCTACCAAGGTACCCGGAGAAAAGTAACTTATAAATAAAATTTTTTAAAAATAAGAACCCCTGCTCGCCCTTTCTGCCTAAGCCCGATGAGCCAAAGCCCCTCAGTTCTCACTCAGCTCCGTCTCACTCCGCTGCCCGCTCCCAACGCTGCCCGCTAGATAGTGGGACCTGCCTTTTAAACCTCCTGTGCACTAAAAAAAAAACTCAAGAGACCCTTTCCAGTAAACCCCGCGGCCACTGCCGGTTGCGCGCCAAAATTTAACACTAAATTAAATAAATAAATAACACCCGCGGAAAAGTACTTAAAACTAATTCTTACCCCAAAAATCCTGTCACCAGTCACAGCTCTGCCTTTCTCCACAGCAACAAGAGGACTAACCTCCCAACTAACTGACTTATATAGAACTTTTGACCCTTCCCAGTAAACCCCGCGGCCACTGCCGGTTGCGCGCCAAAATTTAAAACTAAATTAAATAAATAAATAACACCCACGGAAAAGTACTTAAAACTAATTCTTACCCCAAAAATCCTGTCACCAGTCACAGCTCTGCCTTTCTCCACAGCAACAAGATCAATTCCCTGATTATGATCACGCTACAATTGGTGGCTACACTTTCAAGTGCCTGTGTCCTAAGCTCGAGTATTTCCGCTCTCTTTAAGATACTCTTTTAGATCTATCTCATTCCTACTGTTATGTGCCTCAGTTTCAAGTTCTGTTTGATAACATTGTTGTGGTATGTTTTACTATGATAAAGCTGCCGTATGTTGTTGTTGAACACTGAGCCATACAGATCCAGATGTCTCCCTCAGGCCACACGAACACCCAAAATAATTCACAGCAATGCAGAAAGGTTGATTTCTCGTAAAGTTAGCATGAGGTTAGAGTGGACTAAAGGAAACTTTTGTCTGTATCTACCCCCACTAAACCCAGAACGATTTGTGATATCCCAACGTTAACCCTCAGAGGGGGGGGCTACTTTCTGATATTTGCCCTGTCAGTGAGATCATAGAATCCTTAGAGTCCAGAAGGAGGCCATTTGGCCCATCGGGCCTACACTGACAATGATCCCACCCTGGCCCCACCCCCTGCAACCCCACACATTTACCATACTACTCCCCCCGACATCCCCCTAACACTAAGGAGCAATTTAGCACGGCCAATCAACCTAACCCGCACATCTTTGGACTATGGGAGGAAACCCATGCAGACACGGGGAGAATGTGCAAACTCCACACAGGCAGTGCGATTCCAAACTGGGAATCGAACCCGGGACCCTGGCGCTGTGAGGCAGCAGTGCTAACCACTGTGCCATCATGTCGCCCATCTGGGATGCCTTCCTTGCTGTGCACATTGTGAAATCTGAGGTGCACAGCCAACAATCTTTTGGCCACAGTGAACATGGAGTTGTGGACAGTGTGCCCATGAAACATTGCAAAGCTTTCAACTGGCAGGAAATTGTCCCTTGGATGCTGACCTTCGATGGAAGTAGCAGCACAAACCCAGAGGTCTTCACAAATAAACCAAATAGATCACTCTTGCAAAGAGGCTGAAAAAAATGGGCATTTTTGTGCCTATATAAACATAATGAGCAGTGTGCTTCGCTTGTAATGAGTGTCTGTGCGTCCTACTGCCAAATTGGATACTGAACCACCCACTGAAAAGTGAACACAGAATTTCTAGCTGAATATATTTTTGTTTATTCAGGCATTAAAATAAACAAAACATTAATTGATGGTCATGACCCTGTGTTCACTGGGTAAAGGCAATGATCCACCTTTCGTTCCACTTTCTGTTCTCCTTCTTGACAATCTATTTGTACCCCTGGCAAGGCCTCACTACAGTTTGGGGGTGTAATGATGGACAGTTTTTCACTGCTGACAATCAAACACCAGGACCATTTCCCATCATTATACTGATGATTCATTTCAATTGAGATCAACAAATCTCTTTGAACAATAAAGCATTAGTCCGGTCCTGAAGCTGGATTAATCTGAGCACCGCTGTTCCTCGCCACTTCATTTTTCCACTGATTTTAATTGATGATCCGGATACTGGAGTGAGTTCGAAGCCTCGATGAAAGGATGACGTGCTGTTGATCTGTTCACGCGGGTAATTTGTTCAGAGCACAGTGAGACCTGCCCAAACGCTAATCCATCAACGCGATCCCACACAAACTAAGACTCTGTTCACACCATCGTTCTGGCTCAGCGTTCCTGTGCCTTGTGTGGTGAAATTCTGCAAGCGTCTCGGAGACCAGTCACTGGCACTGACCAGAGAGCGTTCAGAGCACTGACTCCAATATAATCAGACAGGAGGTTGAAAATAATTCCCTACCATAAGATCCTGCTGCTTTATCTCCTCCCCTCTTGTTTTCAATCAATTGTATTTCCTGATGCCACCATCCCAGTCAGATTAGGTAAATTCCCGTCCAACACACATGCAGATCACACTATTAATTAGGATTTGTTTTATGTACATCATCATGTAACTATCCTCCAATTACTAAGTTTCACTGGGGAAATAATTTGACCTTTATTGTGAGACTTCAAAGAAAGATGAGACGGAGTACAGGAATGAGATCGAGAATCTGGTGAACTGGTGTGACGACAATAATCTCTCCCTCAATGTCAACAAAACGAAGGAGATAGTCATCAACATCAGGAAGCAAAGTGGAGGACAGGCCCCTGTCCACATCCATGGGGATGAAGTGGAAATGGGCGAGAGCTTCAACACCGCAAGAAACTACGAAGAGTTGTGAACAAAGCCCAGTCACTCACACGATTCAGCCTCCCATTCATTGACTCTGTCTACACTTCCCGCTGCCTCAGAAAAGCAGCCAGCATAATCAAGGATCCATGCAGCCCGGACATTCTCTCTTCCACCTTCTTCCATCAGGAAAAAGATACAAAAGTCTGGAATCACGTACCCAACCAACTCAAGAACAGCTTCTTCCCTGCTGCCATCAGACTTTGAATGGTCCTATCAAAAATTAAGCTGCTCTTTCTCTTCACCCTATCTGTAACTGCAACGCAACACTCTGCATCCTCTTCTTTCCTTCTCTATGAACGGTATGCTTTGTCTGTAGAGCACGCCAGAA
Source organism: Mustelus asterias (assembly GCF_964213995.1). Lineage (NCBI taxonomy): Eukaryota > Metazoa > Chordata > Chondrichthyes > Carcharhiniformes > Triakidae > Mustelus > Mustelus asterias. The sequence continues at coordinate 40,070,376 of NC_135827.1, forward strand.
ACAATATTTTTCACTGTATCCCAATACATGTGACAATAAATCAAATCAAAGGCATTGTTGTCTTTTTCATCCCTTTCTTATGACCCCAGTTGATGTTATTATGGATAGTCAGGTCCCAGGATAGAACCCTGGCTCAATAGATCATGAAAGCAAATTACTGCGGATGCTGGAATCCGAAACCAGAAGAGAAAACGCTGGAAAATCTCAGCGGGTCTGGCAACAACTGTAAGGAGAGAAAAGAGCTGACGTTTCAAGTCCAGATGACACTTTGTCAAAACTAAAAGGCTTTGACAAGGGGTCATCCGGACTCGAAACGTCAGCTCTTTTCTCTCCTTACAGATGCTGCCAGACCTGCTGAGATTTTCCAGCACTTTCTCTTTTGGCCTCAATAGGTCATGACTTTATTTTTGCTTCGAGATGTGGATGGACAGAGTCACAGGACTGCTGATAAATTTTTAACAAAATAATAAAACATTTATTAAACAAGAAAAGATTAATAACAACACACAAGTCCTTCACCCCATCCATATCTTCCCAGATATACACAAGTTTCTAAGATCCTGAGGTCAGTTCGAGGCTTTCTTTTTATTAACAGGATGTGGGCATCACTGGCTGGTCCAACATTTGTTGCCCATCCTTTGATTTGATTTATTATTGTTGCATGTATCAGTACACAGTGAAAAGTATTGTTCCTTACATGCTACACAGACAAAGCATACCGTTCATAGAGAGGGAAAGGAGAGAGTGCAGAATGTAGTGTTACAGTCATAGCTAGGGGTGTAGAGAAAGATCAACTTAATGCAAGGTAAGTCCATTCAAAAGCCTGATGGCAGCAGGGAAGAAACTGTTCTTGAGTCGGTTAACTTAACTGCCCCACCCCCTCCCCCCACCCATTTCAGCTGGGCCAACCGGAGACTTCAGTCCTGGGCCTGCCAATGGGGTGAAAACGCCGGTTTTAATATTTCAATCAGTTCCATGCCGATTTCTGGCACAGAGTTGACGCCGCCCGAAATCCGGGGCCCGGAAATGCTCGGAGGCCGTGGCACTCAGCAGGGAGCCCGCTAAACGGCCTCCGCTGATGTCCCCCGGCTCACTGCGCTGCCCTGTTGAGTTTGGGAGTCAATTGAAAATGTCAAAACTGAGATTTGTAGAATTCTGTTGGTCATGAGAGTTACAGAACGAAGGCGGATAGATGGAGTTAAGATACCGATCAGCTAGGACTTCATTGATTGGTGGAACAGACTCATAGAGTCATAGAAGTTTACATTGTGGAAACAGGCCTTTTGGCCCAACTTGTCCCTACCGCCCTTTTTTTAAATCACTAAGCTAGTCCCAACTGTCCACGTTTGGCCCATCTTACCCATGTAACTGTCTAAATTTTTTTTTGAATGGTCTGTTTCTGTTCCTCTGTAACTTCTAACAGCTGTTATCTCCTACCATTGAACCAAGAAAAAGACTGATATTCAGCAACTGGTAAGAGTAAGGTGCCAGCTATGGTTCAGTAAGTAGCTCTCTCATCTCTAAAGTCACACAGACTTGAGCACAAAACCTATCCTGATAGTGCCAGTACTGAAGGACTGCTGCACTGTTGGGTGTCACCTTTTGGATGAGGTGGTAGACTGAGGCTCTGGCTGCCATTTCAAGTAGATGTGAGAGATGTTACAGAACCATTTCGAAGAACAGAATTTTCCTGATACCAACATCTCCAAAAAAAAAATGATGTGGTCACCGGTTTGAAACAGAAGTGAGATAGAAACATAGAAAAACTACAGCACAAACAGGCCCTTCAGCCCACAAGTTGTGCCGAACACATCCCTACCTTCTAGACCTACCTATAACCCGCCATCCTATTAAGCTCCATGTACTCATCCAGGAGTCTCTTAAAAGACCCTATTGAGTTCACCTCCACCACCACTGACGGCAGCCGATTCCACTCACCCACCACCCTCTGTGTGAAAAACGTACCCCTAACATCTCCCCTGTACCTACCCCCCAGCACCTTAAACCTGTGTCCTCTCATAGCAGACATTTCCACCCTGGGAAAAAGCCTCTGAGAGTCTACCCGATCTATGCCTCTCAACATCTTATACACCTTTATTAGGTCTCCTCTCATCCTTCGTCTCTCCAAGGAGAAAAGACCGAGCTCCCTCAGCCTATCCTCATAAGGCATGCCACTCAATCCAGGCAACATCCTTGTAAATCTCCTCTGCACCCTTTCAATCTTTTCCACATCCTTCCTGTAATGAGGCGACCAGAACTGAGCACAGTACTCCAAGTGGGGTCTGACGAGGGTCTTATATAGCTGCATCATTATCCCCGGACTCCTAAACTCAATCCCTCGATTGATAAAGGCCAGCACACCATACGCCTTCTTAACCACCTCCTCCACCTGCGGGGCCGATTTCAGAGTCCTATGGACCCGGACCCCAAGGTCCTTCTGATCCTCTACAGTACTAAGAGTCTTTCCCCTTATGATCTTGAATGATCTGGAGTCACAAACACATCGCTGGCAAAGCGATCCAAGCTCCTGCAGAACTGAGAACTTTCCTCAGTTAGCAAGGATTTCTCTGTGTCCCTCTGGCTGCTACTTACACTGTTAGCTTTTCCCTTACTGCAAAGATTGAATTTTATGGGATATTCTAAGTTAATAAAAACAGTATTTTTAAAAGTCCCACCAGTGAACTGATGTAGAGTTTGCCTGATTAGGATGTGATCTGACACAACGAGAGAAGCTGGGATTGTTCTACTTTGAGAAGGGAAAGCTAAGGAGAGATTTAACAGAATAGATTGTGTAAAGATGCAATCCCGGAAGCTTCTTTAGTGGAATAAGAAACATTTACAAGATTACATCAAGAGCTGCACGCTTGCAACTAGTCCATAACGCGAGTACTACCAATGAAACCCCACTCCCTGGACCCCACTCTGGGTCTTGATTCCTTGTTCAGACCACGTCTCATTTATTCAAGGTTGTTCTTAAAGGGACAATCACCACGGATAGAGAGAGAAACTGTTTCCATTCGCAGCAGAGTTGCTAACCAGAGAGCATATTTATGGTAATCGTGAAAACATGTAGAGGGACAGGTAGTATTGAGGAAGCAGGGGGGCTGCAGAAGGACTTGGACAGGTTAGGAGAGTGGGCAAAGAAGTGGCAGATGGAATACAATGTGGAAAAGTGTGAAGTTATGCACTTTGAAGGAGGAATGGAGGCAAAGACTATTTTCTAAATGGGGAAATGCTTAGGAAATCAGACACACAAAGGGACTTGGGAGCCCTTCTTTAAGATTCTCTTAAGGTTAACATGTAGGTTCAGTAGGCAGTTAGGAAGGCAAATGCAATGTTAGCATTCATGTCGAGAGGGCTAGAATACAAGAGCAAGGATGTACTTCTGAGGCTGTATAACGTTCTGGTCAGACCCCATTTGGAGTATTGTGAGCAGTTTTGGACCCCATATCTCAGGAAGGATGTGCTGGCCTTGCAAAGGGTCCAGAGGAGGTTCAGAAGAATGATCCCTGGAATGAAGAGCTTGGGTCTGTACTCGTTGGAGTTTGGAAGAATGAGGAGGCATCTTATTGAAGCTTACAGGATACTGCGAGGCCTGGATAGAGTGGATGTGGAGAGGATGTTTCCATTAGTGGGAAAAACTAGAACCAGTGGGCACAACCTCAGGCCAAAGGGACGATCCTTTAAAACAGAGATGAGGTGGAATTTCTTCAGCCAGAGAGTGGTGAATCTGTGGAACTCTTTGCCGCAGAAGGCTGTGGAGGCCAGGTCATTGAGTGTCTTTAAGACAGAGATAGATAGGTTCTTGACTAATAAGGGGATCAGAGGTTATGGGGAAAAGGCAGGAGAATGGGGATGAGAAAAATATCAGCCATAATTGAATGGCGGAGCAGACTCGATGGGCCGAGTGGCCTAATTCTGCTCCTATGTCTTATGGTCTTATAAAAGAGTTACAGGGGAAATTAGGTTTGTATATCATTGTAATACGTCTTCAGATGCAAAAGTCCCTTCACCAAAATCCCTTTATTTACAAACTCTCACAGCAGTGCACAGAGTGCTCACAGTCAGCAGTCTACCTCCGGGGGTGCCGGAGGAACTGACACTCCCCGTTAAATACAAGGCAAAGACTCCCTGATTGACTCATCAATTGGATCCTTAATCAGGGAATTCATACTCCAATAGGCCAACCTCAATGGCTTGACTGAAGTCATTACAGTTGTGAATGATCTGGAGTTCACTGTCTGAAAGGGCTGTGGAAGCAGAATAAATAGTAAATTTCCAAAGGGAATTGAAAATATACTTTAAAAAGCAGAAAATTGACAAAGAGCAAAGAAGTGAGTCTTTCAAAGAGTCTGCACGGGTAGATAATCTTCACTGTGCTGTACGATTCAGTGACTCTCAGAGACTCTTACATGAATGAGTTTGGGTCCTTTTAGTGCAGTTCATAGTGGACATGAGCACCCAGCATGGACCACATTTAACCCAGCAGCATTGGAAATAGCACTCAGAGGCCACAGAATGGCTAGTGAGAAATGAAAATAAATGTCACATAGGATTATTGAAGTGGTTTCAGAGGCTTCCACTGAAACCATCGAATCCCGGCAGTGCAGAAGGAGGCCATTCGGCCCATCGAGTCTGCACCGACAACAATCCCACCCAGGCCCAATCTCCGTAACGTATTTACCCTAGCTAGTCCTCCTGACACTAAGAGGCAATTTAATATGGCCAATCCACCTAACCCGCACATTTTTGGACTGTGGGAGGAAACCAGAGCACCCGGAGGAAACCCAAGCAGACACGGGGAGAATGTGCAAATTCCATACAGACAGTGACCCGAGCCGGAATCGAACCCAGGTCCCTGGAGCTGTGAGGCAGGAGTGCTAACCACTGTTCCACCATGCCACCCCAGTAAAGGAACCACTGGTGAACAAGTTTGTGCAATGTTCTTCTATCCACTATTTTAACAGAGGCAAAGAACAACTTTCCTATTCATTCGTGGGACATAGGCATCACTGGCTGGCCAGCATTTATTGCCCAACCCTAGTTGCCTGAGGGAAGCTGAGAGTCAACCACATTGCTGTGGCTTTGGAGTCACATGTAGGCCAGACCAGATAAGGGTGACAGATTTCCTTCCCCAAAGGAGATTAATGAACCAGATGGGTTTTTCCTGACAATCGATTCATGGTCATCGCCAGATTCTTAATTCCAGATTTTTATTGAATTCAAATTCCACCATCCACTACGATGGGATTTGAACCCGGGTTCCCATTATCCTTGGTCTCTAGATTACTAGTCTCGCGAGAATACCGCTTATGCCACTGTATCCCCTGAGCGTTGGGTGAACACCTGAACAAAACAGATTCCCCATTTTACAGAAATTCTTCTCTATTTCCTCTTCCTGCGATTTCTTTGTCATTAAGTATTTCTCCCCCTTACTAAAGTATCTAATTTAGTTAAAAACCTTAACTTGGCCATGGGCCTGAAGTTGCAGGGTTGGGGGTGGTTCTGAGGTCTGGTAGAATGTCCAATTTTATTAAAGATAAGGTTATGATAACTGGGGTGGAAACTTTTGCTTAGGTATCTCTGAAAATAGCTATATGAGTCTGAATTGGGAATCAGTTGTGCAACACCAAATGGGACAGAGGAAATGGATGGGGCAATTTATCTCAAGTCAAAAGATGGAAGATACAATTCTACTCAGGATTTCAATTTGCCAAAGATTCATTCAGAAGATTACAGTGAGGATAAGAAGTTGCTTTACTCTTTCTGTGTGTGATTTTGAGTTGCTACATATCTTCAATGGTTGTGAAAATTACAAATGGTAAATTGGACTTTCTATTGTGCAATGACCAGGATGTAGTTAAAGCTCATAGCAGGAAGGTCAGTTACCACAACATGATGGAGTTTGAAGTAAGATTTGAAAAATAAGTTTCTGAACTTCAGGAAAGAGGGAAAGCAAGAACTTGCATTTATATAGCACCTTTCACAACCTCATGATGTCTCAAATTATTTTACAACCAATGAAGTACTTCCCACTGTTTTAATGCAGCCAGTTTTCACACAGATAGATCCCATGAACGAAGACTGATAGAAGTTTATAAAATTATGAGGGGTATAGACAGGGTGAACAGTCAGAAGCTTTTTCCCAGGGCAGAAATGACAATTACAAGGGGGAACAAGTTCAAAATAAGGGGGAAAGGTTCAGTGGAGATGTGCGGGGGAAGTTTTTTAGACAGAGGTGGTGGGGGCTTGGAATGGACTGCCAAGTGAGGAGGTTGAGGCAGATACGTTAGCGATATTTAAGACTTATCTGGATAGGCACATGAACAAACGGGGAATAGAGGGATATAAGTGGTTGGTCTAGATAGGACAATGTGATTGGCGCAGGCTTGGAGGGCCAAAGGTCCTATTCCTGTGCTGTATGGTATGATGGTCTGTTTAGTGATGGTGTTTGAAGACTGCTGCTTCAGCCTCTCTACGCGGCGTTCCACTGGATAGTGCATGTGTAGTTTGCTTGCTTCCTGCTGATAGACTAAAACTGAACAAGAATCTTACGGGCATCACAGACCCCATTTTCCGTTGATTAACCAAGACTCCCAAATAAATCAAACCCTCTGAGAATCTGTATCAAGTTGGGGGGAAACAATGTAATGAGATGCCTTTTTGCATTGGGCGCTGCTGTATTCAGTCCCAGGTTATCCCTGAGTATACCAGATCCTTCTACTCCAGTGGTGAAATTTCACTGTCAGATGGAGTAAATGGAATATATTCAGAGGCATAATCAAGGAACTGCGGAACAAGTATATTTCGTCAGTTGTAAAGTTCATTCAGGCACTACAGGAAACATTCAGAAATCCAGCGCAAAATTAAGCAAGGTGCCAGGATCCTGAATGTGCTGGGCACACTTATATAATACTTTCAGCAATGAAATGGCCCATCATTTATCCCACCTTCCTTTATTTCACCCCATCAGCCTATTTTGATTACCTAGCTTTCCCTTTTTCTACAGGGGAAGGTCAGATACTTCTCACCATTCAACCCAACTGCTTACTGAAACGTTCATCCATCCTTTGGGCTTCTTTCATGCTTGGTCATTTCAATGTTCCTCCAGCCAGCCTTCCACCCTGCATGAACATGAGTTCATCCAAAACCCTGTTGCCTGTATCCAAACTTGTATCAAGTCACATTCATCCATTACTCCAGTTCTTGCTGACTTATATTATCACCTCAGCCCGTTACCTCCTCAACTATAAAATTCTCATTCTTGTTTTCAAATCTGCGATAGCCTCTTCCCTCCTGAGCTCTGTAACCTCCTCCAGCCTTTTAACTCTCGAGACTTCTAAACTTCCCTGATTTTCTTTGCTGGGGCCTGCTGTCTGCAATGTCGGCCCTGTACTCCCAAATGTCCTTCCTCTCTCTCCTCCTTAACACTTACCTTGGTCCCTCTAGAATCATAGAATCCCTACAGTGCAGAAAGAGGCCCTTTGGCCCATCACGTCTGCACCATCCACAGTCCCACCCAGGCCCTATTCCTGAAATCCCACATATTTACCCTGCTAATCCCCCGACACTAGGGTCAATATAACATGACCAATCAACCTAACCCACACATCTTTGGACTGTGGGAGGAAACCGGAGCACCCGGAGGAAACTCACACAGACACGGGGAGAACATGTGGACTCCACACAGACAGTGATCCGAGGCTGGAATCGAACCTGGGTCCCTGACGCTGTGAGGCAGCAATGCTAACCACTGTTGCACGTGCTGCCCTATGTACAGAGAGTATATGACGTATCTGTTCCAATATCTCCGTCTGTAATGTGACAATTTTGTGAAGCAACTTGGAATGATTTTATGACATTAAAGGTGCTATATAAATGCAAGTTGTTGTTGCTGTTGCAAAGGTCTCTGCTGCATTTTATTTAACATTGCAACATAAAGAGATGTGAACATCAAGTTGAGAAAAGGGTGTGGTTGAGGAGGTTAAAATGGAAAAGCAACATGGAAGAGCAGCTCTTGTAAGCCAAATAGCTTCTCCCATTAGAAGTTCAGTAGCAGTAAATCAGTCTGACATTAATGCATCCTGGAAACATTTTGGTTTACAATGTACTCAATCCAGAATCTTAAATACAGCAAAAGGCGTAAAGCATCTCAGTGACAAAGTGCTTTTCAAGACAACAATAAATAGAATCATTCTGACATGTTACTGTGACTGACATGGAATGCATAAAAAGCTTCAACTGCCCGTATATCAGCATTCGAAACAAGAGTGTACATGACAGGCCTGGCTTACTATGTACACGGGAGTATATGACAGGCCTGGGTCACTATGTATACAGGAGTATATGACAGGCCTGGGTCACTATGTACACGGGAGTATATGACAGGCCTGGGTCACTATGTATACAGGAGTATATGACAGGCCTGGGTCACTATGTACACGGGAGTATATGACAGGCCTGGGTCACTATGTATACAGGAGTATATACAGTAAGGAGTCTAACAACACCAGGTTAAAGTCCAACAGGTTTATTTGGTAGCAAACGCCACTAGCTTTCGGAGTGCTGCTCTTTCGTCAGATGGAGTAGAAACCTGCTCTCAAACAGGGCACAGAGACACAAAATCAAGTTACAGAATACTGATTAGAATGCGAATCTCTACAGCCAACCAGGTCTTAAAGATACAGACAATGTGAGTGGAGGGAGCATTAAGCACAGGTTAAAGAGATGTGTACTGTCTCCAGACAGGACAGCCAATTGCAAAATAAACCTGTTGGACTTTAACCTGGTGTTGTTAGACTCCTTACTGTGTTTACCCCAGTCCAACACCGACATTTCCACTACAGGAGTATGACAGGCATGGGTCACTATGTACACGGGAGTATATGACAGGCCTGGGTCACTATGTACACGGGAGTATATGACAGGCCTGGGTTACTATGTACACGGGAGTATATGACAGGCCTGGGTCACTATGTACACGGGAGTATATGACAGGCCTGGGTCACTATGTACACGGGAGTATATGGCAGGCATGGGTCACTATGTACACGGGAGTATATGACAGGCCTGGGTCACTATGTACACGGGAGTATATGACAGGCCTGGGTCACTATGTACACGGGAGTATATGGCAGGCCTGGGTCACTATGTACACGGGAGTATATGGCAGGCATGGGTCACTATGTACACGGGAGTATATGACAGGCCTGGGTCACTATGTACACGGGAGTATATGACAGGCCTGGGTCACTATGTACACGGGAGTATATGGCAGGCCTGGGTCACTATGTACACGGGAGTATATGACAGGCCTGGGTCACTATGTACACGGGAGTATATGACAGGCCTGGGTCACTATGTACACGGGAGTATATGACAGGCCTGGGTTACTATGTACACGGGAGTATATGACAGGCCTGGGTCACTATGTACACGGGAGTATATGACAGGCCTGGGTTACTATGTACACGGGAGTATATGACAGGCCTGGGTTACTATGTACACGGGAGTATATGACAGGCCTGGGTCACTATGTACACGGGAGTATATGACAGGCCCGGGTCACTATGTACACGGGAGTATATGACAGGCCTGGGTCACTATGTACACGGGAGTATATGACAGGCCTGGGTTACTATGTACACGGGAGTATATGACAGGCCTGGGTCACTATGTACACGGGAGTATATGACAGGCCTGGGTTACTATGTACACGGGAGTATATGACAGGCCTGGGTTACTATGTACACGGGAGTATATGACAGGCCTGGGTCACTATGTACACGGGAGTATATGACAGGCATGGGTCATGGAAAATAAACCACTGGATGATGTTGGAGTCAGTTTAAAGTCACAGACAGTTTTTTATTCCAGAAAATAGTTATTTGTCCTGTCTGGATATCCTTGTAGGATCAGACCTTGTCCGGTGAAGTTCTTTTTGCACAACATATCAGCTCCACCATGGAAACACCATCAACTCCAATACAGAAACCATCACGACCTGGATACTTATCTCCATAACTTCCCTATGGGTCAATATCTTAGAATTTCCAACACAACACATTCTGAGATTATCATCAGCACATGGACTGCAATAGAATAGAATCATAGAATCCCTACACTACAGAATGAGGCCATTCAGCCCATCAAGTCTGCACTGACCACAATCCCACCCAGACTCTATCCCTGTAACCCCACATATTTACCCTGCTAATCCCCCTGACACTAAGGGGCAACTTAGCATGGCCAATCTACATAACCCGCACATCTTTGGAGTTCAAGGAAAGGCCGACCATCACCTTCTCAGGAGAACGAAGAATAGCCAATGAAATCATTTTCTAAAAATCCCCATCCCTCAAGAACAAATAGCAGAGGCGCAAAACACTGGCTTTATTACAAGGGACCCAATCCAGTTGGGCCGATTACGTGAAAGAGTTAGTGAGCTCAGTACAGAGGAATCTCGTCCGTGAATTCAATGTCAGCGCACAATGACTAGTGAGGTCATGGTAGCAAGTTTCAGAGTGCAGATGCCTTCCTGACCTTCTCCCAAGATCAGGTAGCAGATGAGACAACATTCTCTGTCCTGCTCCTCTGCCCACTGCCCTCCCTCCCCCACCCCTATCCCCCCCTACCCCCCTCCCCCCCCACACCCCTCCCAACCCCCGCCACCCCCATATTATCTGAACAGTTTCAAAGTGATCAGCAGCCTTTTACACACTGGGAGAGCTGCAATTCTACAATGTGAGGTCAGCCCATAGCGGCTCATACACCTGAAGAGTGTCGTCCAGCACTGAGACTGCATGTTCAGCTCATAACAAAAGTTTGCGTTTATATAGCACCTTTCACAATTTCTGGATGTTTCAACAAACTTTACAGCTAATGAAGTACAAATAAAAAAGTGTAGTCACTGTTGTATTGTAGAAAATGCAGCAGACAGGGGCGGCACGATGGCACAGTGGTTGGGGGCGGCACGATGGCACAGTGGTTGGGGGCGGCACGATGGCACAGTGGTTGGGGGTGGCACAGCAGCACAGCGGTTGGGCTGCACGGTGACACAGTGATTGGGGCTGCACGGTGACACTGTGGTCGGGGCGGCACGGTGGCACTGTGGTTGGGGCAGCATGGTAGCACAGTGGCTAGCACTGCTGCCTCACAGCGCCAGAGACCCAGGTTCAATTCCGGCCTCCAGTCACTGTCTGTGTGGAATCTCCCCGTGTCTGCGTGAGTTTCCTCCGGGGGCTCCAGTTTCCTCCCACAGTCTGAACATGTGCAGGTCATGTAGATTGGCCATGCTAAATTGACCCTAGTGTCAGGGGGATTAACAGGGTAGATTGTGGGGTTACGGGAATAGGGCCTGGGTGGGATTGTGGTTGGTATAGACTCGATGGGCCAAATGGCCTCCTTCTGTACTATTCTATGATCACAATTTGCACACTGCAAGATCCCCCAGCCGGCAATGTGTTAAGGACGGGATAATCTAAATGGTGATTCTGTTAACTGTATATGTTCACCAAGGCACAGAGAGAGCTGCAAATGCGAATTGATTGGTAAAAGCAATAACGCTCCTCCTCTATGCTCTGTGTCGACTTGCTTCCTGAAATTAGCTAGGCTTCGTTCGAAAATTCTTGTGTTCTTTATTCCATAGACATTGTTGTTGATAAGTTTGGTTCTGAAATTGACTATTAGTCACGGAGCATATTAAAAGCTTCAACAGAGTATGACTACAATGAGGCAGCCAATCTTACAGATCCAGCGCTAACTCAACACGGTCACCACCTGATAAACTTCCCACAGGAGCCACACTTACTCTGCTCATATTAAAAATCACCAGAGCGTGACTAAGCCACCAGCCTAAATCCCTTCACAACTGTCCCAAATCTGACAATGAATAAAGGGTGGGAATTCTATGAATACGACTGCACAGAGAGCTGTGTCATGGTTTGTAGGAGGCAGCCGGACCCAAACTTTCCCTGTTTTATGGGAATCATTTCACCGTCTGACTCACTGGGGTTGTAAATCTGGTGCAATGCCTCTTTCTTTGTGACCCATTCAGCACAGAGATAGGGTTCCAAAGCAGTGCGGGAAGTTTAAAGTAAAGTTTATTTATTAGTCACAAGTAACATTAACACTGCAATGAAGTTACTGTGAAATTCACCTAGTCTCCACAGTCCAGCGCCTGTTCAGGTCAATGCATCTAACCAGCACGTCTTTCAGAATGTGGGAGGAAACCGGAGCACCTGGAGGAAACCCACGCTGACACAGGGAGAATGTGCAGACTCCGCACAGACAGTGACCCAAGCTGGGAATCGAACCCGGGTCCCTGGCGCTGTGAAGCAGCAGTGCTAACCACTGTGCCACCGTTTGTTTTATATACAGCAATGCTTTAAAAAGCAGAATTACGCCGAGCATACAGCAGGGGAACAAGCCATTTGGACCAACCAGTCCAGGTTGGTCGTTATCCATCACGAGTGGTTCTTCCCCAAAGTCCTTGTGCCCACATGGTTTCTCTGCTCTCTGTCCGAATTTACCAGTAAATAACATCACAATAACAGATTAATTGGTCCTGAGCCCATAAGATATAGAGACAATTTTACCAGAATTTGGCAAAGTGTTGGTGTCGTGAGAAAAACGGCACGACAGGACCATTTCCTCTCCAGATCTTACAACACTCTGTCATAAAAAACGGGTGGGTGTGTTTCACGCCATCGTGTATGGGGACAGGGCCCAAACACACTTGCAAAGGCCAGTTGCACTGAGGTCAGGGTGGCAGCTTTAAAGGGCGCACCGATCAGACCAAAAAATAACCTCCCCCCTGACCCCACCATGGAAGTCTCAAAGGCATCCCTCCCCCCCCCCCCCCCGCCACCCTCCACCTCCCCCCCCCCCCGCCCCCCAACCCCCCCCCCCAATTAGAATGGGCATTCACACTTGATGGTCAGAGTCGACATCTGTCCCCCCATTCCCCCCGGACTTCCCCTCAAACTTTGGACCTCTTCCCCCCAATCCCCCACCCAAACTGTCAATGCAGGCATTCACCTCCCCCCCCCCCGCCCCCCCGCCCTTCCCCCTGAACTTCTGACCTCTTGCGCCAACCGTTCACCTGAATAGCCATGTCCACTCCCCGCAGCACCACAAATAAATGAATCCCCCCCCCTCCCCCATAAAGCTCTGGCACTGCCCACTGGCACAACTTGGCACTGCCTGGCCGGCACTGCCAGAGTAGCATGGTGTCAACCTCACAGTGCCAGGGACAATGCCAGGCCATTAGCCAGAACAGGTTCACATCTGGATGAACCTGTTGTAAACTTGCACCAACGTGACATCACATTGGCGAGGTTTGAAAGTATGTCTCGGGCTCAATATATGGCAAGGGGCTTAATGTTTAATCATTTGTTAACATAATCAAATCTCTCAAAATCAGGTTTGCATCCATTGTGGGCGAGAAACTTATTACATCGCCATTCATGGGGAGCAGGTGTTTTCCTGACCGGAGAGAATCTCTCCCAGCAAGGCTATAAAGGCAAGTGAGCCCGGACGATTCAGCGCCGAGTTCACTAATGTCACGTAAATCAGCATTACAGCATTTAAATAATTTACTCAGCCTCGCGCTGAAAATGGGTGAAAGCTGACCCCACCGGAAATCCGGTTCTGGTAAGATCCTGATCTCTCGGCTCTCGCATGATTTTACCGGCTCGCCCCGCCCATCAATGGAGGGGGGGGGGGGCGAACTAGTAAAATTCCGCCCAAGGTATAGTTTTACGTGTATTTAACTCTATGTTTCTGTACCTGGAAGAGTAAACCCTATAACTAGATTCATGCTGCACAAGTGTGTTTGTATGTGTCAGGATTGGTTAAGTTCCAATTGTGATATTATTGTGCTTGGAGAGGGTTACGGCATGAAGAGTAAATAAACTAGCAGTGGTTGCTTAGCAACTGGGGCCTTGTAAGGTAGAAAAACTTCTAGGTTTTAGTTTTAGCTGGATATATTGCAGTCAGAAGAAAGACTGGACAGGACAAGGGAATTGCAAAGAGACCGGCTTCCCAAAGAACCAGAAACTGTCCAGAGAACCAGAGAATTGTGACAGAAAGAATGTCTGAAGAAGACTGGAGTTAAAAGAATAGAGACCAAGGTATTGTTCAGAAGAATTCAAGGAAGAGTAAACAAAGTGCTGTGAGTTAAGGAGATAGTTGCAGTAAGCAGATTTAAGGTGGGAAAGCAGACTTCAGAGGTAAATCAGAAGTTTGATGCCATTTTAATAGAGTCTGGGAATCAAGAGTTAAAGCAATTGTGAATAGTTTGTTTGGCAGTCAAGACAAAGAAATCCTAAAGGAGGAGGTGTAAGACCTGGATACTTGATTCACTGTTAAAAGTGCAGCAGAACCTTTGTTTAAAAGGGTCACTCGGAAAACCTGGACTGGATTTCGGAATGCAAAGCACTAAGGGAAAGCATTATTGAGAAAGAAGATTTTAAAGTGTGTTTTGGGAGTGGAGTTTGGGAACTCTATGTGACAATCATCTGGCAGAATTCCGAGGAGAAATCCATGGACATTAACTTGGGTTCAGAGCAGAGGGTGTGTATTTGACAACAGCCAATCTGTGTGCTTAAAGCTACTTTGTGTTAATGAGACCACTGTATTTTAAACTGTACTTTGTATTCCATGTTAATCTTAAAATCTGTGTGTATTTGTTAAGATCAAGGGGGAGTAATGGAGCATTGCATTTTAATCCAATTCTTTCATGTTTAATAATTTTTCTTTCCACATTGTTAAAACTAATTAGCGCTCCTGTTCCTCCACAATAAAAAACAATAAAAGTTGCCGGCTTTTAAACCAGGGTTCCATTCTGGGATTTTCCTGTCCAGTTATAACACCAACTAAGATCAGAACAAAAGGAGTAGAAGTAGGCCATTCAGCCCATCGAGTGTGCTGCGTCATTCAATGAGATCATGACCGATCTGATGTGATAATCCTCAACTCCGCTTTCTCGCCTTATCCCCATAGCCCTGGATTCCCTGATAAAAATCTATCTATCTCAGCCTTGAACATACTTAATGACCCAGCCTCTGCAGTAAAGAATTCCACAGATTCACTACCCTCTGAGAGAGGAAATTCCTCCTCGTCTCTGTCTTAAATGGGCAAACCCCTTATTCTGAGATGATGCCCTCTGGTCTTAGACTCTCCCACAAGGGGAAACAACTTCTCAGCCTCTACCCTGTCAAGCCCCTGAGGATCCGATATATCTCAATAAGGTCGCCTCTCATTCTTCTAAACTCCAGTGAGTTCAGGCCCAACCTACTCAACCTCTCCTCATAAGAAAAACCCTCCATACCCAGGATCAACCGAGTGAACCTTTTCTGGACTGTCTCCAATGCCTGTATATCTTTGTCTCATTGCTGTACACTGGGGGCTGCTGAGAACTAATTTACTGTCACGTTTCCTACATTACAACAGTGACCACACTTCATTCGTATCTCATTGGCTGTAAACACTTTAAAACATCCTGAAGATGTGAAAGGCGCTATATAAATGCAAGTCTTTCTTTCGTGTTGCAGTCTCAGTGCTGCAACACTAAAGAGTGGGGCGGGCAGGCAGAGTATTCCCCGTGTATGGTACATGAAGAGTAACAGGGTGTGTTGTCATGTACCAGTGGCTGTTAAAGGCTTGCTGGTCACATTCGAAGAGTTCAGATACTGCAGGCCGGGAAGATAAGCAGCTTCCATTCTGGATGTCCCGCTGTGGGAGGCAGGGCTTTTGCACAAAGTGGCACTAGGTCCGGAGAGGATGAGCAACCTGGAGGGAAGGAGCAGAGGCAATGCTGTCTCACCAGCTACCAGATCCTGGGAGAAGGGAGGAAGGTATTTGTTGGTATCCTAAAGCTTGCTGCTGTGACCTTATAACCATCTGGCCCACTTTGAACACATAGACTAGCCCATCTCCAAACTGACCAAATACCAGCATAGACTAGTTGGGCCAAATGGCCAGTTTTTGGAGCAAAATGTAAGAGTGAGGGAGCAGGAGAAATTTCTGGCACTGACCCCACCAAAGCTCCAGAGGTCAAAAATGTCACATGATTTAAATAATAATGGCAGCCATCCACACCGTTAGGAGCAGCTTGTAGGGATTTCTGGCAGTGGGCATGAAGCCCAGGATGTGTTCGCTATGGGATTCCCCCAAGCCCAGTGGAAGAATGCATCCAATTTCTCTTCTGTAAATGGGTCAAAACAGTCTGAGGAAAAGTTCCAACCTCAGGGTTCACATCCATATGAGTCTCAGTTCTGCCAATAGTTAGTCTGATTTCTTTTGAAATGCGAACCTGCTAACGTTCTGCATGCCCTCTCCAAACACTCCCAGGACAAGTACGACACGGGGTTAGATAGAGTAAAGCTCCCTCTACAAAGTCCCCATCAAACATTCCCAGCACAGGTATAGCACGCGGTTAGATATAGAGTAAAGCTTCATCTACACTGTCCCCATCAAACATTCCCAGGACAGGAGCAGCACGGGATTAGATACAGAGTGAAGCTCCCTTAATACTGTCCAAATCAAACACTCCCGAGGCAGGCACAGCACGGGGTTAGACACAGAGTAAAGCTCCCTCTACACTGTCCCCATCAAGCACTCCCAGCACAGGTACAGCACGGGGTTAGATACAGAGTAAAGCTCCCTCTACACTGTCCCCATCAAACACTCCCAGGACAGGTACAGCACTGGTTAAATAAAGTACCTTCTCCACTGTCTCATCAAATATTAGGGGAAACTACCTCTGCCAAATTCAGGAGAAGGTCTTTCACAATATGTGTGAAATGGGGTTTTGAACCGTATGTGGTAACTTCAATGGTCCGAAAACCAGCGTCCATTCACATGCCCTGGACACCTATTAAGCAGCCTGATCCAATGTGATGGAGGAAGCATTTGCATGGACAAAAACATTCAACATCAACAACATAGGAAGAGTTCAATCACATTCCTAGGTCAGTTTGGTGAGCTAAAGTTGCACTTATTGCTTTAAGAGTTCTCCCACTTCAACAGCTATCACTGAAATTAGTCAATGGGAGAAGATAGCTGAGTTTAATCTTTCTTTCACTGCTTGTTTCTTCCGAGCACACATAAAATTACTGCAGCATAAAAGCACAGTTGGAAGCAATTTGGTTTGTCATGCTAGTGCAGGTGCTACCTCTTAAACTGCTGCTGTCTACTCTGATCCCCGGCCCTGGTCTTTTTCCTGTATTCTTGTTTCTTTTGAAATGCTTATCTGCATCCCCAGCTGTCAATGATTGGGACAAGCTGACACTTAGCAGTGAAGTTAATTGTCTGAATATTGATAGGACCCAAGGGGTTAATCCAATATTATTAATTACACTTCAGCTTTCGTGCGTTGTGTTTAATACTGGAGGTTAACATGAATTCATCAATTTGTGACCTTGTCACTCCAGGCAACTTGGGAAATAATTATACAGGTAAAATAATTTCATACAACATTAATTGCAAGTCACATTGCAGAACAAAGAGCAGCAACATAATAATTTTATATCGAGTTTTACAACACAGAAGGAGACCCTTCAGCCCATCATGTTATGAACCTTCAGAAATCATTTCATCTCCAATGCTGTTTGATGTTTCAAATGATTTATTATAGAGTACTAAAGGAAGTGGTCCTGGAAATAGTAGATCCATTAATGGTTATTTTCCAAAATTCTTTGCACTCTGGAATAGTACCTACAGATTGGAGTATTGCTAATGTAAACCTGCTATTCAAAAGGGGAAATAGAGAGAAAACAGGGAACTATAGACTAGTGAGCCTAACGTCGGCACTGGGGAAGTTACTGGAGTCTCTTATCAAGAATTTCATAACTCAGCATTTGGAAGTCAGTGGTGTAATCAGATAAAGTCAACATCGATTTACAGAAGGGAAATCATGCTTGACCAATCGATTAGAATTTTTTGAGGATGTAACTAGTACAGTTGATTGAGGAGAACCAGTGGATGTGGTTTATTTAGACTTTCAGAAGGCTTTCGACAAGGTCTCACATAACAGACTACTATGTAAAGTTAAAGCACATGGGATTGCAGGTAATGTCTTGAGATGGATAGAAAGCTGGTTAGCAGATAGGAAGCAAAGAGTTGGCATAAATGGGTCATTTTCTGATTGGCAGTCGATGACTAGTGGGGTTCTGCAGGGATCTGTGCTAGAATCCCAACTGTTCACATTACATATTAATGATTTGGAAGAGGGAACTGAATTTGTAGATGATTCAAAGTTGGGTGGGAGGATGAGCCATGAGGGGGATGCAGAGATGCTTCAGCATGATTTGGACAGTCTGAGTGTGTGAGCATATGCACGGCAGATGCAGTATAATGTGGATAAATGTGAGGTTATATCCACTTTGGTAGCAATAATAGGAAGACAGATTATTGCTTGAATGGCTGTAAATTGAGGGAGGTGGATACTCAATGAGATCTTGGAGTCCTCGTGCATCAGTCGCTGAAAGTAAGCGCGCAGGTACAGCAGGCAGTAAAGAAGGCAAATGGTATGTTGGCCTTCATAGCGAGAGGATTTGAGTATAGGGATAGGGATGTTTTGCTGCAATTGTATAGGGCGTTGGTGAGGCCACACCTGGAGTATTGTGTGCAGTTTTGGTGTCCTTATCTGAGGAAGGATATCCTTGCTGTAGAGGGAGAGCAGCGAAGGTACCAGGCTGATTCCTGGGATGGCAGGTTTGTAATACAAAGTGAGACTAAATCGGTTAGGATTATACTCACTGGAGTTCCGAAGAGTGAGGGGGGAGAGGTAGTGTTGGGCAAGTTAATGGGGCTAAAGGTAGACAAGTCTCCTGGTCCTGATGGAATGCATCCCAGGGTACTAAAAGAGATGGCGGGAGAAATAGCAAATGCACTAGTGGTAATTTACCAAAATTCGCTGGACCCTGGGGTGGTTCCCAGAGATTGGAAAACAGCAAATGTGACGCCACTGTTTAAAAAAGGAGGTAGACAAAAGGCGGGTAACTATAGGCCGGTTAGCTTAACTTCTGTAGTAGGGAAAATGCTTGAATCTATCATCAAGGAAGAAATAGCGAGACATCTGGATATAAATTGTCCCATGGGTAAGACGCAGCATGGGTTCATGGAGGGAAGGTCATGTTTAACTAATTTAGTGGAATTCTTTGAGAACATTACATGTGCAGTGGACAATGGGGAACCTGTGGATGTGGTGTATCTGGATTTCCAGAAGGCATTTGACAAGGTGCCGCACCAAAGACTGCTACATAAGATAAAGGTGCACGGTGTTACAGGTAATGTATTAGCATGGATAGAGGATTGGGTAACTAACAGAAAGCAAAGAGTGGGGGTAAATGGGTGTTTTTCTGGTTGGCGATCAGTGACTAGTGGTGTGCCTCAGGAATCAGTGTTGGGACCGCAATTGTTTACAATTTACATAGATGATTTGGAATTGGGGACCAAGAGTAGTGTGTCAAAATTCGCAGATGACACTAAGATGAGTGGCAGAGCAAAGTGTGCAGAGGACGCTGAAAGTCTGCAATGGGATATAGATAGTCTAAGTGAGTGGACGAGGGTCTGGCAGATGGAGTACAATGTTGGTAAATGTGAGGTCATCCATTTTGGTAGGAATAACAGCAAAATGGACTATTATTTAAATGGTAAAAAATTGCAGCATGCTGCTGTGCAGAGGGACCTGGGTGTCCTTGTGCAAGAATCACAAGGAGTTGGTTTGCAGGTGCAGCAGATAATTAAGAAGGCAAATGGAATTTTGTCCTTCATTGCTGGAGGGATGGAGTTTAAAAACAGCGAGATTATGTTGCAGCTGTATAAGGTGCTGGTGAGGCCACACCTGGAGTACTGTGTACAGTTTTGGTCTCCTTACTTGAGAAAGGATATACTGGCACTGGAGGGGATGCAGAGGAGATTCACTAGGTTGATTCCAGAGTTGAAAGGGTTGGCTTATGAGGAGAGACTGAATAGACTGGGGCTATACTCATTGGAACTCAGAAGAATGAGGGGAGTTGTTATAGAAACATATAAGATTATGAAGGGAATAGATAAGATAGAAGCAGGGAAGTTGTTTCCACTGGCAGGTGAAACTAGAACTAGGGGGCATAGCCTCAAAATAAGTGGAAACAGATTTAGGACTGAGTTGAGGAGGAACTTCTTCACACAAAGGGTTGTGAATCTGTGGAATTCCCTGCCCAGTGAAGCAGTTGAGGCTACCGCATTAAATGTTTTTAAGGCAAGGATAGATACATTTTTGAACAGTAAAGGAATTAAGGGTTATGGTGAGCGGGCGGGTAAGTGGAGCTGAGTCCATGAAAAGATCAGCCATGATCTTATTGAATGGCGGAGCAGGCTCGAGGGGCCGGATGGCCTACTCCTGCTCCTGGTTCTTATGTTATGTTCTTATTTCATAGAAATCTATAGCATTCTAACAGGGTTCAGAAAGAATGTTCCTGATGGTGGGGTCAGAACTAGGGGGTCATAGTTTGAGGATAAGGGGTAAAAGTTTTAGAACTGAGGTGAGGAGAAATCTCTTCACCCAGAGGGTGATGAATGTGTGGAATTCACTCCCACAGAAACTAGTTGAAGCCAAAACATTGTCGGATTTCAAGAAGAAATTAGATATAGCTCTAGGGGCTAAAGGGATCAAGATATCTGGGGGGGAAGGGGGGGGATCAGGATATTGAATTCAATGATCAGCCAAGATCAAAATGAATGGTGGAGCAGGCTCGAAGGGCCGAATGGCCTCCTCCTGCTTCTAGTTTCTGTTTCTATTATTTTTTTCAGGATGTGGTGCTGGTTGTGATTAATATTTATAATCCTCTCTCCTAGCTGCCCAAACACATTGAGGACTGCTTCAGAGCTGAAGATTCTCTGCATCATTTCCTCCAAGGTAGGAAAGATGATATGTCGACACTCCAGTCAGCCTAACCCCTGAGAAAGCTCTTCATCCGTCTCCCCTTCTCACGCCAATGTGCAAGACCCTTTAACACTAACAAAACTGTGAGTCATGGAACCCACATACATCACATACAAGACCTCATGGACGTATTTAATGGCCCTTTTCTCTGTTCGGGACATCCTGGATGTATAAAATATGCAAATTTCACAGTGATAACAACACCAGCACGGATTATGCAAATCTATTCCCACAACTGATACACCCCGTGCCTGAGAAACATGTACCAATTTCTGCTGTTGATTGACAGAAGGCTAGAGGGAGAAACAGAACTATGATCGGTGAAGAGAGACAGACAGAGAGAATAAAAAAATACCAGTGCTGGAAATCTAAACAGAAGCAGGAAGTGCTGGAAACACTGAGCTGGTCAAGTTACACTGAGAGGGAAACCGAGTTAATGGATTGAGTTATTGATCATCATCATAACTGGAGGAAGGTAGGGCTTGAGTGGTTTATAACCAAGTGTGGAAACAAAGAAAGACAAAGTAGAAACAGAAATAGAAATATAGACAGAAGAAGGGACAGACATCTAGGAAGAGAGATAGAATAAGGGCGGAATTTTCCTGTGCTGCCCGCCATGGCAATTGTAGCAGACAGGACAGAATGATGCAAAGGTCCATTGACCTTGGGCGGGCTTGGGGTGAGTGCGGCTGGAAAATCCCATTCTAAGTTAAAAGTTAAAGTTAGAAGTTTATTTATTAGTCACAAGTAGGCTTACATTCACACTGTAAAAATCATCATAGAAACCCTACAGTACAGAAAGAGGCCATTCAGCCCATCGAGTCTGCACCGACCACAATCCCACCCAGGCCCTACCCCCATATCCCGACATATTTACCCACTAATCCCTCTAACCTACGCATCTTAGGGCACTAAAGGCAATTATTAGCATGGCCAATCAACCTAACCCGCACATCTTTGGACTGTGGGAGGAAACCGGAGCACCCGGAGGAAACCCACGCAGACACGAGGAGAATGTGCAAACTCCACACAGACAATGACCCAAGTCGGGAATCGAACTCAGGTCCCTGGAGCTGTGAAGCAGCAGTGCTAATCACTGTGCTACCGTGCCGCCCTAATGTAATGAGGTTACTGTGAAAATCCCCTAATCACCACACTCCAGTGCCTGTTCGGGCACACTGAGGGTGAATTTAGCATGGCGAATGCACCTTAACCAGCACATCTTTGGACTGTGGGGGGAAACCTGGAGCACCCGAAGGAAACCCACGCAGACACGAGGAGACTGTGCAGACTCTGCACAGACAGTGACCCAAGCCGAGAGTTGAACCCGTGTTCCTGGTGCTGTGAGTCAGCAGTGCTAACCAGTGTGCCACTGTGCTGCCCTAAGTGTCAGAGGCTGGGAATTAGAGAAACTGAGAGGACAGAAAGAGACAAAAAGAAGGGAAAAGAGTAGATTGGGAGGAACTGTTCCCATTGGTGGGAGAATTAAGAAACAGAGGGCACCGGTTTAAGGTAATTGGCAAAACAAGAAATGGCAATATGAGGAAAAACATTCTGAGGTAGTGAGTGGTTAGGATCTGGAATGCTCTCCAGTCAGGGGGAGGGAGGTTCAACTGAGGCATTCAAGATAGAATTGGAAATCTGAGAAAGAAGAATGTACAAGGCTATGGGATTAGAATCACTCCAGATGAAGTGCTCCTACAGCACCAGAGATACAGTGCGCCATCACTCTGAGGACTGTCCCATCACTCACCCCAACACCATCACTCCTGGAGCTGTCTCATTTTTTAGCATGTGCAGTAATCACTAAACCAGACAATAGTTTCTGCAGAGGTTCTGAGGGGGCTCTAAGCCCCCCACTGAGTTTTGTCAGGGGCAATCTTCAGTGATGTGAGGAGTTGATTGGGTGGACCACATCTCCAGCTTGGGTTCCCTGCAAGGTCTCATTTGTGCTGATTCATTGCACAAAGGCCAGTGTGGGAATGATTGTGGAATGCCCAATGTTGGCATGGCAGCTTGAATCTGGGTGGGCTGCGTGATGAGAAAGTGGTTTTTAATGGTGGCGTATTGGTTCCATTCCTGCTGCCACAGGAATTCTGCTGTTATTCGTTGGCATGATGGTCTTAGCCATACAGCTGGCATAATGGGAGACAAACAGCACGTGGATTGGTAAGGTCCTTGTGTAGTGGCAGGCTTGGGTTGATGTAGACCTTCTTCAGGAGCTTTCTTGTTGCAATCTCCCTCCTTATGTGAGGGGACAGGATGTTGCTGAGACTGGGAGCCAGGGGAGTTGAGTTGATCGGAGAGTATGTGAGATGATAGACATTGGTGTGTTGAGCTGGGTATCTATAAGGAACATAGGAACATAGGAATTCGGAGTGAGAGTTGGCAATTCAGGCCCTAGAGCCCGCTCCGCCATTCTATATGATCATGGCTGACCTCCATCTCATCCTAACTGTTCTTGACCTTTTATTTCTTTACTGTCTTTTTTTATTCCTCTTTTTCTCCCCCCACTCTTTCTCCCTATTTTATCCCCTCTTTTCTTACCTTTTCTCCCCCTTTGCTTCCCTTTTCCCCCTTTTTCTTACTTTTACCTCTCTCCCACCCATTCCACCACCCCTCCCCACATCTCCATCTGTTACAGCTTACCCTCTGATTTCAGCTTCTCTGCCGTTTGGCCATTAAAACCTTCTATTCTCTCTATGGACAGCCATTAGTCGCCTTTCCCCTTGTTTTTGTGGCTATGACTCATCTTTCATTCCCTCACCCGACAGTATAAACATCTCCCACTTTCTGTGCCTTTTCGCTTTGACAAAGGGTCATCTGGACTCCAAATGTCAGCTCTTTTCTCTACTTACAGATGCTGCCAAACCTGCTGAGGTTTTCCAGCATTTTCTCTTTTGGTTTCATCCAAACTCCACTTCCCTGCCTTTTCCCCGTGGCCCTTTATTCTGCTTTTGATCAAATATTTATCTATCTCTTTCTTGAATCCATTGATTCGATTCTGCATCCACAGCACTCTGGGACAGTGAGTTCCAAAGATTCACAACCTTCTGTGAGGAGTAGCTTTACCTTACCTCTTTCTTGAACCTTCCCCCTCTTACTCTACAACTACGACCTCTTGCCCGAGACTGTTCTAAAGGGTGGAACATTTGGTTAACATTTACTTTATCAACCCTGTTGAATATTTTATATCCCTCAATCAAATCCCTCCTCAGTCTTCTGTACTCCAGTGAGTACAAGACCAAGCTCCTCAACCGCTCCTCATACGACAGCCCCTTCACACCTGGAATCAACCTAGTGAACTCTTCTGAACCGCCTCCAGTGCCACCACATCCTTCCTCAAAGAAGGTGATCAAAACTGAACACAATACTCCAAGTGTGGCCTCACCAATGCCTTATACAATTGTAACAACACTTCTCTACTTTTATACTCTGGACCCTTTGCAATAAATGCTAAGATTCCATTTGCCTTCCTTATAACATTCTGCACCTGCATACCCACTTTCTGAGACTCGTGAACAAGGACACCCAGATCCCTCTGCACAGACGCCTTTTGAAGCTGTTTTCCATTTGAATGGTAATTTGCTCTTTTATTTTTCCGGCCAAAATGGATAACCTTGCATTTATCCACATGAAACTCCATCTACCAGATTCTGGCCCATTCCCCTAGCCTGTCAATATATATTTGTAAACTTTTTATCTCCTCATCACAGCCTGCTTTTCCACCTATTTTTGTGTCATCAGCAAATTTCGCTACGTTACACTCTGTCCCTGCTTGTAGATCATTAATATAGATTGTAAGTAGGTGCAGTCTGAGAACTGATCCCTGCCGGGCCCCACTAGTTACAGATCGCCAACTAGAGAAGGACCCATTTATCCCAACTCTCTGCTTTCTATCAGTCAGCCAATCCTCAACCCAAGCCGAGTTGTACCATACTGGTGCACAATACTCTGCAGTCCAGTAGATGACGGCAAGAGCTGAAGTTCTTAAGGTTTGAGGACTTGCACCCCAGGAGGAGCCAGCAAGTTTACTGAGGAGGTTGTTTTGCTGCTGTCTTGCTCAGATGTTTTTTTTGTGTGTCAGTATTCGGTCAAGGGAAACACCAAGATAAAAGGATGTTGTTTGTGATTCAGTCTCTTGCCATTCACAAAGGTGTTGATTCCCTGTTGGCGCTGGCGATGTGGGGGTGGACTATACCTGAGACTGTTTAGTTGCTGCTGGGCTGAAGGTGCCATGTCTTACAGGAGTTTGCAACATTGCTTCGTGTTGCCTCTAGTTACGAACATGTCCGAGCCTGAGAGGTACAGCAGATATGGTCAGCATCGATGAACTTCCAAGACAGGGTTGGAGATAGATCGTTGGTATAGAAATTGAAAAATGTTGGGGCTAGAACAGATCCCTGGGGAAACACATTGGGCTGTTTCTTCTAGGCCCTTGTCTCATCATCATGTTCACCCTGAACCACCAATCTCAGAGTAATAATTCAACAGTGTCAGTAACCCACAGAAGGAGTACTCCTGAGACCAGTGTGCCAGACCGTGTTGCGTGCTGCCATGAGATCGAAAAAGACAGCGCTTGCTTTGAGGTTATTTTCAAAGCCATTTTCAGTGAAGTTGCTTAGGGCAAGAACCTGGTCACCTGCTTCACCCTGGCTGAAGGCCAGCTTGTTCAGCTTTCAAGATTTTCTCCACCCCTGCCTCTATCTCCTGTAAGATGAGGTGCTCTTAAGACCTTGCGGCAGACAGACAGAGAGCTGAATTATTGGTCAGTACCTTCAAGGTAAGTTTGGGTCTTTATCTGGTTTTGGGAGGTCAATGACTTTGGGTACATGCCAGGGTTCGGCAGTCTTCCTTCACAGATAAACCCTGTGAGGAATTGAGACAACCAACAGCGGAAACGTGGGCCAGGGCTGTTTGAGAAACTCAGGAAGAATGTTTTATAGCCGGCTGCAGCACTGGGCTTGATTTGCTTGTAGCACGTTGCCCAACTCCACTGCAGTGAAGGGTTCAGGCCATGATTTGAAATTGTGATGCCTTTGAAAGGCTCTTCACTCAGTCTTTTCTTGTTTTTCCACTTCTCTCCCCAGGGACGCCTTTCCCATATGGAGCAGATATGACATTGTTGGCATTTACAGATAATCGACTTGGTGTTTGTGGTTTCTGGGCTGTAGGAGCCTCCAGTATTTCTGGCTGGAATGGGTGAAGTTCAAGCTTCTGGTGGTCTCTTCCCCTCTAGCTCAGCGGGCAGAGTCCAAGGGCTCCATCAGATGATCAGCGACATCTGGGTTAACAGTTTCCTCGTAGTGTTGAAGGAGAGAAGCACATTCCCCTTCAAGGCAAGGAGTGTACACTGGGCAATATCCCCATGGGATGGATTTGGTGGCCATGTTGTAGATGGTTTTGCAGAAGTGGCTGTAATCTTGCTCTCTGAGGATACGGTGAGGTGGTATTTTTGCCACACTTTGTTCCAATGCCTTGCGGTATTTCTCCCAGTTGGTTTTGCATTGGTTCCAGTGTTTCTTCTTTGAGCTGGTGATGATAGGTAGTTGAAGGCTGATGTGGGTCAGAGTTGGTCTGTGCTGGCTGTGTGGGATCTTGGCATGATGCTGGGGATGGGTTACTGTGTGTTGAACTGACCCAGCAAAGGTCAGGTGAGCAGTCACGCCTCCAGCTTACAGAGTGGAAGTTCCCGACTGTTTGGGGGTCATGGATAAGATTGGGATCATCCTGTGCAGCCCAATTTGCAACTTTTGAGCCATCAGCGTCAACCTCTTTGTAGCCTCAATCAGTGTGAAATCTCCAATGTAGACCTCACTCCTGGGACTGTCCCAAAACTCACCTCACCTCCACCATTCCTGGTATCCTCCCAATATCCATCCCAAAACCGTCGTTCCCAGGACTGCTTCCATCACCCACTCCCAGAATATTACCGCTTTGCCTGCCCGAGGCTCGTAAGATCCAACCCGGGGCCAGCGGAGCATGTCGTTCTGTGAGTCTGCTGGTACAATTCTGGCATATTATTCTCCCCAGTCAGTGCGAGCAAGCTTTTTCCCTTGCTTGGGATTGTGTTTTGCATTTTGTTGAACTTCAGTCTGGTTGCGCAACGTGGCTTCTGTAATCAGGAGAGTTTCTGTATATTGAGTGAGGGAGCGGGATTATCAGCGACAAGCTATTAAATGGCTCAGTAGGAAGAGATAATGACAAATATGTTAATGCCTCCCTTCTGAATGAGGATGTGGATATTATGGCAAACCTAAAGCTCAGTGGGTTTTCATGGTCTGTTTCAGTCTATACTCATCATCACAGTGAATAGATTCAATGGTGGCGGGGTGGGGTGGGTGGTTGGGTGGGGGGGGGCGGACATGGGTGCAGGGAAACAGGTCGAAAACATTCCTTGTAACGGAATAAGAAATCTCTGTGCTAGGTTCGCCAGACTCCATTCTTCACTGGCGATAATAGCTTTATGGTTTAAATACAGTTCCTATTGTGCTATTACTGTCTCAGTGAACATTAAATGCCTCATTAGAGTCAGCCTTCCAATATAATGTCAGATTTACATATCGAAAAATGCCAGCCACCTCACAGAAACAAAGAAATAAGAGAAAAACTGTGAGACTGAAGATGGAACTGAAATAGAAGACAGTGAGGCCGGACCAGAGAAAGGGAAACAGGAGTAGCAGCTACCTGGAATGCCCAGCAAGAGAAAATGAAAGAAAGGCAGAGGGAAGGGGGAGAAAGAAAGGGACAGAGGGAGAAACAGAGAGGCCGAGAAAGGGACAGGGGAGACAGAAGTATAGGCAGACATGGAGAGGAGACAGAGAGAAGCAAAGAGTAGAGTCATAGAGTCATAGATGTTTACAGCATGGAAACAGGCCCTTCGGCCCAACTTGTCCATGCCGCCCCTTTTTTTTAAACCACTAAGCTAGTCCCAATTGTCCGCATTTGGCCCATATCCCTCTATACCCATCTTACTCATGTAACTGTCTAATGCTTTTTAAAAGTCAAAATTGTACCCACCTCCACTGCTACCTCTGGCAGCTTATTCCAGACACGCACCACCCTCTGTGTGAAACAATTGCCCCTCTGGACACTTTTGTATTTCTCCCCTCTCACCTTAAACCTATGCTCTCTAGTTTTAGACTCCCCTACCTTTGGAAAAAGACATTGACTATCTAGCTGATCAATGCCCCTCATTATTTTATAGACCTCTATAAGATCACCCCTCAGCCTCCTACGCTCCAGAGAAAAAAGTCCCAGTCTATCCAGCCTCTCCTTATCACTCAAACCATCAAGTCCTGGTAGCATCCCAGTAAATCTTTTCTGCACTCTTTCTAGTTCAATAATATATTTTCTTTAGTAGGGTTACCAGAACTGTACACAGTATTCCAAGTGTGGCCTTACTAATGTCATGTACAACTTCAACAAGACGTCCCAACTCCTGTATTCAGTGTTCTGACCAATGAAACCAACCATGCTGAATGCCTTCTTCACCACTCTGTCCACCTGTGACTCCACTTTCAAGGATCTATGAACCTGTACCCCTCGATCTCTTTGTTCTGTAACTCTCCCCAACGCCCTACCATTAACTGAGTAAGTCCTGCCCTGGTTCAATTTACCAAAATGCATCACCAATAGACTAAGAAAGGAAATGAGAGCCACAGAGAGGAACTGAAATAGAGGATTAGAAAGAGGGGGACAGGTAGAAGGAGAGAGATAGACAAAGAGAGAGGGACAGAGAGACAGAGAGAGGAACATTGAAGGAAATGAAAGAACAGAGTGTTATGGACAGAGGAGAGATGAAAGGTTCCCCTCTTTCGCTCCTTCAACTCACCAAAGACAGCAGCTTGGATTTTCTGGTCCTAATGGCGGGTGAGGAAATGGGAGGGGAAAATATTGAGGGAGGGGAAAAGTCAGTAAAAACATTCTGTGATCATCGGCTCCTGCCCCAAGGCAACCAGTTTTTACTGGCTTTTCCCCTCACTCAATATTTTCCTGCTGTGCACGCACCCGTGCTTGATCTAAAGGCCATGCCAGCATCTAATTAGTCCAGCATGATCCGCAACTGCATGTACAGTGACAAGCACCCGGCAATAATAATGTGGCCCCTTTAAGGGACAATCCTTTGAGGGCCACGTGATTAGGCCTGCCCTCTGGAGCAGGTACCAGGCCAATCGGGAGCACGTGCGTGTGTCCTGGGATGGGGAGGATCTTTAGTTGGAGCCAGGGAGAAGAAGAGAGTTGACCTGCGCATATGTTCTGTCAGACCCTTATCTTATACACAGCTATATTGGTTGAATAAACTCTTTGTTGCTGGAGCCGCATTGAATCGCCTCCAATTATGAACTGGCAATGAGGAAACTCTATGTTAGTCGTCAGGAGATGGCAATGCACAGTCAGAGAGGGAGGAAAGTGATTGTTGAAGCTCAGCAGAAACAGGTACAGATGTCCTTACAATGCCTTTAATCAGGAAGATAGAATTGATGAACCCAGAAGTTGAGCTGGGGACAGTATAGCGAAAGGCTGCGTTATTTCTTCATGGTTAATAAGATCATTGCAGAGGAAAAACAAAAGGTGATACAACTCACAGTAGTCCACAATCTTACAGCCTGGTAATGAGCCTAACATCACCTGAAGCTCCGGACACAAAGGGGGCAATTTTCCTGTCTTTTGATTTGATTTGATTTATTATATTGTCACATGTATTAGGAGACAGTGAAAAGTATTGTTTCTTATTGTTGAAAGCATACTGTTCATAGAGAAGGAAATGAGAGAGTGGAGAATGTAGTGTTACAGTCATAGCTTGGGTGTAGAGAAAGATCAATTTAATATAAGGTAGGTCCATTCAAAAGTCTGACAGCAGCAGAGAGGAAGCTGTCCTTGAGTCGGTTGGTATGTGATCTCAGACTTTTGTATGTTTTTCCCGATGGAAGAAGGTGGAAGAGAGAATGTCCGGGGTGCGTGGGGTCCTTAATTATGCTGGCTGTTTCTCTGAGGCAGCAGGAAGTGTAGACAGAGTCAATGGATGGGAGGCTGGTTTGCGTGATGGACTGGGCTTCATTCATGACCTTTTGTAGTTCCTTGCGGTCTTGGGCAGAGCAGGAGCCATACCAAGCTGTGATACAACCAGAAAGAATGCTTTCTATGGTGCATCTGTAAAAGTTGGTGAGAGTCGTAGCTGACATGCCAAATTTCCTTAATCTTCTGAGAAAGCAGAGGCGATGGTAGTTTCTGATCAATGGTGTTGATGGTGGTGTATTTGGTGATGGTGCTGCCAATGGGGAGGTGGTTAAGTCTCTCTGGGTGTGTGGCTTACCACTCATCAATCCAGAATGTTGTCCAATCATCAGGGAACAGCACAACCTTTGACCTATGATGGAAGGAAGTTCACTGATGAAACAGCTGAAGATGGTTGAAGCATGGACTCTGTCCTGAGGAACTCTTGCACGGGAATCGTAGCAGGCGGGGAGGGCGGACCATGCAAAGATCTATTGATCTCAGGCGGGATTTTCCGGTTTGGGGGCGAGCGCAGCCGGAAAATCCCACTAAAGTTTTACAATCAAACAGCTGGACTGATCAAAGACAGTTTGAACCCCTGACCTTCAATCGCCATGTTGAG
The DNA here is from genome assembly GCF_964213995.1 of Mustelus asterias. Classification (NCBI taxonomy): domain Eukaryota; kingdom Metazoa; phylum Chordata; class Chondrichthyes; order Carcharhiniformes; family Triakidae; genus Mustelus; species Mustelus asterias. The sequence continues at coordinate 40,100,924 of NC_135827.1, forward strand.
GTATAAACTCCATTCTGCTGTGAAGGAACCAGGGCGGGTGGTCTCTGGGTTAATGGGCAGACTGCGCCGTTTAGCAGATCACTGCAAATTGGGCCCAGTTTTAGGAAGATGTTAAGAGTTTGTTTGGTCTGTGAGATCAACAGCCTCACCATACAGAGAAACCTGCTGGCGGAGATTGAAATCTCTCTGGGAAAAGCCGTGGAGTTGGCCCAGGAGATTGAATGCACTGGGCAGGACGTGAGTGATTTACAAGGCATTCCCAATGAGGTGAACAACAGCAGGGATGGAAACGTGTTTTCAGGGTGGGGGAGAGTATCCCCAAAAATTCTACATGGTTTTGCTGCAAGAAGAAGGTTCATTTACAGGTTTGGTGCAGAGTAAAGCAGGCTGGACCGCCAGGCAACACCGTTCAATCAACTAGCTGAGGAACCCAACGAGGGATCTGAAACTTATACTTCAAACCAGATCCAACTCAGCAAGGTGCCATCTATTGAGGTAGTTCCGTTGGTCAAGGACAGGCCTCTGATAATGGGGGTTTACACTGCAGTTGCGGCCACAGCCTTACGTGAACAAGCAAAGAACAAAGATCAAAGATCAAAGATCAAAGAAAATTACAGCACAGGAACAGGCCCTTTGGCCTCCACCGACCAAATTCAGCATTCAGATAGCTCCAAAATTGGAGTGGGAGTCGGAGAGGTCTTCTCCCATAAGACATCAGACAGAATGGAAAGGCCAATTGCATTCGCATCAAGACCCTTATCCAATATTGAGAAGAAATAACCTCAGATCAACAGTTTTGCGGTAATCTATACAGTGAAGAAGTTTCATCTATTTATTTGATTTGATTTGATTTATTATTGTTACGTGTATTAACATACAGTGAAAAGTATTGTTTCTTGCGAGCTATACAGACAAAGCATACTGTTCATAGAGAAGGAAACAAGAGGGTGCAGAATGTAGTGTTATAGTCATAGCTAGAGTGTAGAGAAAGATCAACTTAATGCAAGATAGGCCCATTCAAAAGTCTGATAGCAGCAGGGAAGAAGCTGTTCTTGAGTCGGTTGGTACGTGACCACTGGCTTTTGTATCTTTTTCCCGACGGAAGAAGGTGGAAGAGAGAATGTCCGGGGTGCGTGGGGTCCTTAATTATGCTGGCTGCTTTGCCGAGGCAGCAGGAAGTGTAGACAGAGTCAATGGACGGGAGGCTGGTTTGCGTGATGGACTGGGCTACATTCACGACCTTTTGTAGTTCCTTGCGGTCTTGGGCAGAGCAGGAGCCCATACCAAGCTGTGATACAACCAGAAAGAATGCTTTCTATGGTGCATCTGTAAAAGTTGGTGAAAGTCATAGCTGACATGCCAAATTTCCTTAATCTTCTGAGAAAGTAGAGGCGTTGGAGGGCTTTCTTAATTATAGTGACAGCATGGGGGACCAGGACAGGTTGTTGGTGATCTGGACACCTAAAAACTTGAAGCTCTCGACCCTTTCTACTTCGTGCCCCGTGATGTAGACAGGGGCATGTTCTCCTTTACGCTTCCTGAAGTCGATGACAGTCTCCTTCGTTTTGTTGATATATATATATATGGGAGACATTTCACCATAGTATCCAATCACAAATCTCTGTTCAGATTATTTCAACAGAATAAGCCTGTGCCACCGCTTGCCTCTGTGAGGGTACAGAGATGCGTTTCATTGTTCGCTGCATGCAGCTACTCCTTCCAGCTTAGACCAGGGGCGCAAATATCAAATGTAGATGCACTCAGCCGCCTCCCTCTGCCACAGACTGCACCGTCACCACCTGTAACACAAGAAATAGTGTTGGCTAGAGACATGGATATCTAAGGAAATAAAAGAGCGTATCAAATTGAAAGAAAATGCATACAAAGCGGCAAAGATTAGTAGGAAACTAGAGAATTGGGAAATCTTTAAAGGTCAACAGAAAGCCACGAAAAAAGCTACAAAGAAAAGTAAGATGGATTATGAGAATAAACTAGCTCAGAATATAAAAACAGATAGCAAACGTTTCTACAAATATATAAAAAGAAAAAGAGTGGCTGAGGTAAACATTGGTCTTTTAGAGGAGAGAGGGGGATTTAATAACAGGAAATGAGGAATTAGCCAAGGCACTGAACAGGTATTTTGTGTCGGTCTTCACAGTGGAAGACACAAATAACATTTAAGCCAAAAATTGATGACAGGAAGGCTATGGCAGGTGAGGACCTAAAAATGATTATTATTACTAAAGAAGCAGTGTTAGTTAAGCTAATGGGGCTAAAGGTGGACAAGTCTCCTGGTCCTGATGGAATGCATCCCAGGGTACTAAAAGTGATGGCGGGAGAAATAACAAATGCATTCGTGGTAATTTACCAAAATTCACTGGACTCTGGGGCAGTTCCAGCAGATTGGAAAACAGCAAATGTTGCACCATTGTTTAAAAAAGGAAGTCGACAAAAGATAGGTAACTACAGGCTGGTTGGCTTAACGTCTGTAGTATGGAAAATGCTTGAATCTGTCATCAAGGAAGAAATACAAGGAGGCACAAATAGTCCCATTGGGGAGACACAGCATGGGTTCATGAAAAGGCAGGTCATGTTTAACTAATTTAGTGGAATTCTTTGAGGACACTATGAGCGCAGTGGGCAACGGAGAACCAGTGGATGTGGTGTATCTAGATTTCCAGAAGGCATTTGACAAGGTGCTGCACAAAAGACTGCTACATAAGATAAAGGTGCACGGTGTTACAGGTAATGTATTAGCATGGATAGAGGATTGGTTAACTAACAGAAAGCAAAGAGTGGGGGTAAATGGGTGTTTTTCTGGTTGGCGATCAGTGACTAGTGGTGTGCCTCGGGGATCAGTGTTGAGATTCCAATTGTTTACGATTTACATAGATGATTTGGAGTTGGGGACCAAGTATGCTGTGTCAAAATTCGCAGATGACACTAAGATGAGTGGCAGAGCAAAGTGTGCAGAGGACGCTGAAAGTCTGCAAAGGGATATAGATAATCTAAGTGAGTGGGCGAGGGTCTGGCAGATGGAGTACAATGTTGGTAAATGTGAGGTCATCCATTCTGGTAGAAATAACAAAAAAATGGACTATTATTTAAATGGTAAAAAATTGCAGCATGCTGCTGTGCAGAGGGACCTGGGTGTCCTTGTGCATGAATCACAAAAAGTTGGTTTGCAGGTGCAGCAGGTAATTAAGAAGGCAAATGGAATTTTGTCTTTCATTGCGAGAGGGATGGAGTTTAAAAACAGCGAGGTTATGTTGCAGCTGGTGAGGCCACACCTGGAGTATTGTGTACAGTTTTGGTCTCCTTACTTGAGAAAGGATATACTGGCACTGGAGGAAGTGCAGAGGAGATTCAATAGGTTGATTCCAGAGTTGAGGGTTGGCTTATGAGGAGACACTGAGTAGACTGGGACAATACTCATTGGAATTTAGAAGAATGAGGGGAGATCTTTCAGAAACTATAAAATTATGAAGGAAATAGATAAGATAGAAGCAGGGAAGTTGTTTCCACTGGCGGGTGAAACCAGAACTAAGGGCCATAGCCTCAAAATAAGGGGGAGCAGATTTAGGACTGAGTCATAGAGTCATAGAGTCATAGAGGTCTACAGCATGCAAACAGGCCCTTCGGCCCAACTTGTCCATGCTGCCCTTTTTTTTTAAACCCCTAAACTAATCCCAATTGCCCGCATTTGGTCCCTATCCCTCTATACCCATCTTACCCATGTAACTATCTAAATGCTTTTTAAAAGATAAAATTGTACCTGCCTCTACTACTACCTCTGGCAGCTTGTTCCAGACACTCAGCACTCTCTGCGTGGAAAAATTGCCCCTCTGGACACTTTTGTATCTCTCCCCTCTCACCTTATACCTATGCCCTCTAGTTTTAGACTCCCCTACCTTTGGGAAAAGATATTGACTATCTACCTTGTCTATGCCCCTCATTATTTTATAGACCTCTATAAGGTCACCCCTCAGCCTCCTACGCTCCAGAGAAAAAAGTCCCAGTCTATTCAGCCTCTCCTTATAACTCAATCCATCAATTCCTGGCAGCATCCTAGTAATCTTTTCTGCACTTTTTCTAGTTTAATAATATCCTTTCTGTAATAGGGTGACCAGAATTGCACACAGTATTCCAAGTGTGGCCTTACCAATGTCTTGTACAACTTTAATAAGACGTCCCAACTCCTGTATGCAATGTTCTGACTGATGAAACCAAGCATGCCGAATGCCTTCTTCACCACCCTGTCCACCTGTGACTCCACTTTCAAGGAGCTATGAACCTGTATCCCTAGATCTCTTTGTTCTGTAACTCTCCCCAACGCCCTACCATTAACTGAGTAAGTCCTGCCCTACATTTGGTTCAATCTACCAAAATGCATGACCTCGCATTTGTTTAAATTAAACTCCATCTGCCATCTGCTGAGTTGAGGAGAAGCTTCTTCACACAAAGCATTGTGATTCTGTGGAATTCCCTGCCCAGTGAAGCAGTTGAAGCTACCTCGTTGAATGTTTTTAAGGCAAAGATAGATAAATGTTTGAATAGTAAAAGAATTAAGGGTTATGGTGAGCGGGCGGGTAAGTGGAGCTGAGTCCACGAAAAGATCAGCCATGATCTTATTGAATGGCGGAGCAGGCCCGAGGGGCCAGATGTCTACTCCTGATCCTAGTTCTTACCGTCTTATGGTCTTTATGTTATGACATTGCCCATCTCAGCTGCCCAGATAATGTCCTGGACCGAGAGGGATCCATTACTCTACAAAGTTAAGAGAATAGTGCTACAAGGTTTGCACTATGACAAATCAGAGCAGATCAGACCCCACCAACTGCGTAGGATAGAGATAACATGTGAGGATGGTGTGTTATTGTGAGAGGGTTGGTGTTATAGTGCCAGTCCTGGGGTGACAGCTTTTAATGCAGGAGCTGCATGATGCAGACCCTGGGCAGAGCAGAATAAAGGCACTGGCCCAAAGCGATGTCTGGTGACCTGGTATTGACAAGGAGATTGAAAGAATGGTTAACCAAAGTTGTCAAACCCAGCAATCGATGCCAACACCGGCAAAAATACATCGGTGGGAGTGGCCGGGCCGGCCATGGTTGTGTTTGCACAGAGACTTCGCTGGACCATTCATGGCACATCTGTTCCTCATCCTGGTTGATGCACATTCAAAATGGCTGGATGTTCAGCTAATGAAGTCTACAATGGCCACAGCCACCATCAACAGGTTACGGCAGATCTTTGCCATTCATGACATCCCTGAGGTTTTAGTGTCCGACAATGGCACGGTATTTACAGCTGAGGAGTTCCACCAATTTGTCAAGTCAAATAAGATCCATCATGTTCGGTCAGTCCCTTACCACCAGCCTCCAATGGTTTGGCAGAGTGAGCCATACAAACATTTAAAGCTCTATGGAGAAGCAAGCTCAGAGCCACTGACTTTTCGTTTGACAGGTTTCTTCTTATCATCGGCCGAGGCATTGGGTATAAGAGTTGGGAAGTCATGTTGCAGCTTTATAAAACCTTGGTTAGGCCGCATTTGGAGTATTGCGTGCAGTTCTGGTCACCACACTACCAGAAGGATGTGGAAGCTTTGGAGAGAGCGCAAAGAAGGTTCACCAGGATGTTGCCTGGTCTCGAGGGTGTTGACTATGAGGATTGATTTCACTGGAAAGACAGAGGTTAAGGGGAGACCTAATAGAGATCTTCAAAATTATGAGAGGCATAGACAGGGTGAAGAGTCAGAGGCTTTTTCCCAGGGTGGAAGTGTCAATTACAAGGGGGCACAGGTTCAAGGTGAAAGGAGGAAAGTTTAAGGGAGATGTGCGGCGGAAGTTTTTCATGCAGAGAGTGGTGGGTGCCTGGAATACACTGCCAGAGGAGGTAGTGGAAGCAGGCACATTAGCAACATTTAAGAGGCATCTGGATGGGGACATGAATAGAGAGGGAATAGAGGGATACGGACTCAGTAAGGGCAGAAGGTTTTTTTTTAGTTTAGTTAGGGCATCATGATCAAGGCTTGGAGGGCCGAAGGGCCTGTCCCTGTGTTCCTGTGTTGTACTTTTCTTTGTTCTTTGTATAATACGATGCCAAATGCCAGGGTTATGCCAGCTGAATTATTCATGGGGCTTACGAACCCACTTGGATTTGGTGTTTCCAGATTTGTTGGGGAAGATGGAGGCCTCCCTGAGGAAAGGAGGCAGAGTGTTCGAAGTCGATGTCCTAGTCATGGTGAGAAACTTTGGCGGTGAACCGGCCTGGGTATTGGTAAGGATTGCGGAGAAAACAAGACCAGTTTCATACGTGTTGGAAGTGCGAGGTCGCCGTGTGAAAGAACATATGGGTCCTTTGAGGAAGAGAGGTGGGACTGATCCAGGGGATTAACTGTCCCGCTGTGGACCTATGTATGCCAGCTACGAAACCAGGAATACCTGCGACTTTTGTGGAGCCAAGGCTGCCTCTGACTTCTCTTGCATGCGTTTGGGTCTTCAGATTCTAGGAGTTCTCCGTTAAACTTGCTGTTCCCCAGGGTGAAGACTTGGAACACTATAGGCCTCTGTAATCCTTTGTGTCCACTGACTATAGCTCTGGTAGCTGTAGAAAGGCAGATTCACTGTGACTTATCTTCACAGAAGCCGATTTCACTTGTTCCACTCTACGTGGTGGCAATGTTACTGGACTAGCGATCCAGAGGCCTAGGCTAATGCTTCAGGGACACATGTTCAAATCCCACAATGGCAGTTGTTCAATTGATAAATCTGGAATTAATAGCTTACCTAATGGTGACCACAAAACCATTACTGAATGTTGTAAAAACCCATCTGGTTCACTTATGTCCCTCAGGGAAATAAATCTGCTGTCTTTGCCTAGACCTACACGTGAATCCAGACCCACAACAATTTGGTTAACTCTGGAATGGCGTAGTGAGCCGTTCCATTGTATCAAATTGCTACAAAGTCTAAAAAAGGTCAAAGTTCAATGGCAAAGCCCTGGGTAGTGATCCTCAGGTAGAGAGTTCAAAACCAACCCAAATTTCTGCCCACCATTGCTTCTTGAGCAGGGTCTTTTTCCGTTGCTGGTCCAGATGTTTGTGACTCTCTTCTTCAAAATACTACGTATTAAAGTAAAAGCAAAGTACTGTGGATACTGGAAATCTGAAATAAAAAGCTTCTGAGCTCCGAAGAAGAGTCCGACAGACTTGAAACGTTGGGCGTGATCTTACCAGCCATTCACTCCTCAGTCCCGCTGCAGTGAGGTCAGAGACCTTGGCGACCAGCTAAGTCTGCATTCACTGCAGCGGGATGGGAAAATCCCGCTGACATGAATGATGATAAGTTTCCAGCCGTTAACTCTGTTTCTCTCTCCACAGATGCTGCCAGAACTGCTGAGATTTTCCAGTATTTTCTGCCTTTATTCTTTATTAAGTCTCCTTATCATAAAAATAGTTCTGGCCATGTGACCAGCACATCTCTTTCCATTATCCTCCTAACTGGTTTTAGATGGCGAGGCCACCCACATCATAATAATTAATCCACATCCCATCTTAATAAAATATAATTTTTCACACCCATTTTCTGGATTTCAAATTGCAGGTTAAAAGTCTGTACCTGTATTGTGAAACCAATTTTTAAATTCATAGAATCACATAGAATCATAGAATCCCTACAATGCAGAAGGAGGCCATTCAGTCCATTGAGTCTGCACCGACTCTCTAACAGAGTGTCTTACTCAGGCCCTCTCCCCCACACTATCCCCATAACCCCGAACATTCACCACAGACAATCCACCTCACCTTTGGAGTGTGGGAGGAAACCGGAGCACCCGGAGGAAACCCACACAGACACGGGGAGAACGTGCAGACTCCACACAAACAGACAGTTGCCCGAGGCTGGAATCAAACCCATTAACCACAGTAAGAGTTGGTTGCACTTCAATGACTTTGTCAGGCATGTCCAGGCATGAGGATTAGCCAGGGTTCTTGCAATGCCATATGTAGTGGCAGAATAGAAAAGGCCGCCTGACCTCACAACTCCATTTTATTTTACAGAAAAGTATTTATTTCAGGTTTATACTTCAGAAGTTCAATTTTTACAGCTCAGAAGTTCGTATTGTGTAAGTGTGACAAGGGATTAAAGCTGGAAACATAAACAGAAAGAAAGAGCAAGAAACAAACGCGGAACAAGACAGTGACAGCAAAAGAGAAACAGAGGGATAGAGCGAGAGAAGGTGCATAAGAGAGTGCGGTGTTGGTAATCTTGAGTCAAACTCTGCTTTATCTTTATGAGATCCAGAGAGTGTATCCATGGTGACAAGATGGTGCTGTTTGTGTTCCTACAGTTTCTCCCCCTCCTGAGGGAGTTCTAAATGCTGTTAGATTTTTCCAGCTGTCAACACTGGCTTCACATAACTAGAGATTGTGTTTAAATGTAGTATTGTACCACATGGCTGCGTGCTTTGCTTCTGTTTGCCACATTCCAGCTCATCTGGTTCAACAGCAGTCTGGAATCCTTAATAATGTCTATCATCAACTGCACAAAACCCTCTGGTTTGATTTGTTGAGATCACTAATCAGATAAACAAGACTGTCTCTGAATACCAACTTCCAGAAAGTATTCAATAAGGTACCACTCAAATAATTATTAACAAATATAATATGAATAACATTAGAAACACAAGCACTGAGTGCATCAGAAGTGTGAGGACTGTACAACGTCTTGTTTTCAGATTCTCTCCTCTGCAGGGGCAATGGCTCAGAAATTCAATGGCACAGTGGTACGTTTTTCTCACTGTGCAAGTTTGATGCTGAAGTGGACACATTCTGTGGGATAATGACTACCCTGATCACATCATCTCGCGCTGTATAATCCACAAACTCATCAGGGTCTCAGGCTGTCACTTTTGGCCCTGGAAAGTGCCCAGTCTAACACAGGTTACGCTGGAAGGGCAAGGTCTCTCAAATGTGAGCAATGGATGAAGCTAGCTGTTTCCCGCTGGTACTGTGCAGGAGCAACGCGGGTGATATTCACCACCGACAGAATGCTGCCGTCAAGCCAAAAAGACATTCTTCCTCTAACACAAATAAATAACATGGTGCATGAACTTCAGTGCCAGTGTGCGCCTAGTTATGTCAGCTGTGGTTGTGCCAGGTAACATGCCCCTTCTGCTATTCACAAAGGGCAAGATACAGACTGTACCCAACCAGCCCCTGCTTGCAAAACGCAAAACACAAATTACACCAACAACCAATTTAATATTGTCAGTCAGGCTCACCGTGTGACACATTTGCTTCAATTAAAAGCTACATACGTTAACACACAGGGTCCTGTTCTTTGCACACAGAAAGAACATGTACACACATTGCACTGTTTCAACTAAACAATATAAGCAATAGCCAATCGCTGGATCATCCCACAGTGCAATGCCTTGACCAATCAGAGTCAAGCTGCCTGATTTAAATTTCAAACAATGCTTGGCAGTTAATTGCCAGTCGCCATCAACTGATGCATTATCCTCTACCAATCAGAGTCCACTTGCCAACCAATCAGCATCCTCTACTTGTACAATATAAAGTTGTTGTTTTCCCTGATACTGGTGTTCTTGATGTGGAGATGCCGGCGATGGACTGGGGTAAACACAGTAAGAAGTTTAACAACACCAGGTTAAAGTCCAACAGGTTTATTTGGTAGCAAAAGCCACACAAGCTTTCGGAGCTCTAAGCCTCTTCTTCAGGTGAGTGGGAATTCTGTTCACAAACAGAGCATATAAAGACACAAACTCAATTTACATGAATAATGGTTGGAATGCGAATACTTACAACTAATCAAGTCTTTAAGAAACAAAACAATGTGAGTGGAGAGAGCATCAAGACAGGCTAAAAAGATGTGTATTGTCTCCAGACAAGACAGCCAGTGAAACTCTGTGGGAGTTACAAATAGTGTGCCATGAACCCAATATCCCGGTTGAGGCCGTCCTCGTGTGTGCGGAACTTGGCTATCAGTTTCTGCTCAGCGACTCTGCGCCGTCGTGTGTCACGAAGGCCGCCTTGGAGAACGCTTACCCGAATATCAGAGGCCGAATGCCCGTGACCGCTGAAATACTCCCCAACAGGAAGAGAACAGTCTTGCCTGGTGATTGTCGAGCGGTGTTCATTGATCCGTTGTCGCAGCGTCTGCATAGTTTCCCCAATGTACCATGCCAAGCTTGTGTGGCTTTTGCTACCAAATAAACCTGTTGGACTTTAACCTGGTGTTGTTAAACTTCTTACTGGTGTTCTTGCCATCGTTCTGATGAGTGCAGGATGAAAATCTTTGACTAAATGTGTTTTTTTTTTAGCAAAATCATTTTTAGTGTACAATTGGCAAATACCAAATACTATCTTGGGAAAGTACATATACTCTAAAACCCTTATACAATTCTGATTCTGGACTCCCCTGCCATCAGGAACATCCTTCCTGCATCTACCCTGTCTAGTCCTGTTAGAATGTTATCGATTTCATGAGATTTCCCCCACCCAACCCCCTCCCCCGCCATTCTTCTAAACTCCAGCGAATATAATCCTAACCAATTTAATCTCTCCTCACATGCAAGTCCCGCCATCCCAGAAATTGGTAAACATTCACTGCACTCCCTCTATATCAAGAACATGCTTCCTCAGATAAGGAGGTCAAAACTGCACCCAATGTGGTGTGGCCTCAGCAATCCGCTGCATAATTGCAGCAAGACATCCCCGCTCCTGTACTTGAATCCTCTCGCTATGAAGGTCAGGATAACATTTGCCTTCTTTACTGCCTACCGTGCCTGCGTGCGACTGGTGTACTTCCAGCGACTGGTGTACAAGGGCACCCAGGTCTCGCTGCACAATCCACCTCTCAATCTATAATGGGCATTCAGAACCATCAAAGCACTCGGCCCCTTTGTATAGGAAAATAAGTGTCCTATGTCTGCTGGAGATTGCCACCCTAACTGTGTGAAAATAGCTGAAACAGGAAGACATAAATACAATTTCAGTACTGAACATCCCTGCAGGAGTCCCTCAGGGTAGTGCCCTCAGCCCAAACATCTTCAGCTGCTTCATCAATGGCCTGCCCTCCATCACTAAGTCAGAAGTGGGGATATCCGTGGATGATTGCACAATGTTCAGCACCATTCACAATATTTCAGAGACTGAACCAGTCCGTGTCCACCTGTAGTAAAACCTGGATAACGTTCAGGCTTGGGCTGATAAGTGGCGAGTAACATTCACACCACACAAGTGCCAGGCAATGACCAGCCCCAACAAGAGGGAATCGACCATCGCCCCTTGACATTCAATGCCAATACCACCACTGAACCCCCCATTATCATCCCGAGGGTTACCATTGACCAGAAGCCAAACTGAACAGCCAAATAATGTGGCTACAAGGGCAGGTCAGAGGCTGGAGATTATGTGATGGGTTAACTCACCTCCCGACTCCCCAAAGCCTGTCTACAATCTTCAAGGCACGAGTCAGGAGTGTGATGGAATAATCTCCACTTTCCTGGATGAGTGCAGCTCCAACAACACTAAAGAAGCTCAACACCATCCAGGACAATGTAGCTCACTGAATTGGCATCCCATCTTCAACATTCACTCCCTCCACTACCAACATACAGTGGCAGCAGTGTGTACTGTATACAAGATATACCATGGCCCTATTAACAGCATCTTCAAAACCCGCAAACTCCACCACCTAGAACAACAAGGGTGGCAGATTCAGGGGAACACCACCATGTGGAAGTTCCTCTCCAAGCCACAAACCATCCTGATTTGGAAATAGATCACTGTTCCTTCACAGTTGCTGGGTCAAAATCCTGGAACTCCCTCCCTAACAGCACTGTAGGCGTGTCTAGACCACATGGACTGCAGCAAGTTCAAGAAGGCAGATCTTCACCACTAAGTTCAAGGCGGCAGCTCACCACCACCTTCTCAAAGGCCTAGCCAGCGACTCTGGCATCCCATGAAGGAATTTTAAAAATTGCATCCAGCCTGGGCTTTTCAATTCTGCACTGACTATCCTATCACACACTCCTGTATATCAGTTGTAAACAGCATCAGGTGTGAGCTGGGAGACTAAACACTCGAATGAAACACTATCACCCCAGATAAATTTCTCCAAAATGTATTAGTGCCCAGGCCGAGAGTGATCATAGAATCCCTACAGTGCAGAAGGAGGCCATTCGGCCCATCGAGTCTGCACCGACCACAATCCCACCCAGGCCCTACCCCCACATATTTTGCCCACTAATCCCTCTAACCTACGCATCCCAGGACTCTAAGGGGCAATTTATTTTTTTTAACCTGGCCAATCCACCTAACCCGCACATCTTTGGACTGTGGGAGGAAACCGGAGCACCCGGAGGAAACCCACGCAGACACGAGGAGAATGTGCAAACTCCTCACAGACAGTGACCCGAGCCGGGAATCGAACCCGGAACCCTGGAGCTGTGAAGCAGCAGTGCTAACCACTGTGCTACCGTGCCGCCCGTGGGAGGGACATTCATTCCTTCTCTGGTTTCCACTATTTCCCAAGGTACTCATTACAGAAGCATGAGTTCTCTCAGTTGGAATGGTAGGTGAGCCACTGTATAACAGGGAAAACCATCCCTACTCACCCTACTAACTGATCCCAACTCAGCATTGATCAAGGAGAAGCCTGGGTCTGCTCCACTGTTCCAGCCATTGACTCTGCAATTCCCGCTGGTCTGTTCTATTCCCATATCCTGGTCATTGGGACCACACAACTTTCCCTAGTTTATTCCTAAGAGGGAATGAAAGCGACAGAAAATCTGAAATATAAACATAAAATGCGGGGAATACTTGTGACCTTCCTTCAGAACATAGAGAAACTAGAAATGGAGCCATAGAGTCATAGAGGTTTACAGCATGGAAACAACTTGTCCATGCCGCCCATTTTTTTAAACTACTAAGCTAGTCCTAATTGCCCGCATTTGGCCCATATCTCTCTAAATCCACCTTATCCATGTAGCTGTCTAAATGATTTTTAAAAGACAAAATTGTACCTGCCTCTACCACTACCTCTGGCAGCTTGTTCCAGACACTCACCGCCCTCTGGACCCTTTTGTATCTCTCCCCTCTCACCTGAAACCTATGCCCTCCAGTTTTACACTCCTCTACCTTTGGGAAAGATATTGACTATCTAGTGCTGACTATCCAGTCGCTGGAAGTACACCAGTCGCACGCAGGTATGGTAGGCAGTAAAGAAGGCAAATGTTATCCTGACCTTCATAGCGAGAGGATTCAAGTACAGGAGCGGGGATGTCTTGCTGCAATTATGCAGCGGATTGCTGAGGCCACACCACATTGGGTGCAGTTTTGACCTCCTTATCTGAGGAAGGATGTTCTTGATATAGAGGGAGTGCAGTCTATGTGCTGATCTATGCCTCTCATTATTTTATAGACCTCTATAAGTTCACCCCTAAATCTCCTGCGCTCCAGGGAAAAAAGTCCCAGTCTATCCAGCCTCTCCTTATCACTCAAACCATCAAGTCCCGGTAGCATCCTAATAAATCTTTTCTGCACTCTTTCTAGTTTAATAATATCCCTTCTATAATAGGGTGACCAGAATTGCACACAGTATTCCAAGTGTGGCCTTACCAATGTCTTGTACAACTTCAACAAGACGTCCCAACTCCTGTATTCAGTGTTCTGACCAATGAAACCAAGCATGCCGAATGCCTTCTTCACCATTCTGTCCACCTGTGACTCCACTTTCAAGGAGCTATGAACACGTACCCCTAGATCTCTTCGTTCTGTAACTCTTCCCAACACCCTACCATTAACTGAGTAAGTCCTGCCCTGGTTCAATCTACCAAAATGCATCACCTCACATTTATCTAAATTAAACTCCATCTGCCATTCATCGGCCTACTGGCCCAATTTATCAAGATCCCGTTGAAATCCTAGATAACCTTCTTCACTGTCTGCTATGACATCAATCTTGGTGTCATCTGCAAACTTATTAACCATGCCTCCTAAATTCTCATCCAAATCATTAATATAAGTGACAAATAACAGTGGACCCAGCACCGATCACTGAGGCATACTGCTGGTCACAGGCCTCCAGTTTGAAAAACAACCCTCTGCAACCACCTGTATTCAAGCCAGTTTTGAATCCATTTGGCTACCTCCACCCTGGATCCTGTGAGATTTAACCTCATGCAACAACCTACCATGCGGTTTTGCATAACTGGAAGGGGAGAAGCTGGGTGGGGAGAAGAATAAAAGGGATTAAGAGATGTTACTTAAGTGCATCCACTTTTGACTTGGGTGCATATTTGTTCTGTGTTTATTGCAAACATCACAAAATTGTGAATCTTTTTAAGTTCTTTGGTCAAAATAGTTTACATTGCAAATTTAAAAGGAATTTATGCAATACATCCCAGACATATGATTAAGCTTTTGAACTTCTAGTTTGCTAATGAGAAAAGTAGGAAATCTATTAGATCTACCATCAGTTAATGCATGAAATTGTAATACTGTTAGCTCGTTAATATTCTATTCAAAGTTAATTTCATGGAATAGAATTTGCTTTGTGTTATCGAGGAACGTATTGAGCTGAAATTGCAGAATCGCAGGTCGACTACAGTAGGGCAGTAATGAATATTGAATGTTTTTCCAATTCTAAAATTTCATTTGCATCTTGCGGGAAGAATCCCAATACAGCAACTTAATAAAGAATTTGCTGTGTAAAGTTATTGTCACAAAGCTAAATGCTCGAACTCAGAATACAAATTACATCAGTCTGACACACTTTGCTTTTTTCAATTCTAGAAATAGATCAGAATGGCTGTAACCCTCAGGCCCCAACTATTTATAATCTATATTGATGACTTGGATACAGGGATAGAAGGTACTAACACCAAATTTACAGATGACACTAAAATAGACGGGATAGCAAGTTGCAATGGGGAAATGAGAAATTTACAAATGGATATGGATATGTTAGGTGAGTGGGCCAAACGGTGGCAGATGGGGTTTAATGTGGATAAGCGTGAGGTTATTCATTTTGGTCGGAAACATGGAAAGGCAACTTATTATCTAAATGGAGAGAGACTTCGGGGTGCTTCCGTGCAGAGGGATCTGGATGTCCTTGTGCATGAGTCGCAGAAAACTGGTATTCAAATACAGCAGCAATAAGGAAAGCAAATGGAACTTTGGCATTTATAGCGAAAGGAATAGAGTATGAAAGTAAGAAAGTGTTGCTGCTACTGTACAAGGGGCATTGGTGAGACCACACCTGGAGTATTGTGCACAGTTTTGGTCTCCTTATTTGAGGAAAGGTGTAGTGGCATTGGAGGCAGTTCAGAGGAGGTTCACTAGATTGATTCCAGAGATGAGGGGTTTGTCGTATGTAGAAAGATTGAACAGTTTCAGCCGATGCGCTCCATAGTTTTCAAGAATGAGAGGAGATCTAATTGAGGAGAAATAATATGAGGAAGAGGATTGACATAGGAGACAGGGAGAGGATGTTTCCTCTTTTGGGGCAATCTGGAACAAGAGGATATAGTTTTCGGATGAGGGGTGGCAGATTTAAGACAGAGATGAGGAGAAATTCTTCTTTCAGAGGGTGGTGAATCTGTGCGATTCACTACCCCAGAGTGTGGTGGACCTTTGAGTAAATTTAAGGAGGGGCGAGATGGATTTTTAATGAGTAATGGGGTTGAAGGGCTATTGGGAACGGGCAGGAAAGTGGAGCTGAGGCCAAGATGAGATCAGCCATGAGCAGGCTCAAGGGGCTGAATTGCCTACTCCTGTCCTAGTTCTTATGTTCTTATGTACATAATTAACTACTGATTCCTTTCTCACAATTGTGGCTGTATGTTGTATATTGGCAAAGTGAGAAAACTCTCTGTTTGATCCTGAAACTTATTTAAAATCCAGCACAGGAGTTTCTATTTCCGATGTGATACTGAGTCAATGTAGGACAGACAACAAATCACGTCTGGTGCTGCAGGTTATCCTAATTCTAATGTTCTGAGTGAACTCCAGGCAGTGGGATTAATACATGGTTACAGGGAGAGAGTGGGGAAATGGGATTAGCTTGAGATTGATACAAGGCTAGGGAGAAGAAAATGGGATAGTGGGAAAAGTTTTGGATTGATTCAGGGCTGTCGGGGAGAAGGCTCGTCACTAAGGTCGGCACGGTAGCACAGTGGTTAGCACTGCTGCTTCACAGCTCCAGGGTCCTGGGTTCGATTCCCGGCTTGGGTCACTGTCTGTGTGGAGTTTGCACATTCTCCTCGTGTCTGCGTGGGTTTCCTCCGGGTGCTCCGGTTTCCTCCCACAGTCCAAAGATGTGCGGGTTAGGTTGATTGGCCAGGTTAAAAAATTGCCCCTTAGAGTCCTGGGATGTGTAGGTTAGAGGGATTAGCAGGTAAAATATGTGGGGATAGGGCCTGGGTGGGATGGTGGTCGGTGCAGACTCGATGGGCCGAATGGCCTCCTTCTGCACTGTAGGGTTTCTATGATTCTATGATTCTAAGGTTAGTTTGGAATTGTTCAAGCCGACAGCCGACACAGACACAACGGGCTGAATGTACTGTAAATATCTGCTTCTAACATGAATGCGTGGCAGGTCTGAGAAAATCAGGAAAACTAGATTCTCCAATGGAGCAGTGCAGGCAGTCTTGGGGGATGGAGGCTCTGCAAGGCACTGGACAGCACACGGACAAGGAGGAGCAGGCAGTGGCAACAGAAGGGGATAGGCAAAGCTGAGAGGCAATTGTATAGGACATTGGTGAGGCCACACCTGGAATGTTGTGTGCAGTTTTGGTGCCCTTATCTGAGGAAGAATGTCCTTGCTATAGAGGGGGTGCAGCAAAGGTTTACCAGGCTGATTCCAGGGATGACAGGTCTGTCATGTGAGGAGAGACTAAATCGGTTAGGATTATATTGACTAGAGTTTAGAAGAGTGAGAGGGGATCTCATAAAAGCTTATAAAATTTTAACAGGGTTAGACAGGGTAGACTCAGAAAGAATGTTCCTGATGGTGGGGGAGTCCAGAACCAGGGGTCATAGTTTGAGGATAAGGGGTAAACCTTTTAGAACTGAGGTGAGGAGAAATTTCTTCACCCAGAGAGTGGTGAATGTGTGGAATTCACTACCACAGAAAGTATTCAAGCCAAAACGTTGTCTGATTTCAAGAAGAAATTAGATATAGCTCTAGGGGCTGAAGGGATCGAGGGATATGGGGGGAAGGGGGGAATCAGGATATTGAATTCGATGATCAGCCATGATCAAAATGAATGGCAGAGTGGACTTGAAGGGCCGAATGGCCTCCTCCTGCTTCTAGTTTCTATGATACAATCAGCCCAAAAATAACAGCTCAGTGCAGGAAGCCAGACAAGGTAAGAAGATCAACCCACATCTACCAAGAATGTATATTATGCAGCATTACACACTGAACTCCCCTCGCAGGGCACTGTTAGCTGTCATTAGTGTCCAGGTGGCAGAGTGATGCCGTTTACACCATCAGCTTTCAGATAGTAATCTTCCTTCACTCAAAGCCTCGCTTGCATTGACGCCACTAAGTTTGGAAGCGACGCCCACCCCTGTCACCGTTCCGATTACAGGCTGCGTGTTGGCCCCTCAGGTTCCTTCCCATCGTGGTAAACAGAGAGAATTTTCATAAACCAGCTTCATGTCATTGACATGGACTCAGCCAGTTACAGCCTCACAACTGGTGGAAATGCCAATCCTGTGGGAGTTGGCTGGGGTGGGGGGGGAATACAGGAGTTCCTTCACAGAACCTACGCAGACACACGCCTTTCAGGGAATGGGCTAATCCCAGCAGATGGGCCTCGGGACTTCAGGCAGAGGATGGGAAGGATTCGTGCTTCTCTTGGTGCAACACAATTCAGCAGCATGGGCTGCTTTCTCCGGGTGTTTTGGGACAGTTTGGAGATTGGGGGAGAGATTCTCCGGCCTCTGACCTCCCAGCCGCGTGTTTCCCACGTGTTTCCCTGTCCTCAATTAGATCTCCTCTCATTCTTGAAAACTACAGCGTGTCTCGGCTTAAACTGTTCAATCTCTCAACATAAGACAAACCCCTCATCTCTGGAATCAATCTAGTGATCCTCCAGCCACTGTCAATGGGAATTCCCGTTGAGGTCACCCCATGCTGGCGGGAAACCCGGGGGTGGGGGTGCGCTGTCAGCAGGACCGGAGAATCCCGCTGGCGTGAATGGCAGGAGAATTCCAGCTTATTTATTAGTCTGACTGCTCAGCGCTCCATTCCACTGAGTGCAGGACCATTCTGTCTATCCATTCAGGTGGGTCTTACTCAAGCAGCAGGATTTATTAAAACTACTTTCCCAGCTGGTACCTTCATGACTCCTTTCGCTCTTTAGGAGACCCGTGTGTTGGCTCTGCTCCAAACACCCCTTTCAGCACACGATCTGCACCTGCTCTGGGTCCAGCCTTTGACCTGACAGAGCCTCCAGTTTAAGGACCAAACTTAAAGTGAATAAAATGATGGGGTCAGAACCCAATTCTGAAATCGTATTCATTCTCTAGCTGGCATTCACAAGCTGGGCGTCATGGCTCAGAGGAAACACCACACTGCCACTGCGTGCTTGAATTAGAGCCAACACACGGGTCTCCTAAAAGGTGGGTTTCGAGAGCGAAAGGAGTCACGAAGGTACCAGCTGGGAAAGTAGTTTTAATAAATCCTGCTGCTTGAGTAAGACCCACCAGAATGGATGGACAGAATGGTCCTGCACTCAGTGGAATGGAGCGCTGAGCAGTCAGATCAATAAATAGGCCGGAATTCTCTGGCTGTTCACGTCAGCAGGGTCCTCTGATCTCACCGCTGGGCAGCGTACCCTCACCCGCGGGTTTCCTGTCAGCAGGAGCAGAGAATCCCTCCTCCGGTGAACAACACACTGCCTTCCACTGCCAGAAAACACGTGGCTCGCAGGCCGAAGATTCTCTAGTTTATTTTCAACTATAATGAACACAGAGAATGCTGGGAGAAGCCCACCAGTCTGCAGCATCTGTGGAGACGGAAACAGAGTTAAAGGGTGAAACTTACCCCCAAAAATTACTTTTAGCGAGAAAACCGGTGTAGTTCGCTTGCAATTTTCCCAGACTCAGTTATTTTTTTGGGCAAGTGCTGAGTTTTGCATCGGTACGAAGGCCCAGCTTCACACCGGGGGCCGTTTTTAAAGTGTACTCCAAACACAAATAGAAATTGAGGAGTTCCCTTTTTCCCCCAACGGACATTGGGACCCCCTCCCCCCACCCTCTCCTCATTGAAGGGCTGCTTCCCCCGTCCCCCCTCCCCAGCAAAGATCACTGGCATTGCTGACTCCCCTTCAGAAATTAGCCTGACAGCGCTGGTGCTGAGGGAGAACTTGTGGAAAAGATTGAAAGGGTGCAGAGGAGATTTACAAGGATGTTGCCTGGATTGAGTGGCATGCCTTATGAGGATAGGCTGAGGGAGCTCGGTCTTTTCTCCTTGGAGAGATGGATGAGAGGAGACCTAATAGAGGTGTATAAGATGTTGAGAGGCATAGATCGGATGGACTCTCAGAGGCTTTTTCCCAGTGTGGAAATGTCTGCTATGAGAGGACACAGGTTTAAGGTGCTGGGGGGTAGATACAGGGGAGATGTTAGGGGTACGTTTTTCACACAGAGGGTGGTGGGCGAGTGGAATCGGCTGCCGTCAGTGGTGGTGGAGGTGAACTCAATAGGGTCTTTTAAGAGACTCCTGGATGAGTACATGGAGCTTAATAGGATGGAGGGTTATAGGTAGGTCTAGAAGGTAGGGATGTGTTCGGCACAACTTGTGGGGCTGAAGGGCCTGTTTGTGCTGTAGTTTTCTATGTTTCTATGTAACTTCAGTTGCAGGATTTTTTGTCTGCCCTCTCACCAAGACAGGCACAAAGAAAATGCTCTTTTCCGAGCTGGCAAAACAAGACTTTTCACAACAGATAAGAGTGTGGCATTTAGACAGGTTAGCCAACAAAGCAAAGACAAACTATTCTCTTCAATCCATTGTGGAAACCTACAAGCTGCAGGTGGTTTCTATTGGAGATAAATCTATGTTGGAGAATAGTTTTGAAAGAAGTTCACTTTATTTCTTTACAAAAGGTGCCAGGTCCCGGCGCCCGTCTGATTTTATCAAACTCAATTCATGGAAACGAAGGAGATAAATAAGCTGGAACGCAGTGAGACATGAGAAGCAATTGTATGAAATTAGTTTTCATCTATTTCTCATTATCCTTAGCTCATTTAACCTTTCAAAAAATGAATGTTCTTCACAGCAGCATCTCATTCAGAAAGCTCACTAAATATTCCAGGGTTTGTTGCTGCTTTATTTGGAGGGTGTTAATATAAAGCCTGTCTGAGCTGTTGGGGAGTCTGATGGGGTTGAGGCAGTAGAACAAAAAAAGCAAAGTAACAATGACCAGCCGAGGCTGGAGAAGCGGGAGAGAGATCACCGATCTGAACATTATTTGTCCTGCATTCTGACCAGGATGTGGAGATGCCGGCGTTGGACTGGGATAAACACAGTAAGAAGTCTAACAACACCAGGTTAAAGTCCAACAGGTTTATTTGGTAGCAAACGCCACTAGCTTTCAGAACAGGCTGTTCATTCGTCAGGTGGAGTGGGCAGATCTCCCACGCCACCTGACGAAGGAGCAGCACGCTCCGAAAGCTAGTGGCGTTTGCTACCAAATAAACCTGTTGGACTTTAACCTGGTGTTGTTAGACTTCCTACTGTTCTGACCAGGAGTCAGAGGGATGTGAGCTGAGCCTCCCAGATCTTGGGAGCAGTGTCCAGTCCATGGACAGCATTCAGTTTTAACAATTAAACTTCTTGGGTGAGAGTTCCAGCAACAAAGGAGATGTGGAGTCCTGGATTGGAAAGAAGAGTGAGGCTAAGAATGTTGCTCGGTTTTATGGGGAGGGAGAGGAGGAGAATGGTTTGGTCCTATCAGGGTTTGTGGATAAGAGCAGTGTGCTGAAGACACAGGTGTTTTGGTTGAGGTGGACTGCAGACAAGGTGTCATTGAAGTCCATGGAATTCCTGACTTCTCTCAGTATTCCCACACTCCTACAATCCACAGGCTTTCAAAACCCAAGCTTTGCATATTTTAATCGTGACTTGCTGATTTTCCTACTCATGAGGAAGTTCATTTCACATTTGGCCAAGAAAACAAAGCCAGGTGTCCCTGAGGGAATTAGAGCAGGAGACTGGGGCAAGTTTTGAAAGCTAATTTCTCAATCTATTTTCAGGGCTGCACCTGTTCCAAGGTATCGGGTCATTTCTTGTCATGCAGAATGGAAGTGCTGCTTTCCGAGTGTGCAGCTGTGAAGCTCACCAATAGGTGGGAGCACCTTAGCATCTCAAGGTGACGAAGCTCTGCCGCATTATTGTCCTGCTGCTCAAATGTCCAACCGTGAGCGTCTCTCACTCTGTTGTTGTGTCTATTGCAGCAACAAGGTTCTCATCACAATGTGCATCCCCTCACCTGAGCACTCACTGTCCCTCACTCACTGAGTGAGTGGGCTGACCTCAGAGGGTGCATGGACCCAGTATCCAGGTACAGCAGATAATAAGGAAAGCAAATGGAATTTTGGCATTTATTGCTAAAGGGATAGAATATAAAAGTAGAGAAGTGTTGCTGCTGCTGTACAAAGCATTAGTGAGGCCGCACTTGGAATATTGTGCACAGTTCCGGCTGGAGGCCTGTGACTAGTGGTGTTCCGCAGGGCTCTGTATTGGGACCTCTGCTGTTTGTGAAATAATGTAGGGAGGAGCTATACGATAAATGGCAGAACCATAAAGGGTGTAGATACGCAGAGGGACCTGGGTGTGCAAGTCCACAGATCCTTGAAGGTGACATCACAGGTGGAGAAGATGGTGAAGAAGGCATATGGCATGCTTGCCTTTATAGGACGGGGCATAGAGTATAAAAGTTGGGGTCTGATGTTGCAGATGTATAGAACGTTGGTTCGGCCGCATTTGGAATACTGCGTCCAGTTCTGGTCGCCACACTACCAGAAGGACGTGGAGGCTTTGGAGAGAGTACAGAGGAGGTTTACCAGGATGTTGCCTGGTATGGAGGGGCTTAGTTATGAGGAGAGATTGGGTAAACTGGGGTTGTTCTCCCTGGAAAGACAGAGGATGAGGGGTGACCTAATAGAGGTGTATAAAATTATGAAAGGCATAGATAGGGTGAACGGTGGGAAGCATTTCCCCAGGTCGGTGGTGACATTCACGAGGGGTCACAGGTTCAAGGTGAAGGGGGGGAGGTTTAACACGGATATCAGAAGGACGTATTTTACGCAGAGGGTGGTGGGGGCCTGGAATGCGCTGCCAGGCAAGGTGGTGGAGGCGGACACACTGGGAACGTTTAAGACTTATCTAGATAGCCACATGAACGGAGTGGGAATGGAGGGATACAAAAGAATGGTCTAGTTTGGACCAGGGAGCGGCACGGGCTTGGAGGGCCGAAGGGCCTGTTCCTGTGCTGTATTGTTCTTTGTTCTTTAAGGTCCCCTTACCTGAGGGGGGATGTAGTTGCAATGGAAGCGGTTCAGAGTAAATTTGAGTAAATTTAAGGGGGAGATAGATTTTTAATTAGAAAGGGTTTGAAGGGCAATGGAGAAGGGCAGGAAGATGAGATCAGCCATGATCATATTGGATGGTGGAGCAGACTCGAGAAGCAAAAATGCCTACTCTTGCTCCTAGTTCTTGTGTTCCGTCAGACCCTCCATGGACTGTACTGGAATACTCCGCCAGATCTGTCCAGGCATTGGAATTCAATCTTTAGGATGCCAATGGTATGTTGCAGCAATGCCAGGTCGCAGCATGAACATAACTGTATCTTCTCTGTGCAGAATCCTGTGGCTGCCACACTTCATCAGCCATGTACTTTGCGGTTACCCTTTGCTATCAAGGAGCTGACTGGATCCTGTGTGGTCACCCAAAGATGTCTGGGATCTGGGATCTACTCAAGCTATATGGATACCCCCTGGTGCAAGCCTGCATGGTATGTTTCTATTGGTCACAGACCGGCTGTACACTGGACGAGTAGTAGCCTTTCCAGTTGATATATCACAGTGCCTGTCGCCAGGGAGCCTTTATAACCACCGTGCGGTTGATGGCTCCCTGCAACTGTGGGGAATCTGGAAATCTCAGCAGAACCCAGTGTTCTGGCATCCTGGCTTGCTGGATCTCTGTTCAAGTTGGCATATCTGTCAGTCTTGGCAAAAGGGTGTCTGTGACCTCATGAATGCATTTGTGCGTGGAAGCTTGAGAGATCCCTCAGAGGTCCCGAATGGAGCGCTGGAAGGAGCCATTGACTTAGACATGCATTGTGACAGTTACTTTCATACCCACCAGTAATGGATGCCCTCCCAGCCCTGTGGCACTAATTCCTTGAGAATGTGGCAAACATGTGTCACCAGATCCCTGGACATGTGGAGCCATCACCTGTGCAGTAGAGATAAGGAGGTTGCTGATGGATATAGATAGGTTACTGTGGGAAAATGTGAACTTCTTCACTTTGGCAGGAAGAAATGTGACGTTAGTGTACCTTTAAGAAGGTTTTTTTTTAACATCATGTCCTCTTTAGCTAAAAGCCTCAGTTTACATCATTATTGCTGAGTTGTCTACGATGAGTCCTTTTATTGCTACTTCAATAGCTTAAATGGGGCTTATTTATTTTTACTCTGGGATCTTTTATGACCCTGCATTGTGAGGAGGAAGAATGATTGGCGGGTCAGCTGACAGGAGCTCTTTCGTTGAGCTGCTGTTTTAGTTTAGAAGGGACATCAAGCTGAAAAGAAGTGTTTCTCTCTCTCTCCCTGGTTTTGGAAATTCTGCTGGTTAGCTGAAAGCAAGGCTTCTTGCCTTCCTGCTGTTGGTGGCTCGACCAGAGTCTCTCCCTGGTGTTCTGGGAAGCTGTTCTGACTTCAAACTGTTCTGGGAATATCCAGAGGGATGCTGGAAGTTACAAGGCTGAGAAGTCAGGGTTTCAATTCTCCAATCGAAGGACTCAGTTCAGTATCACGTGAGCATTAGTCGTCACTGTGTTAAACCTGTGGAAAGCGTTTTGTCCATGGGAAGTTTTGTTTGATTGGAACATCTTAGATATATTTGTTAAAGGTTATACATTATTGTGGTTGTTTTGTTTTTGTTTGTAATCAATAAATGTTATTGCTAATTTTCTTTCCTTACATATTACCATATTCTTAAATAAACTTTGTTTGATAAAAGCTCCCGGGTGGGTCATTTGAATCATACCTGAGGTGAAAATATCATGCTTATCCGAGCCAAATCCAAACTGCAAAACTTATGATCCAGGTGGGCTTCATAAACATTTTGGAGTTTCTGACCTGAATTACAACAGAATAAAAAAGCAGAGTACTTAAATGGAGAACAACTGCAGAATTCTGAGGTGCAGAGGGATCTGGGTGTTCTAGTGCATGAGTAACAATAATTTAGTATGCAGGTAAAGCAAATAGTTAAGGAGGTTAATGGCATAGTATCATTTATTATGAGAGGAATTGAACATAAAGCAAGGATGTTAGGCTTCAGTTATTAAGGGTATTGTTGAGATCTCA
Organism: Mustelus asterias; assembly: GCF_964213995.1. Lineage (NCBI taxonomy): Eukaryota > Metazoa > Chordata > Chondrichthyes > Carcharhiniformes > Triakidae > Mustelus > Mustelus asterias. Next base: position 40,125,549 of record NC_135827.1, read on the forward strand.
TCTTGAATACGGTGTGCAGTTTTGGTCACCTGACTTAAGAAAGGATGGGAATGTGTTACAGGCAGGTCAGAAGATGTTTGTTACACTCATACCTGGAATGAACGGGTTGACTTGTAAGGAAAGCTTGGACAGATGGGTGGGATTTTATGTCCTCTCTCATCTCAAAGCCATAAAATCCCGGCCGAGATCAATGGACCTTTCCATGGTCCGCCCCTCGCCTGCTCCGATTCCTGTGGTGGATGGAACGGGGAAGTTCCGACCACCGTGTTTATTTCCACTGGGGTTTAGACGGGTGAGGGGTAACTTGATTGAAGTATCTAAGATCCCAAATGGTCTTGTCCAAGTGGATGTGGAAAGGATGTCTCCGCTTGTGAGTGAGTCCAGTACTAGATGGCGCTGTTTTAAAATTAGGGCCCTTTTAGCACAGAGATGAGAATTTGTTGTTCTCTCAAAGGGTTGTGCAACTTTGGAACTCTCTGCCTCAGAAGGTGGTAGCGGTAGAATCACTGCGTATTTCTTGTTAGACAATGAATCAAATGTTGTTGGGATAGGTGGGAATGTGGAATTTGAAATACAAGCTGATCAGTCATGATCTCGTTGGACAGCAGAGCAGGCTTGAGGGGCCAAATGGCTTACTTCTGCCCTATTTTGTATTTTTGTATGTCTTGTTCCTCCCTTTAGCGAGCCAGGCACCTCCATTACCATCTTCACCTTCTCTCCTGCCTATAAGTGATATTGAAGCAGCGATAAACCCAGGCTCCATCTTCCCGATGGTCTCCTCTCTGCAGTGTCAATGAGAAATTAGTCTTCAAAGGTTCTCTGTCTGTCAATGTCTCAGCCGTGAATGTGGGTTCAAGGGCTTTGTTCCTGTGTCAGAAAGTCTTCATCCCTGAAATGATGGCCAGTGCGGGGTGTGTATCAAGGTCCCCAGAACATGACCGGCTGCTATGACATTGCTTTCAGCCCAGGCACTGGGATCTTTATTCTCTGCATTCAAATAATACGCCGTTTGGAATGAACATGAGAATAAATATTTAGTCAGGGTATGAGATTATTTGAAGGGGCTGAATGTTCCTCTTCTGTTAACTGTCCAACACCAACTTCCTTACAAGTTACAGAAGCTTGCCCAGTCATAAAACCGATTTTGGACTGTTGAGACTCAGGCCAGTAGATTTAGCCTACGTTTTTACATTTCACTCCAGATATGATTCAAGTGACCCACTAGAAAGCTTTTATCAAACAAAGTTTATTTAAGAACACAGGAAACTTGGCATCTCAGCTACGACTCTCACCGACTTTTACAGATGCACCATAGAAAGCACTCTTCCTGGTTGTATAACAGCTTGGTATGGGCTCTTGCTCTGCCCACGACTGCAAGGAACTACAAAAGGCCATGAATGTAGCCCAATCCATCACGCAAACCAGCTTCCCATCCATTGGCTCTGTCTACACTTACCACTGCCTCGGCAAAGCAGCCAGCATAATTAAGGACCCCACGCACCCCGGACATTCTCTCTTCCACCTTCTTCCATCGGGAAAAAGATACAAATGTCTGAGGTCACATACCAACCGACTCAAGAACAGCTTCTTCCCTGCTGCTGTCAGACTATTGAATGGACTTACCTTGCATTAAGTTGACTTTTCTCTACACCCTAGCTATGAGTGGAACACTACATTCTGCACACTCTCCTTTCCTTCTCTGTGAATGGTATGCTTTGTCTGTATAGCGTGCAAGAAACTATACTTTTCACTGTATGCTAATACATGTGACAATAATAAATCAAATCAAATCAAATCAAATCAGTTAAAATATAATAAGAAGAATTAGCATAACTTATACCAATTCAAGATTCAAATATGATATAGTATAAACCTTAACAGCTAGCTATCCCTGTTGTTCCAAGTGAAGCTGCATCCCACAGACATACTTGTGAGCAGCCCAGATAGCTGCACAAACTATAGCTAGTCTGTACTTCTTAAAGTGGAGATGCCGGCATTGGGCTGGAGTGGGCTAGACTTCTGTAGCCCAAAAGAGAAAATGCTGGAAAATCTCTGCAGGTCTGGCAAAATCTGTAAGGAGAGAAAAGAGCTGATATTTTGAGTCCAGATGACCCTTTGCCCCTTTTTTTAGACTTCTCTAGACTTGGCACAAAAACCAAGTATGCCCTCACGTGATTCTGGATTTGCAGCTTTTTAACACATGCTGTGATTTGGTCATTTGAATGTTGGATGAAATCTCTGAGGCTTCCCAATCCTGGAACTTTCAGCACCCTCTGATGAGAGAGACAGAGACACTGCCTGCCTCCACCAGCTTCTCACAGCAACTAAAGCGAAATGAAAAACTGGACTTTTCTGTGAAAACAAAACTGTCCCCAGGAATCACCTGACCTGCCAATCATCCCCAAATCAAACTCTAGTCAGCAATCCCCAGAGGACCATAAAACCCCAGAACACTGCATTAATCTAGATTAAAATCAGCAGGATGTCCATTATATTGTTTCAGTAACAATTAGAGGACACCGGTTACAGACATCACGGCACCAATAAAATGCTAGGATCTGCTTGAAAACCCTGCAGAGAAACATGATTAAAACATATTTCTTAAAGGTACAGTATCGTCACAGAACCTTCTAGCGACATAGTGCACACCCACACCATGATGCCTGCCATGAACATGAGCAGAAAGTCCTGGCCATAGAATCTGTGCTACTCAGGGCTTGTTTGGTTAATTTAGTGTTATCTCATTTGAATTTATACAGTATTTCTGTTATATTCAGTAATTTATTTTATTTTGCAAGTCATTCCAGATAGAAATGCACAGTTCTGCACATTTACAATACAGTATTTCAACTCGTACATCGTTTTTACTCGTACAAGAAATGTCTGAAGGAACTTAATTCTGGCTTTAACATTGACTCCTATGGAAACTCACAATTCCCTTAAAGTTATTTCACCTAAAGTCACAATTTTCAGGAATGCAGCCACAACTCCAAGTGAGGAGTTACTGTATTTTCGCTACCCTCAAAATAAAGAAGTTTACCAGAACCTTGGTTTATTAGTGGTTATCTTATATTTGTGACCTCTAGCTTTGGGCTCCCCCAGAAGTGAAAAGATCTTCTCTATGTCTACCCTCTCAAAACTCTGATCATTTTTAATGTCTCTATCATGTTACCCTTCAGCCTTTTCTGAGCAAAGTCAGTTTGGTCTTTTCTAATAAGTGTGACCTCTCAGTTATGGCATTATCCTTGCAAATCTTTTTTGATAAGAATTGCTTAGAAGAGTGAAACAAGCCACATTTAATTGGCCTTCAATAACATTATGCTAAAGTTGATAGTGTCAGACCCTGCTGAAATTAAACACAGTTCAACACATTCCCAGTCATTCCATGGCCGCAGGGCTTTTAATTCCACATGCAAAAAAAATATTTCATTTCCATGTAAAACTAAAATTTCTGTCTTATGAGGAAATGGTTTTTATCTGTAATTACTTTACACACAATGAGATTACTGCTAGATACTGGATAGCAAAAACCTGCTGAGCTCAAATCCTCAAATATAACTACAGGGAAATGGAATATCTATAATCATGATATCAGTACGGGAGAATTATTCCAGATCGGTGACCAGCAGATGTGAAATATGTATCCTAGCTGTAGTGACCACCACCTGACTCTCTGGACAGCTTCCAGACATAGGCACACTAGTCCAAGTTCCAGTCACCCACCATTCCTGTACTCGGTGACCTAAATTGATCATAGAATCCCTAAGGTGCAGAAGGAGGCCATTCAGCCCATGTACCGACAACAATCCCACCCAGACCATATCGCCGTAACCCCACATATTTACTCCACTAGTCCCCCTAACATTAAGGGGCAATTTATCATGGCCGATCCACCTAACCGGCACATATTTGGACTGCGGGAGGAAACTGGAGCACCCAGAGGAAACTCACACAGATACAGGGGGAACATGCAAACTCCACACAGACAGTGACCCAAGCTGGGAATCGAACCCAGGTCCCTGGCGCTGTGAGGCAGCAGTGCTAACCACTGTGCCACCGTGCAGCCCATCCAGTCCCGACTGATAAATAACCTCTATTTCAAAACAATTATCCTTAATAGCCTCACCCCTCCCTATCTCTGAAATACCTTCCAGCCCTTACATTCTTCTGGGATCTCTGTGTTCCTCCAATTCTAACTTCTCATGTATCCCTGATTTTCATTACTCCACCATTACTGGCTGTGCCTTCGGCTGTCGGGCTCTAAGCTCTGGAATCTTCCTGCTAAACCTCTCTGACTTCCTTTACCCCTTTAAGATGCTCCTTAAAAAATAGTTCTTTGTCTAAGTTATTTATTCCTCAACCAACATTGCTCATATCTGGTCATTCTCATATTGCTGTGTGCATATTGGCTGTCTTGTTTCCAACATTGTAACAGTGTCTATACTTCAAAGGAAGTACGTCATTGGTTGTAAGATCCTTTGAGATGTCCTAAAATCATAAAAGGCTCTCGATAAATGTCCTTTCATTCTTTTCTTGCAAGTTTATAATTGCTGGATTAATCAATGAATACCCCTAATGTCCTTGTCTTTGTACTTTCCAATCCTCTGATTTGTTTCTGAGCTGGATTATGCTGATACCAGGTTTCTTACTAAACCTTGCCTGACATTTTTTTCACCTGAAGGAATTGCTTCATTCATTATTTAACTTTAGAATTTGGGTTTCTGCTCTGCCCTTGGTATCCAGGCTCCATGATCTTAATGCCTACTGACAGCAATGAAATTGAGTGAGCCCGCACTCAGGTACGTGTGGGCATTTACAGTGGAAGGATTCAAAAACCCACATAGGATTCAGATAACCCCTTACTGCCCAGAACAGGCAAACAATTCTGTCTGGAGCTTTATGGGGGAGGGGTAATTATGATGCGATTAGGCAAGAATTAGGGAGCATAAGATGGGAACAGAAACTGTCAGGGAAAGGCAGAAATGAAAAGTGGAGCTTGTTCAAGGAACAAATACTGCATGTCCTTGATAGGTATGTCCCTGTCAGGCAGGAAGGAAATGGCCGAGTGAGGGAACCATGGTTCACAAAAGAGGTTGAATGTCTTGTCAAGAGGAAGAAGAAAGAGTATGTAAGGATGAGAAAACAAGGTTCAGTTGGGTCCATTGAGGGTTACAAGTTAGCAAGGTGTGAGCTGAAAAAAGGGCTTAGGAGAGTAGGAGGGGGCATGAGAAGTCCTTGGCGGGTCGGATCAAGGAAAACCCCAAGGCCTTTTACTCTTATGTGAGGAATAAAAGAATGACCAGGGTGAGGTTAGGGCCGGTCAAGGACAGTAGTGGGAACTTGTGCATGGAGTCAGAAGAGATAGGAGAGGTGATGAATGAATACTTTTCTTCAGTGTTCACCAAGGAGAGGGGCCAGGTTTTTAGAAACATAGAAACATAGAAAAACTACAGCACAAAACAGGCCCTTCGGCCCCACAAGTTGTGCCGAACATATCCTTACCTTTTAGGCCTACCTATGAACCTCCATCCTATTAAGTCCCATGTACTCATCCAGGTGTCTCTTAAAAGACCCTATTGAGTTTGCCTCCACCACCACTGACGGCAGCCCATTCCACTCGCCCACCTCCCTCTGTGTGAAAAACTTCCCCCTAACATTTCCCCTGTACCTACCCCCCAGCACCTTAAACCTGTGTCCTCTCATAGCAGATATTTCCACCCTGGGAAAAAGCCTCTGAGAGTCCATCCGATCTATGCCTCTCAACATCTTATATACCTCTATTAGGTCTCCTCTCATCCGACGTCTCTCCAAGGAGAAAAGACCGAGCTCCCTCAGCCTACCCTCATAAGGCATGCCACTCAATCCAGGCAACATCCTTGTAAATCTCCTCTGAACAAGAACAAGAACAAAGAACAGTACAGCACAGGAAACAGGCCCTTCGGCCCTCCAAGCCTGTGCCGCTCCTTGGTCCAACTAGACCAATCGTTTGTATCCCTCCATTCCCAGGCTGCTCATGTGACTATCCAGGTAAGTCTTAAACGATGTCAGCGTGCCTGCCTCCACCACCCTACTTGGCAGCGCATTCCAGGCCCCCACCACCCTCTGTGTAAAAAACGTCCCTCTGATGTCTGAGTTATACTTCGCCCCTCTCAGCTTGAGCACGTGACCCCTCGTGATCGTCACCTCCGACCTGGGAAAAAGCTTCCCACTGTTCACCCTATCTATACCCTTCATAATCTTGTACACCTCTATTAGATCTCCCCTCATTCTCCGTCTTTCCAAGGAGAACAACCCCAGTCTACCCAATCTCTCCTCATAGCTAAGACCCTCCATACCAGGCAACATCCTGGTAAACCTTCTCTGCACTCTCTCTAATGCCTCCACGTCCTTCTGGTAGTGCGGTGACCAGAACTGGACGCAGTACTCCAAATGTGGCCTAACCAGCGTTCTATACAGCTGCATCATCAGACTCCAGCTTTTATACTCTATACCCCGTCCTATAAAGGCAAGCATACCATATGCCTTCTTCACCACCTTTTCCACCTGTGTTGCCACCTTCAAGGATTTGTGGACTTGCACACCTAGGTCCCTCTGTGTTTCTATACTCCTGATGACTCTGCCATTTATTGTATAACTCCTCCCTACATTATTTCTTCCAAAATGCATCACTTCGCATTTATCCGGATTAAACTCCATCTGCCACCTCTCCGCCCAATTTTCCAGCCTATCTATATCCTGCTGTATTGCCCGACAATGCTCTTCGCTATCCGCAATTCCAGCCATCTTCGTGTCATCCGCAAACTTGCTGATTACACCAGTTACACCTTCTTCCAAATCATTTATATATATCACAAATAGCAGAGGTCCCAGTACAGAGCCCTGTGGAACACCACTGGTCACAGACCTCCAGCCGGAAAAAGACCCTTCGACCACTACCCTCTGTCTCCTATGGCCAAGCCAGTTCTCCACCCATCTAGCCACTTCTCCTTGTATCCCATGAGCCTTAACCTTCTTAACCAACCTGCCATGTGGGACTTTGTCAAATGCCTTACTGAAATCCATATAGACGACATCCACGGCCCTTCCTTCATCAACCGTTTTTGTCACTTCCTCAAAAAACTCCACCAAATTTGTAAGGCACGACCTCCCTCTTACAAAACCATGCTGTCTGTCACTAATGAGATTGTTCCGTTCTAAATGCACATACATCCTGTCTCTAAGAATCCTCTCCAACAACTTCCCTACCACGGACGTCAAGCTCACCGGCCTATAATTTCCTGGGTTATCCCTGCTACCCTTCTTAAAAAACGGGACCACATTCGCTATCCTCCAATCCTCAGGGACCTCACCCGTGTCCAAAGAAGCGACAAAGATTTCCGTCAGAGGCCCAGCAATTTCATCTCTCGTCTCCCTGAGCAGTCGAGGATAGATGCCATCAGGCCCTGGGGCTTTGTCAGTTTTAATGTTCCCTAAAAAACCTAACACTTCCTCTCTTGTAATGGAGATTTTCTCTAACGGGTCAACACCTCCCTCCGAGACACTCCCGGTTAACACGCCCCTCTCCTTCGTGAATACCGATGCAAAGTATTCATTTAGGATCTCCCCTATTCCCTTGGGTTCTAAGCATAATTCCCCTCCTTTGGCAATGAGAGGTCCGATTTTCTCCCCGACAACTCTTTTGTTCCTAACGTATGAATAGAATGCCTTAGAATTCTCCTTAATCCTGCCTGCCAAGAACATCTCGTGACCTCTTTTTGCCCTTCTAACTCCCCGTTTGAGTTCTTTCCTACTCTCTCTGTATTCCTCCAGAGCTCCATCTGTTTTCAGTTGCCTGGACTTAACGTACGCCTCCCTTTTCATTTTAATCAGATCCTCAATTTCCCTGGTTATCCACGGCTCTCGAATCCTACCTTTCCTATCTTTCCTTTTTACAGGCACATGCCTATCCTGCAGCCTTATCAATAGTTCCTTAAAAGACTCCCACATGCCAGACGCGGGCTTACCCTCGAACATCCTCTCCCAATCAACATCCACCAATTCCTGCCTAATCCGGCTATAGTCAGCCTTCCCCCAATTTAGCACCCTGCCCGTAGGACAGCACTCATCCTTGTCCATTACTATCCTAAAGTTAACAGAGTTGTGGTCACTATTTGCCACATGTTCCCCTACCGAAACTTTGACAACCTGACCGGGCTCATTTCCCAGAACTAGGTCCAGTATAGCCCCCTCTCTAGTTGGGCTATCTACATACTGTTCCAAAGAACCTTCCAGTACGCATTTTACAAATTCCTCCCCGTCCGGACCCCCAGCTCTCAGCACTTTCCAGTCTGTGCCAGGGAAATTAAAGTCCCCCACAACAACAACCCTATTTTTTCTGCACCTATCCAGAATTTCCTGACATATCCTTTCCTCCACTTCCCGTGGGCTGTTGGGTGGTCTGTAGTACACCCCCAGCAGTGACTGCACCCTTCCTGTTTCTGAGTTCCACCCACAGCGACTCAGTACATGACCCCTCTAAGTTGTCTACCCTCTGCACCGCGGTAATATGCTCCTTAACTAATATTGCTACTCCCCCACCTTTTTTAGCCCCTCCTCTGTCTCGCCTAAAACACTTATACCCCGGAATATTCAGCTGCCAGTCCTGTCCTTCTTTTAACCAAGTTTCCGTCACAGCAACCACATCCAAATTCCGCATAAGCATTAAGGCCCTAAGTTCGTCTGTTTTACCCGTTACGCTCCTCGCATTGAAGCAGATGCACTCCAGACCTCCAGGCCCAGTCAGGTCCTCCTCCTCCAGAGTGCTCCTCTTCTTAGCTAGCCTTGCCCTGGCCCCCAGCTCAACCCCAGCCTCAGTATTTACTGACCTCCTGTTTTGTTCCCCACCCCCCTGCCACTCTAGTTTAAATCCTGCCGAAACACTCTAGCAAAACTCCCAGCCAGGATATTTGCTCCCTTCCAGTTGAGGTGTAACCCATCCTTTCTGTACAGTTGCCATCCTGACTTGAAGATTTCCCAGTTATCTATGAATTTAAAACCCTCCCTCTTGCACCAGTCCTTTAGCCACGCGTTCAACTGTAGAATCTCCCTGTTCCGAGCCTCACTTGCACTAGACACCGGGAGCAGTCCAGAGATTGCTACCCTGGAGGTCTTACTTTTTAGCCTAGCACCCAACTCCCTGAATTTCTCTCGTATGACCCCCCTGCTCTTCCTACCTACATCATTTTCACCAATGTGTACAATCACATCCGTTTGACTACCTTCCTTTTTAAATATGCTTCCTACCCTCTCGGAGACATCCAGTACCCCGGCACCAGGGAGGCAGACTACCATCCTGGATTCTCGTTCAGTTCCACAGAAGCGCCTGTCCGTGCCTCTAACCATTGCGTCCCCCACAACTATCGCTCTCCTAAACCCCTTCTTTCCCTTCCGGACCCCTGAGCCTGTCTCCGTGGAGGCGATCTGGTCTGCACCCTTTCAATCTTTTCCACATCCTTCCTGTAATGAGGCGACCAGAACTGAGCACAGTACTCCAAGTGGGGACTGACGAGGGTCTTATATAGCTGCATCATTATCCCCGGACTCCTAAACTCAATCCCTCGATTGATAAAGGCCAGCACACCATACGCCTTCTTAACCACCTCCTCCACCTGCGGGGCCGATTTCAGAGTCCTATGGACCCGGACCCCAAGGTCCTTCTGATCCTCTACAGTACTAAGAGTCTTTCCCTTTATATTGTACTCCTTCATCCCATTTGACCTGCCAAAATGGACCACTACGCATTTATCTGGGTTGAAGTCCATCTGCCACTTCTCCGCCCAGTCTTTCATCCTGTCTATGTCCCTCTGTAACTTCTGACATCCCTCCAGTCTATCCAGAACCCCACCAACCTTCGTGTCATCGGCAAACTTACCAACCCATCCCTCCACTTCCTCATCCAGGTCATTTATGAAACATTTTTGAGGATGAGAGTGTGATACAGGCTGATAGGCTGGAGGAGGCGGATGTTCTGAGGAAAGATGTATTAGCAATTTTGAAAAACCTGAAGGTTAGTAAGTCCCCTGGGCCAGAAGAGATATATCCTAGGATTCTTTGGGAGGCAAGGGATGAGATTGCAGAGCCTTTGGCTTTGATCTTTGGGCCCTCACTATCCACGGGGATAGTGCCAGAGGACTGGAGAGTGGCAAATGTTGTTCCTCTGTTCAAGAAAGGAAATAGGAATGACCCTGGTAATTATAGGCCGGTTAATCTTACTTCGGTGGTCGGCAAGTTAATGGAAAAGGTCCAGAGGGATAGGATTTATGACCATTTAAAAAGATGCAGCTTAATCCGGGATAGTCAACATGGATTCGTGAAGGGTAAGTCTTGCCTCACAAATTTGATTGAATTTTTTGAGGAGGTAACTAAGTGTGCCAATGAAGGTAGAGTAGTTGATGTCATATACATGGACTTTAGTAAGGCATTTGATAAGGTCTCCCATGGTCGGCCCATGAAGAAAGTAAGGAGGTGTGGGATAGAAGGAAATTTGGCCGATTGGATAAGTAACTGGCTATCTCATAGAAGACAGATGGTGGTGGTGGATGGAAAATTTTCAGACTGGAGACCAGTTACCAGCAGTGTACCACAAGGATCAGTGCTGGGTCCTCTGCTATTTGTGATTTTTATCAATGACTTAGAGGAAGGGGCTGAAGGGTGGATCAGTAAATTTGCAGATGATACCAAGGTTGGTGGAGTCGTGGATGAGGTGGAGGGCTGTTGTAGGCTGCAAAGAGACATTGATAGGATGCAGAGCTGGGCCGAAAAATGGCAGATGGAGTTTAACCCTGATAAGTGTGAGGTGGTTCATTTTGGTAGGACAAATTTGAATGCAGATTACAGGGTCAAAGGTAGGGTTCTGAGGAATGTGGAGGGACAGAGAGATCTTGGGGTTCATATCCACAGATCTCTGAAGGTTGCCACTCAAGTGGATAGAGCCGTGAAGAAGGCCTATAGTGTGTTAGCGTTTATTAACAGGGGGTTGGGGTTTAAGAGCCGTGGGGTTATGCTGCAACTGTACAGGACCTTGGTGAGACCACATTTGGAATATTGTGTGCAGTTCTGGTCACCTCACTATAAGAAGGATGTTGAAGCACTGGAAAGAGTGCAAAGGAGATTTACCAGGATGCTGCCTGGTTTGGAGGGTAGGTCTTATGAGCAGAGGTTGAGGGAGCTAGGGCTTTTCTCTTTAGAGCGGAGGAGGTTGAGAGGCGACTTAATAGAGGGTTATAAGATGATGAGGGGGATAGATAGAGTGGACGTTCAGAGACTATTTCCTCAGGTGGATGTAGCCGTTACTAGGGGGCATAACTAAAAGATTCGTGGTGGAAGATATAGGAGGGATGTACGAGGTAGGTTCTTTACTCAGAGAGTGGTTGGGGTGTGGAATGGACTGCCTGCTGTGATAGTGGAGTCGGACACTTTAGGAACTTTCAAGCGGTTATTGGATAGGTACATGGAGCACACTAGGATGATAGGGAGTGGGATAGCTTGATCTTGGTTTCGGAAAAGGTTCGGCACAACATCGTGGGCCGAAGGGTCTGTACTGTGCTATACTGTTCTATGTTCTAGGTTCTATGTTTTATCCAAAAATCTGGGAACCAGAGAATTGGGTGAGAGGATAAGTTGGAGAAAAGGTGCAGAAAACATCGATCGTGTTAGAAAAAGTAAAAAAAGTTTTAAGTTTATTTACTAGTGTAGGCTTACATTAACACTGCAATGAAGTTATTGTGAAAATCCCCTCGTTGCCACACTCCGGCGCCTGTTTGGGTTCACTGAGGGAGATTTTAGCATGGACAATGCACCTAACCAGCACGTCTTTCGGTCTGTGGGAGGAAACCAGAGCACCCGGAGCAAACCCAAGCAGACACGGGGAGAACGTGCAGATTCCACACAGACAATGACCAAGCCGGGAATTGAACCTGTGCCACTGTGCCAGGAGAGGTAATGGTAAATTTATAGTGAGAGGAGAGGAAGACCAGGTGAGTAACATTTATTTAATATTGATTCTAATCTGTTGTTTATGTAAACTAAAACCTACTTTTGTAAATTTACTGATCATTCACTTCCAACATTCTAACTCCTGCAGATATCTCAGTAAATTCCTCACTGAACCAATTGGTCTTGTTTTAGTGTCATGGAACATCAACTGAAAAGTTACATTTTTCTGACACTTGCAAAAGCTGGTTGATCTGGATTTGTGAAAGTGCAGAGGAGGAAAATCACAGCATTGCTGCTACGAGCATAAGATAAAAATACCCTTCGAACACAAGTCTCCTCATCTCACCCAATATCCACTCTTGAAAATGTGCGAAACATGCTGCTGACTGACTGCACGTTCAACAAGGAGCCCAGGTCGCTGCACAAACTATAACTAGTCTCTACTTCTTAAAGTGGAGATGCCAGCGTTGGACTGAAGTGGGCACAGTAACAAGTCTCACAACACCAGGCTAAATTCATAAGACCTTAAGACATAGGAGCAGAATTAGGCCACTCGGCCCATCGAGGCTGCTCCGCCATTCAATCATGGCTGATATTTTTCTCATCCCCATTCTCCTGCCTTTTCCCCATAACCCCTGATCCCCTTATTAATCAAGCACCTATCTATCTCTATCTTAAAGACACTTAATGACCTGGCCTCCACAGCCTTCTGCGGCAAAGAGTTCCACAGATTCACCACTCTCTGGCTGAAGAAATTCCTCCTCATCTCTGTTTTAAAGGATCATCCCTTTAGCCTGAGGTTGTGCCCTCTGGTTCTAGTTTTTCCTACTAGTGGAAACACCATTTCCACGTCCATTCTATCCAGCCTCGCAGTATCCTGTAAGTTTCAATAAGATCCCGCCTCATCTTTCTAAACTCTAACGAGAACAGACCCAGAGTCCTCAACCGTTCCTCATACGACAAGCTCTTCATTCCACGGATCATTCTTGTGAACCTCCTCTGGACCCTTTCCAAGGCCAGCACATCCTTCCTTAGATACGGGGCCCAAAACTGCTCACAATACTCCACATCGAGTCTGACTAGAGCTTTATACAGCCTCAGAAGTACATCCCTGCTCTTGTATTCTAGACCTCTCCAAATGAACGTGAACATTGCATTTGCCTTCCTAACTGCCGACTGAACCTGCATGTTAACCAGGCTCCTTCATCAGGTGAGTGTGAGAAGTGCCACACTCACCTGAGGAAGAAGCAGCGCTCCGAAAACTCGTGATACCAAATAAACCTGTTGGACTTTAACCTGGTGTTGTGAGACTTCTTACTGTACTTCTTAAAGGCAATCTGCATCTTTAAAAGGGGACGTGGATTCTGGTTGCAGGAGGTGCTGGTCCTATAAGTGTTTCTCCGAAGGATGAAGGAGCAACAGGCCAGAGACAGTGCCGCTAGATTTTTTGATGCAATACTCCAGGAGGTGGAATAAAGAGACCATGAAGCCTGTAGGGAAGAGGATTGGAGCCGGCCAGCATGGAGGTCAATTCAAAGAATGCAGATCCCAGGACCTGCCTGCATTCCAGCAACAAGTACAATAGTGTACTGAGAATGGTGGTTAGATTGGAAATCCATGTGTATTTCTGTGAACAAAGTCTTGCAAGTGTATAAAGATTAGGCTCCATTTTCACTGTCAATTTCAATGATGGATGAATTTTAAATGGGCCTATACCCACTGGAGTTTAAAAGAATGAGAGGTGATTTTATTGAAATAAATAAAATTCTGAGGGTGTTTGACAGGGTAGATGCTGAGAGAAAGCTTCCCCTTGTGTGGAAATCCAGAATTAGAGGGCGTAACTTCAGAATACGGGGTCGCACATTTAAGATGGAGATGAGGAAACATTTATTCTCTTAGACGATTGTGAATGTTTGGAATTCTCTAACCCAGAAAGCTACGGAGAGTGTCAACTAATATATTCATCATTGAAATTGACAGATTATGGGTCACTGGCTGGCCAGCATTTATTGCCCATTCCTAGTTGCCCTTGAAACTGAGTTGTTAGGCCATTTCAAAGGGCAGTTGAGAGTCAACCACATTGCTGTGGCTCTGGAGTCACATGTAGGCCAGACCAGGTAAGGATGGCAGATTTCCTTCCCTGAAGGAAATTAGTGGAAGTTTTTCCAATAATCAGCAATGGTTTCATGATCATCAGTAAATTCTTAATTCCAGATATTTTTTTTGTTTTGAATTCAAATTCCACTATCTGCCGTGGTGGGATTTGAACTCGGGTTCCCAGAACTGAGTTTCTGGATTAATTACCGAGCGATAATACGACTAGGCCATTGCCTCCCCTGTAGCTGGTGGACATGCACCTTTTTAATTTGAGATTTCATTATTCTTTTTGTTACCAATCTTTTTTACATGGAGTGGGATTGAATCGCAGTCCCAATCGCGTGGATTTGAGATTCAGAGTGCCTGTCCTTGAATACATTATGGAACAGAAATCTCCATCTGTCGGGCACTCACTAATCCTTTCCAAACAACACCTGCTGACAGAAAAACATTCATTTCAGTCTTCGGAAAAGTTTCAAGAAAAGTGTAAAATTCAACACCAACACTTTAAATGTTACATTTTTCAAAGGTTCTGTGGAGGTTAAATTGGAAATGTCCTAATTCTACTTAAAATAAAATCCTCTAAATGTTGTATATAATTTTCTTGAAAGAACATTTTACTTTGAGATGGTTGCACTATAATTGTCTTGTCTGTCGGGATGGTGACGTGATCTATTCCTGGAAAGTGTTGAGTTATGAATATTGATAAATCTGTTGCAGGGAACATTGATTATATCCTTCCTGAACAGCTGTCATCAGCCTGAGATGGGGATTGTGAGAGCCCCCGAGCTTAGTGACAACCACACTCTAATCTGTAATGAACAAGCTAGACAAGCGCGACTACTGAAAGGCAAAGTCACAAGGCTGCGCGTCGGATCACTGAAGAAAATGATTAACAAGTCATAATGAATACAATGAATGAATTATGATAGATTATAATGAAGACATGAATAAATTATAGTGAGGCTGATTAAATTGAAGGCAAAAAATTAGGTAAAGATGTTATAGTAATGATAAGATGCTGGAAGATTTCTGATCGCTCACTTTTGTTTTCTGTTCTGCTTACCCTCTCATGTTTTCACTTTTTGAAGGTTACTTCTTGTATTTTCCTCCCCCTTCAGTCGGGTGAGTTAGGTATCTAAAGTCTTCGTGTAAAACAGAGAGCAGAACAATTGTGAAGAAGAAAACCACACATTTCTAACAACTCAGAGAAGTTGCATGCATTCACTTTCTAAGCGTTTTAGGTGAATGTAAAATAATTGAAGACATTGGCCAGAATTCTCCGGTCTCACACACCCTGCTATCACTGCTCGTGACAACAGAGAACTTGGCGCTAAGCCAAATCTCCGCTTTCAGCAGTGGGACCGAATAATCCCAGCCGCGAGCAAGGTCGGAAAACTTTGGCCATTATTTCAAAGATCTGTTCCATCCAAGTGTCCTGATCAGGATCTATCTCTCAAACAATATCTAAAAGAAAGGTCACTATCACATTGCTGTTTGTCGGAGCTTGCTGTACACATATTTGTTGCTGCATTTCCTACATATCAACAATCACAACACTCAGACTCTGCTTCGCTGGTTATAAAGTGCTTTGAACCATCCTGAGCTCATGCTAGATAAATACAAGTTTGTTTCTTTCCTGGACAATAATCTTTCCACAATCAACATGACCAAAATTGATTCACTGGTCATTCAATCCGTCAGTGTTTTGACTTTGCCTCACATTTACCAGTGGAGACTTTTATCTGCCACAGTTCTGTTCGTTTGAAAATGTTGTCCATGAATACTTCATCAAATAATACACTTGGTATATCTGAATTCTGATCACTTATTTAGATTGGGGCCCAGCACCGATTCCTGAAGCACTGCATCCCCGCAGGTCACTTCTTCTCCAAATTACTTCTTGCATGTTTTCTCAGTTTCAGTCAATGAGCAGTCAATCCACCAACTAGTTTTAACTGGGATGCCCTGAGGTTATCATAGAATAGAATCATAGAAACCCTACAGTGCAGAAACAGGCCATTCGGCCCATCAAGTCTGCACCGACCACAATCCCACCCAGGCCCTACTCCCATATCCCTACACATTTACCCGCTAATCCCTCTAACCTACGCATCTCAGGACACTAAGGGGCAATTTTAGCATGGCCAATCAACCTAACCCGCACATCTTTGGACTGTGGGAGGGAACCGGAGCACCCGGAGGAAACCCACGCAGACACGAATAGAATGTGCAAACTCCACACAGACAGTGACCCAAGCTGGGAATCGAACCCAGGTCCCTGGAGCTGTGAAGCAGCAGTGCTCACCACTGTGCTACCGTGCCGCCCCTTATTTATCAGCCTTTCATGTGGAATTTTATCAAAGGTTTTCTGGAAGTCCAGGGACATTATATTATCATCATCATGCACCCAGGCTAGCTGAGACAAAGTTAGATTAATGGTGTCAGCCCTGGCACAGTGTTAACACACTCTTGTCGCTGAGTCTGAAGATTTTGTGCTCAAGCCCCACTCCAATGATTTGAGCAATAATTTAACCCGGTACTTCAGTCCAGAGTATACACCAACTCATTTGATGAGGCATTAAACCAAAGCCTTGTCTGCCTTCTTAGGTGGATACACAAGATCGTACGGCATATTTCAAAGCAGGACAAGGGAGCTCTTCCCAGTGTCCTGGTCAACATTTACCCCTCCGCCAATGTCACTAAAAGCAGGTTTTGTGTGATTGTCAAATTGCTATTTATCGGAGCTTGCTGTGTACGCATTGGCTGCTGTATTTTCTAAATTACAATGGTGACTGCACTTCAGAAATACTTCATTGGCTGTCAAGTGCTTGAGGCATCCTAAGATTGTTGAAACCGTTGTATGAATGCATGTTTAATCAGTCTTTCTTTTCTGACTAACAATCCTTCAACAGCCAACATCACCAGATTAACTGGTCAGTGAATCCATTTGGTTTTTGGGACCTTGCCATTACAAAGTGGCTGGGGCGGTTACAGGCACATCTGTCACTGCACATTAAAAATAATTCACTTTGGGAAGCACTATAAGAAATGGAATGGCATTATTTATTTATTTATTCTCAAATATTCAGAGTAAAGTTCACAGGTATAGTGCATTTTAAAAGGAAGGGGCCAGATTTTGCTGTAAAGTAAAGTTTTAAAGTTTATTTATTAGTGTCACCAGTAGGCTTACATTAACACTGCAGTAAAGTTACTGTGAAAATCCCCTGGTTGCCACACTCCGGCGCCTGTTCGGGTACACTGAGAGAGAATTTAGCTTGGCCAATGCACTTAACCAGCACGCCTTTCGGACTGTGGGAGGAAACCGGAGCACCCGGAGGAAACCCACGCAGACACGGGGAGAACGTGCAGACTCCGCACAGACAGTGACCCAAGCCGGGAATCGAACCTGGGTCCCTGGTGCTGTGAAGCAGCAGTGCTAACCACTGTGCAACTATGTCCAAACGACGTGCTATTATTAACACATAATTTGATCAGCAACTTAAGTTGAGGCATGAATTGGAAATTGCCACAAATCATTTAACTGATTGCATCACTCCACTGTTTATTCTTGTGAAAACAACATCCCGTGTTTAAATTCCCCATGAGTTTCATGAAGGTCTGGATTTTTACATTACCCATTAAACTCACCATAAAATGTTTAATCTTATAATTAACAGCTAAAGGACCATTTAATGACATGGCAATTTTTAGTGATTGCCAAATAATCTCTCTTACCCAGAAAACGAACAATTAAAAACATGGAGTTGAATTTTTACACTGGGAGCAGGACTCCTGGTGTAGAGGTTGGGACCAGCCCATCCGCACTTGGCTGGTTCACCTTGCAGCTAGATAATGGCCATGGTGCCATTCATTGGGTTGACATGGGCCTTCCGTCCACATCAGAGAGGAAGTCCTGCTTCTGAGAGGAGCCAGCCACTCAAATGGCCAGCAACTCTCTTGACCCATTGACACCATTGGGACTGATGGCCATTCTCGGGACTTCAGTGAGTCCCCTAAAGAAGAGGAGCCATCGAGCATGGATGAAGGCAAGTTCAGGTCTTGCCAGGGTCAAGCTGGCAGGTCCTGGGCAGGGAGGTGGAGGGCAGGGTGTAATGAGGCTGCAGAGGCAGAAGTCCCTTCACCAAAATCCCTTTATTTACAAACTCTAACAGCAGTACACAGTGTGCTATCAGTCAGAGGAACTGAAACTCCCCGCTGAGTACAAGGCAAAGATTCCCTGATCGGCCCATCAATTGTATCCTTAATCAGGGAGCTCATATTACAATGGGCCAAACTCAATGGCGCCTGATTGAAGTCATTACACAGGGGTAGACCAGGCCGGGGGGGAGAGGCAGTGGGGGAGTGGAGAAGCATTTGTGGAACAAATAACTTGGGGAGGTGGTGGGCGGGTGGGCGGGGGGGGGTGGGGGGAGCTTCCTAAGGGAGCAGCAGACCCAAACAACAGGTGTTCCACCCCTCTACCTAACCACCAGTCTGCCGGCTTTCACTGGTGAGCTGGACACTTGACATTATCCTCCCCGGACCATGTGGAAAATCAGCGGTGGGAGGAGACTATTGTGTGGCCATTAATTATTCCACAGGTGTGGGGGCTCCCAATGCCTCCCCCACCGCTGATAGATTTGCAGAGTGGGGGGACAGTGGACACAGCATCACTGTCTTGGCATAAATCCCATCATCTCTAATCCTGCTGAGTTGTAAAATTACTGCCGAGGAGTCTCAATATTTCAGGTTGTGAATTCTTGTGGGATATTTTAAAATGTCAATTTAAGTTTATCTTTTTTTTTCAAACTCTTCCTTTATCTCTTTTTTTTCACTCCCTCTTAATCCAATTCACTCTCCCTCTCTTTATTTCTCCTTCTCTGCCTTGTCTGAGTCTAATTCACCTTATTCTGCTGTTTCTTTCTCAACCCATAATTCGGTGCCCCCCAAACCTTCTCCCAATCTGACCCCATTTTAATGTGAGTGACACAGAGTGAAAATGGGGGGTGGGGGAGGGATGTTTGGTGAATGCTGCTGGGGGGGTGTCCCGCTGGGGAGGGGGTGGGCAGTATTTTTTGACAAGGGACTGGTATTAAACGTTATTCAGCAGGGAGGTTTAAAATAGTCGGGTTTGGCCTAAAAAAAAGCAACAACTCACCTTTTTAGGCTGTGCTTGTAGCCGTTAGGCCTCACACAACTGGTGATGAAGCCATGGCCACCAATATAAAAAACCCACAAGAATTTAAAAGGGCCTCACAATTTAGTCTGAGCTCTCCGGTCGACATTGTTGCCTCAGAGTTCATGACTCGAAAATATTATCCTGCGACCCCACTGGGCGTTGCAAGCACAGTCTAGGAACCCCTGCCTTAACTAGAATAGAATCCCTACTGTGCAAACGGAGGTCATTTGGCCCTCGAGCTTGTACCGACAACAACCCCACCTAGCCCCTATCCTCATAACCCCATGGATTTACCTTGCTAATCCCCCTGACACTAAGGGGCAATCCACCTGCACATCTTGGAGTGTGGGAGGAAACCAGAGCACCCGGAGGAAACCCACGCAGAATAGGGGAGAACGTGCAGGCTCCACACAGACAGTGACCTGAGGCCGGAATTGAACCCGGGTCCCTGGCGCTGTTGACGAGTGTCACTCGTCTGGAGAAAATTTCAGTTCTGTCCATTTGTAAAGATTGCCCAGCACTGCTTCATCCGATGCTCACCATCATCTTCCCAAGGGCAACTAGGGATGGCAATAAATGCTAGCCAGCCAGCGACGCCCATGTCCCACGAATGAATTTTAAAAAGCCTCCACCTGCCCTCTCCAGTTTAGTATCATCCAGCAGTGCTAACCACTGTGCCACCGTGCCACCCTTAGAGGCTGTTAGTCCCCTTGTGTGTGTGGAGATGCCGGCGTTGGACTGGGGTAAACACAGTAAGAGTTTTAACAACACCAGGTTAAAGTCCAACAGGTTTATTTGGTAGCAAATGCCATTAGTTTTCGGAGCACTGCTCTTTCGTCAGATGGAGTGGATATCTGCTCTCAAACAGGGCATACAGAGACACAAAATCAAGTTACAGAATACTGATTAGAATGCGAATCTCTACAGCCGACCAGGTCTTAAAGATACAGACAATGTGAGTGGAGGGAGCATTAAGCACAGGTTAAAGAGATGTGTATTGTCTCCAAACAGGACAGCAAGTGAGATTCTGCAAGTCCAGGAGGCAAACTGTGGGGGTTACTGATAGTGTGACATAAATCCAACATCCCGGTTGAGGCCGTCCTCACGTGTGCGGAACTTGGCTATCAGTTTCTGCTCAGTGACTCTGCGCTGTCGTGCGTCGTGAAGGCCGCCTTGGAGAACGCTTACCCGAAGATCAGAGGCTGAATGCCCGTGACCGCTGAAGTGCTCCCCCACAGGAAGAGAACACTCTTGCCTGGTGATTGTCGAGCGGTGTTCATTCATCCGTTGTCGCAGCGTCTGCATAGTCTCCCCAATGTACCATGCCTCGGGACATCCTTTCCTGCAGCGTAGCAGGTTTTACCGCCACACCTGCCCCTGAATCGGGGCGGGCGAGTCTCGCAGAACGGAATTCTCTGTTGGCCTCAGGCGGGATTTTACGAGCCTCGTCCAAGCAAGGTCGTAAAATACCGGCCTACACTTTGCATCCTTGAAATCCGACATTTATAAAAATCAAGTCCCATTGTTCACAGAGGACTCGGGTGCCCTGATACATTCTTTATGAGCTCACATTTCCAGCAAGTTACAAAGCAAAGTATTTAAAGATGTGTATGGGTACAAGCAGATTTAAATAACTGGATACGTGTGGGACAGCCCCCTGCTCTCACAGAACCTTGCCCAAAACATTCTCATTTGACCTTTAATTTGGAAAGTAAAGGTGGAGATCATTCTGTGCCTGAGAGGCACCAACATGTTTCTGAATTCCATTGGAAGCTTTCCTGCAGCATCAGCTCTGACTCAAGGTCACCGACTGCCATCAGCATAACAGATAAGGCTGATGTTATTCAAGCTGTCAGCTTCATCTGACCATGCATTGCACTCGCTTGTTGCAGCTGGATAATCAACAGAACCTTGCTGAGGTCCAGTGTTGTACTTTGTCCCCCTCCCGGCAAACATGAAGCAGGGTGAAAGTGCTAACCACACAGTGTCACCTTTAATAACGCACGCTGATTCCCACACGGATATTCTGCCACTAGACCAAACTGCACATGGGACAATCAGTCAGGGTGATTGCACGCCGTGTATGATTTCCTGTGCATTCCAACCAGTCAGTTATTAATGTCCAAGTGCAGGAAAATACAATCTCTTCTTCTTAAACTCTTATGCTGAGGTGAGTGTGAGAACACAGCTTTGCACAGATGTGAATGTGAGGATGTGGCCTCACATCTGTCCAGAGGTGAATGTGAGAACACTCTGTAAAGAGGTGAATGTGAGAAGATGGTCCAGGAAGAACATGAGTACAGCATGCCATCTACTTTTTGTTTGAATGTGTAACACCTCACTCGTCTGGAGAGAATTTCAGTTCTGTCCGTTTGTAAATATTGCCCAGTGCTGCTTCATCGATGCTCGCCATCACCTTCCCAAGGGCAACAAGGAATGGGCAATAAATGCTAGTAAGAGTTTTAACAACATCAGGTTAAAGTCCAACAGGTTTATTTGGTAGCAAATGCCATTCGCTTTCGGAGCGCTGCTCCTTCGTCAGATGGAGTGGAAATCTGCTCTCAAACAGGGCACAGAGACACAAAATCAAGTTACAGAATACCGATTGGAATGCAAGTTTCTACAGCCAACCAGGTCTTAAAGATACAGACAATGTGAGTGGAGGGAGCATTAAGCACAGGTTAAAGAGATGTGTACTGTCTCCAGACAGGACAGCCAGTGAGATTCTGCAAGTCCAGAAGGCAAGCTGTGGGGGTTACTGAGAGTGTGACATAAACCCAACATCCCGGTTAGGCCGTCCTCATGTGTGTGGAACTTGGCTATCAGTTTCTGCTCAGCGACTCTGCGCTGTCGTGTGTCGTGAAGGCCGCCTTGGAGAACGCTTACCCGAAGATCAGAGGCTGAATGCCCGTGACCGCTGAAGTGCTCCCCCACAGGAAGCGCCGGCATCTCCACATCAATAAATGCTAGCCAGCCAGCGACGCCCATGTCCCGCAAAATATTTCCACCTGCCCTCTCCAGCTTAGTATCATCCAAAACAGAATCATAGGCTGGAATTGTACCGCCACACCTGCCCCAGAATCAGGGCGGGCGAGTCTCGCAGAACGGAATTCTCTGTTGGCCTCAGGCGAGATTATACGAGCCTCGTCCAAGCAAGGTCGTAAAACACCGGCCTACACTTTGCATTCTTGAAATCCGACCACTTATAAAAATCAAGGCCCGGCACTAATCCTTGAAACATCATGGGATGCATCTCCCAACCAGCCGCCCCTCTTCAAATCAATACCTCCTGTTTCCGCTGTTCCAGCAAATTCCATATACCCTTACGTTCAGTAACACCCTTTCATGTGGAACTTTATCAGTGTCTTCCTGGAAGCAAAAGTACTTCACTGGCTGCAAAGCACTTTCAGACACTCAAAGGCAATAAAGAGCATTACATAAACATCAAGCCTTCCATTAGACTCTGACATTTTGTTTGATTATAATTAGGGTATAATTAAACAAAAGATAAAATTTACGAAAGTCCCAGGGTGGAATAGGTTGGGCAGGGAGAACTTGATTGTGTTTTAAATATTGCCATTTATGTGATGTGCATTTAACATTAAATTTAAATGGAACTGGTAATGAGCTAATGTAAATTAGAAAGTGAACAGTAGCTAAGATTCCGGGTGGTGTATACATTCCATCCTGATACGGTCTATAACTGAATTACAGAGCAACTAATGGCCTAAATTACATCCTCTATTCTTGTTTACTGCTGTGAGATGATTGGAGCTCAAAACAAGCGACTGATGTTAACAAAAATTCAAACAAAAAGATTTGGCCAAATCCTGGCACCTTGATCATTCCTAATCTGTCTGTCTGCTTTCAGATTAATATGTTTATATATCTCCATCCCGTTAGAACAGGGATTACGTTCAACTGAGCAGAAGAGGGATTTACCTCAAAACCCTCATCATAAAAGAAGGAAGGAAAAGATCATAGAAAGAATAGAATACTGAACGAGATTGTTTATAATCACAAAGCTTTTCACAAGCAGCAAAACAAACCTTTTTTGATTGAAGCCCAGGGTGGAAGTGATGTATAACAAACTTGAAGGTTTTGCATCAACATTGTGGAATCCCAATTAATCAGAGCAATAATGACATCTGTTCCTCACACTGCACTCCCTACAACACTGGAGCAGACCTCCTGATAATCAACAGCGACAGAAACACTTTGGATCCTTTCAGATAGACACATTCATGGCCTCTGCCTCAACTGGATTTGTAAAAGGTGAGGAGAAGGAGAGGAGGAAGAGCACCTCCTCTTCAGATTAGGCACTTAAAACCTTCTGGATTTAATATTGAATTCAGAAAATGTCAGAACCGGAATACTGTCCTCCGGTTTGCTGTATATTTTCTGTCCCAGACCCCTCGCTCCACAAGGGCAGTCAGTAACTTGTTTTTATGTTTGTAATAACTCCACAGAGGTGAAAGTCCCGTCACCAAGTTACTTTATTTACACCATACATCTGTACACAGCCAGCTCTCCAGTTGCTCCCTGCTGAATGCAGGCTGGGTGTCTGACACACCTGCTTTAGATAGGGAGCCTGAGGCTCCCTGATTTAACCATCATTTAAGACTCATCAGGTCGTTCATCCTCTAGCAAGCCAACCTCATTAGCCTGGCTGAAGTCATCACAATGTTTTGCTTCTAGAGAGCACTGACCCTTGTTCTGTTATTAGGGGCAGCACGGTGGCACAGTGGTTAGCACTGCTGCCTCACAGCGCCAAGGACCCGGGTTCAATTCCTGGCTTGGATCACTGGAGTTTGCACGTTCTCCCCGTGTCTGCATGGGTTTTCTCTGGGTGCTCCGGTTTCCTCCCAAAGTCCAAAGATGTGCGGGTTAGGTGGATTGGCCGTGGTAAATTGCCCCTTAGTGTCAGGGGAACTTGCCAGGGTAAATGCATGGGGTTATGGGGATAGGGCCTGGGTGGGATTGTGATTGGTGCAAACTCGATGGGGTGAATAGCTTCCATCTGCATTGTAGGATTCTATGAATAACGCATTCTGCTCTCTTACCTTTATGCCACTAATAGCACCCGCCTTAGTCTTTAGCACATCATCACCACTCCCATTGTCTTGTGTACATGACCCCTTTGTCAAATTTCCCCTGAGTTTGCACCTGTACCTGACTTGCTATTTTGCTCTACCTACTTTATTCCTTCTCTCCAATATTATAAAACCCATCACATTTCTAACTCTTTTCAGCTCTGAAGAAGGGTCCTTTGGACATGAAATGTTAACTCTGCTGATATCTCTCTGCTGATGCTGACAGACCTGCCGTGTTTTTCCAGAATTTTCTGCTTTATAATTAGATCTCATCGTTGGATTCTGATCTCCTTATTTAAAGGGCGGCTCTGCTTCCTTTGTATCCCACTGGCCTGCTCAAAAGAGAGGTTTATCCAGAGAAAATTAAGAATGTATTGACCATCCTTAATGGTCCTTGAGAATGTGGTAATGAGCCACCTTCTTGAATGACTGAAGTTACACAAAGCTGCCAGAGAGGGAGTTCCAGTATTCTGACCCAGCAATAACAAAAGATCAGCGATATTCTGCATTTCCAATTTAGCGTGAGCCATTGGTTGTGGGTTCACTTAGCTCTGTCTAAAACATGCTGCTTCCACTGTTTAGCATGTAGTCCTGTTGTAGCTCTATGAGGTTGACACCTCACTTTTAGTTTTACCCAGAGCTGGTTCTAGATGCTGAGCGACACTCCTTACTGAGCCAGCCTTGGACGCCAGCTCAATGGCAATGGGAGAGTGGGGCCAGGAGGTTGCAGTTTATGGTGTACACAATTCTGTTTCTGAAAATGGCTTACTGTGCCACATGGATGCCCAGTTATGAGCTGCCAAATAGGTTCTAAAACTATCACATTTAGCTCGGAGGTAGTGCCAGTTAACATGTAGGTGAGTGTTCTCAATGTGAAGATGGTACTCTGTTTCCATCAGGACTATGTGGTAGCCACTCCTACCAATACTGTGATGGATAGATGCAGCAGTAACAGATAGCTTGGTTAGAACAAGGCCAATGAGGCTTTTCTCTCCTGTTGGTTCTCTCACCACCCGCACAGATCTGGCCTGGCAGCTATGTCCTTCTGGTCTTACCCAGAGTTTTACCCAGAGCTGGTTCTTGATGCTGAGCGACACTCCTTACTGAGCCAGCCTTGGACGCCAGCTCGATGGCAATGGGAGAGTGGGGCCAGGAGGTTGCAGTTTATGGTGTACACAATTCTGGTCTTGGCCAGCTCGGTCAGTAGTTGTACCACCATGATGTGGAGATGCCGGCTTTGGACTAGGGTGGGCACAGTAAGAAGTCTCACAACACCAGGTTAAAGTCCAACAGGTTTATTTGGTATCACGAGCTTTCGAAGCGTAGCTCTTTCATCAGGTGAGTGGAAAGTTGGGTTCACAAACAGGACATATACAGACACAGACTCAATTGCAAGATAATGGTTGGAATGCAAGTCTTTACAGGTAATCAAGTCTTTACAGGTACAGACAGTGTGACTGGAGAGAGGGTTAATCACAGATGTCTCAGAATCTTGTTCGAATGACCAATCAGAAATCTACTTAACTCACCAATCCATGGACTGAGGGCGGACTTCTCAGATTCCAACCAATTTCATTTCAAATTGTAAAAACCCACCAAAGAGGAAAAGAACAAAATAGTTTCAGAAATTCTAATAGCTCGCAGGCTTGGAGGGCCAAAGAGCCTGTTCCTGTGCTGTAATTTTCTTTGTTCTAATGGTGAATTCATTTCGAGTAAAGTAATGTAAGGATCTCCCTTTCTCTCCTTCCCCAGTCTATAGTTGACCTGTATCTGGCAGTTTCTGATTTTCAGTCTGGGTTATTGTGTGTGAGGAGCTGGCTGCACTTCTCCTTGTGTGAAAGAATATCTCCATTTATTCTGCTGTTTTCAAGTCTTTGCCAGAGGTTCACGGTCCCTGAAGGAATTTCACACTCCCATACACTCGCTTTGTAGAGAAAGGTCCCTCACATCTAGAGCAAGGCGACATTTCCCGGTGTATCTTTACACACTGAGAAACTCAGTGATTGGTCATCTGAACAAGATTCTGAGACACCGGTGATTATCCCTCTCTCCACTCAAAGAACAAAGAACAATACAGCACAGGAACAGGCCCTTCGGCCCTCCAAGCCCGTGCCGCTCCCTGGTCCAAACTAGACCATTCTTTTGTATCCCTCCATTCCCACTCCGTTCGTGTGGCTATCTAGATAAGTCTTAAACGTTCCCAGTGTGCGCATTCCAGGCCCCCACCACCCTCTGCGTAAAATACGTCCTTCTGATATCCGTGTTAAACCTCCCCCCCTTCACCTTGAACCTATGACCCCTCGTGAACGTCACCACCGACCTGGGAAAAAGCTTCCCACCGTTCACCCTATCTATGCCTTTCATAATTTTATACACCTCTATTAGGTCACCCCTCATCCTCCGTCTTTCCAGTGTGAACAACCCCAGTTTACCCAATCTCTACTCATAACTAAGCCCTTCCATACCAGGCAACATCCTGCTAAACCTCCTCTGTACTCTCTCTGAAGCCACCACGTCCTTCTGGTAGTGTGGCGACCAGAACTGGGCGGAGTATTCCAAATGCGGCCGAACCAACATTCTATACAACCGCAACATCAGACCCCAACTTTTATACTCTATGCCCCGTTCTATAGAGGCAAGCATGCCATATGCCTTATTCACTACCTTCTCCACCTGTGACATCACCTTCAAGGATTTGTGGACTTGCGCACCCAGGTCCCTCTGCGTATCTACACCCTTTATGGTTCTGCCATTTATCGTATAGCTCCCTCCTACGTTAGTTCTACCAAAATGCATCACTTCGCGTTTATCTGGATTGAACTCCATCTGCCATTTCTTTGCCCAAATTTCCAGCCTATCTATATCTTCTGTAGCCTCTGACAATGTTCCTCACTATCTGCAAGTCCAGCCATTGTCTGTACCTGTAAAGACTTGATTACCTGTAAAGACATTCCAACCATTATCTTGCAATTGAGTCTTTGTCTGTCGTACCACCAACTCACTATTGGCAATAGGCACTGAACCCCAACACAGAGTCCATCCTCTGTCCTTGCTATCCTCAGTGCTTCTTCCAAGTGGTGTTCAACATGGATGAGTATTGATTCATCAGCTGAGGGAGGGTAGTGGTTAGTAATCAACAAGATTTCTTTTTCCCATGAGACTCCATGGAGTCCAAAGTCAGTACTGAGGACACCCTCCTTATTGTATACCAACCAGTAGGTCAGTCCTGCTTGTAGGACAGGACATACCCAGAGACGCAGGTGGAAGAGTCCGATTTGGTGAGAATGACTTTATCAAATTGTTGCTTGACAGATCTATGGGGCAGCTCTTCTAATTTGGCACACTGCCCAAATATTAGTGAGGAGAATTTTGCAGAGTTGACTGGGCTGGATGTTCCTTTATCATGTTCAATGGGTCAGTGAATGCTGGTCCATCCCATTTTATCCTTATTGGGCTTTTTCTAACGGTCTGATAAAACTCAGTGCTTGGCTAGGCTATTTCAGAGACCCATTGCTGTGGGTCTGAAGTTCCATGAAAGACAGTTGGGGTAAGAATGGCAGATTCCCTTCCCGAAAAGAAATTAGTGGGCCAAATGAGTTTTTTCCGGTAATTCTGTAGATTCATCATCACCATCACTAATAATACTAGCTTTTAATTCCAGAGTAAGGAGCAGCACAGTGGTTAGTACTGCTGCATCACAGTGCCAGGGATCTGGGTTCAATTCCGGCCTTGGGTGACTGTTTGTGTGGAATTTGCACGTGGGTGTGTGGGCTTGGGTGAGATGTTCTTTCGGAAAGTCTGTGCAGACTCAATGGGCCGAATAGCCTCTTTCTGCATTGTAGAGTTTCTATGGGTGTCAATGGGAGTATGTGCCTGACTTTATTTAACTGCAGTAAGAAGTCTCACAACACCAGGTTAAAGTCCAACAGCTTTTGGAGTGTCGCTCCTTCTTCAGGTGAGTGAGGACTTGTGTTCACAAACAGGGCATATACAGACACAAACTCAATTTACAAGATAATGGTTGGAATGCGAGTCTTTACAGGTAATCAAGTCTTAAAGTCTTATTTAACTGCCCACTTGTAATAAGTCCTCAGAGGTAGAAGTCCATTCACCAACATCCCTTTATTTACAAGTCTGACAGCAGCATACAGAGCACTTTCCGTTAGCAGTTTACACTCGGAACCCCAGAGGAACTGACACGCCTGGTTAAGTACAAAGAAAGAGGCTCCCTGATTGGCCCATCAATTTGCCCCTTAATCAGGGAGTTCATATTCTAACAGGCCCACCTCAATTGCCTGATTAAAGTCACTACACCGCCCCCCCCCCCCCCCCCCCCAAGTCTGGCTGGGACAGTTAAAACATACATGGGGCAGGATTTTCCGGCCACATTCACCCCACGACCAGAAAACCCTGCCAGAAGTCAGCGGGCCTTTGCATGGTTCTGTCCCGCCCACTACAATTCCCATGGTGGGCGGGACAGGAAAATTCCACCCATGATCTGGGTTGATGAATGATCCCAACTCATGGTGAATGAGGACTACATGTGAGCGAAAGAGGCAGCAAGATAGTTAGAGAAGAGTGAGACAGACACAGAAATACGAAGCAGCAAGAGGGGAACTGGGACAAGAGGCAGAGCGAGCAATAGATAGAAGCAAACAGCCTTTGCATTGGCGGCTTGCATTTCTAGGGCAGTGATGGCATAGTTAGCATCTAACTCAGCCACAGGAAGTATAAACGCGTAGTGACAGGCGGCTGGGGGAATAACTCATTTTACACAGCCGAGAGAATGCTGAAGGACAGATTGAGCTAAATCAACCCTGACATTCACTGTTCCGTCTTCAGAGAGGGGGAGGTGTGTGAGTGTATTTGTAATTTTGAGTACTGAATGTAAAAGTTATAGGATATGTTATAAACAATAAATTATGAGAAATCAGATATTCTGTGGTTTATTCGATGAGAATAGTTCCACAAACTTTCAACTCCCATGTTCCATTCACAAGAGCAAAACTCAGAAATGGGATTCAGGAGTTTGGTTCCTGGGGTAAGAGCGTTCCCTAACAATGAGATGCTGAATAAGTTGCACCTATACACTCTGGATATTCGAAGAATGCGAAATGATCATTTCCAAACATACAAGATTGTTAAGGAGATTGACCATGATGTGGAGATGCCGGCTTTGGATTGGGGTGGGCACAGTAAGTCATCTCACAATACCAGGTTAAAGTCCAACAGGTATATTTGGTAGCACAAGCTTTCGGAGCACTGTTCCTTCATGAGGTGTATGAACCTGATACTCACCTGATGAAGGAGCAGCGCTCCAAAAGCTCGTGCTACCAAGTAAACATGTTGGAATTTAACCTGGTGTTGTGAGACTTCTTACTTAAGGAGATTGACAGGGTAGACACTAAGAGGTTGTTTCCCTTGTCTGTGGAACATGGAACAATCTCAGAATGAAGACTATATCATTTAGGACTGAAACGAGGAGGAATTCCTTTACTTGGAGAGTTATGAATCTTTGGGATTGTCTGTTCCAGAGGGTTGTGAACACTCCAAGGTTGAGTATATTTAAGACTAAGATTGAGGGAAATTTGATCTCACAGGGAATGATGGGATATGGGGAGCAGGTACAGAATGGAGTTGAGGGAGAAGATCGGCAATGATCACAGAAACATAGAAAATAGGACCAGGAAGAGACCATTCAACCCATCAAGCCTGCTCCACCATAACTAATCCTCCATTCAACACCACACTCCCATCCTCTCACCACACCCCTTGACATCTCGAATGTTTAGAAATCTATTTCTTTCTTAAATATATTCAGTGGCTCGGTCCCCAAAGTCTCCTGTGGTAGAGAATTCCACAGGTTCACCACCATCTGAGTGAAGACATTGCTCCTTAGCTCAGTCCAAAATGTCCTTGTTCTAGACCCCCCTCCCCCTCTCTCCTCCCCCCAGCCAGAGGAAACACACCCCTGCATCCAGTCTGTCCAGCCCTATCAGAATTTTATACATTTCAATGAGATCCTTTCTCATTCTTCTAAATTCCAGTGAATACAGGCCCAATCGACCCAACCTCTCCTCATATGACAATCCTGCCAACCCAGGAATCAGTCTGGTGAAACTTCACTGCACTCCCTTGATGACAAGTATATCCTTTGGTCAAGTTTTGGGGGTGGTGTGGGGGGAAGAGGAGGAGATTTGATATCTGGGGGCTCAGTGTTGCACTCTGATTTTAAAAACTGCTAAGATGACACTGGCGAGAAGTGAAGAGCAGAGATTGGCATTGCAGCCACCCCCCCTCCCCCCTCCTCACCCCCCCACTCCCACCCCACCCCACATTGAAACTAGGATTGTTCCTACGGACATCAAAACTGTACACAATATTCCAGGTGTGGCCTCCCCAAAGTCCTGTACAGCTGCAGTGAGATATCCTTGCTCCTGTACTCAAGCCCTCTTGCAATGAGGGCCAACATGCTATTTGCCTTCCTAACTGCTTGCTGTACCTGCTTGCTTTCAGTAACTGGTGTACTAGGACACCCAAGTCCCCATGTACATCAATGTTTCCACCTATCACCATTTAAATAATACTCTGCCATTCTGCTTCTCCAAATCACCTTGAATCCTCCTCACCGCTCACATTCCCACCAGGTTTTGTGTTGTCAACAAACTTGGAAACCCCTGGTCTGCATCACTAATGTACATGGTGAATAGCTGGAGCCCAAGCGCTGATCCCTGCGGGACTCCACCAGTCACTGCCGGCCACTTCGAAAAAGACCCATTAATTCCTGCGCTCTATTCCTGCCGAATGGTGCAGCAGGTTTGAAGGTCCAAATGGTCCATTCCTGCCCAAATTCATCTGTTCTTACATCCTAGGAAGCTGCAACAATGTGAATGCAATTTCCACCATGACAAATAAACATAGTCACTCATAAAAATACAAATTAACGAAGAATAACTGCTAACTGTAATCTAATGTAAATTTCCAATCTTATTTACAACCCTGTGAGGAGGCACCTCAGACCCAATAGCAGGAAGAGTAAAGCTCCTTCTACACAGTCCCCCATCAAATACCCTCAGAGCAAAAAAAGCAAGGTGTTAAATACAGAGTAAAGCTCCCTCTACACTGTCCCCCATCAAACTCTCTCTGGACAGGTACAGCACGGGGTTAGATACAGAGTAAAGCTCCCTCTACACTGTCCCCCCATCAAACACTCCCAGGACAGGTACAGCATGGAGTTAGATACAGAGTAAAGCTCCCTCTACACTGTCTCCCATCAAACTCTCTCTGGACAGTTACAGCACGGGGTTAGATACAGAGTAAAGCTTTTCTACACTGTCCCCCCATCAAACACTCCCAGGACAGGTACAGCATGGGGTTAGATACAGAGTAAAGCTCCCTCTACACTGTCCCCATCAAACACTCCCAGGACAGGTACAGCATGGGGTTAGATACAGAGTAAAGCTCCCTCTACACTGTCCGCATCAAACACTCCCAGTTCAGGTACAGCACGGGGTTAGATACAGAGTAAAGCTCCCTTTACACTGTCCCCATCAAACACTCCCAGTTCAGGTACAGCACGGAGTTAGATACAGAGTAACGCTCCCTCTACACTGTCCCCATCAAACACTCCCAGGACAGATACAGCACAAGGTTAGATACAGAGTAAAGCTCCCTCTACACTGTCCCCATCAAACACTCCCAGGACAGATACAGCACAAGGTTAGATACAGAGTAAAGCTCCCTCTACACTGTCCCCATCAAATACTCCCAGGACAGGTACAGCATGGGGTTAGATACAGAGTAAAGCTCCCTCTACACTGTCCCCCATCAAACACTCCCAGGACAGGTACAGCATGGGGTTAGATACAGAGTAACGCTCCCTCTACACTGTCCTCATCAAACAGTCCCAGGACAGATACAGCACAAGGTTAGATACAGAGTAAAGCTCCCTCTACACTGTCCCCATCAAATACTCCCAGGACAGGTACAGCATGGGGTTAGATACAGAGTAACGCTCCCTCTACACTGTCCTCATCAAACACTCCTAGGACAGGTACAGCACGGGGTTAGATACAGAGTAACGCTCCCTCTACACTGTCCCCCATCAAATACTCCCAGGACAGATACAGCACGGGGTTAGATACAGAGTAAAGCTCCCTCTACACTGTCCCCCATCAAATACTCCCAGGACAGATACAGCATGGGGTTAGATACAGAGTAAAGCTCCCTCTACACTGTCCCCCATCAAATACTCCCAGGACAGGTACAGCATGGGGTTAGATACAGAGTAAAGCTCCCACTACACTGTCCCCCATCAAATACTCCCAGGACAGGTACAGCATGGGGTTAGATACAGAGTAAAGCTCCCTCTACACTGTCCCCCATCAAACACTCCCAGGACAGGTACAGCACGGGGTTAGATACAGAGTAAAGCTCCCTCTACACTGTTCATCAAGCGCACCCAGGGCAGAAAAAGCAAGGTGTTAAATACAGAGTAAAGCTCCCTCTACACCCCTCAACGATAGAGGACCACCTGCTGCAATGGTGAGGTATTACCTCCTTTATACTTTTTATAATATGACCAGAGAAGGGAGTTCGAGACCTGATGGTGGGCTTGTGGCAGCTCTGGACTACACTCTGCTGGTTGGAGGTATGCTGAAAGAGTTTTGTTGGTTCTCTCTAGGTTTGTTGTCTCACTGCAGTATTGAGGATCTTCGTCATGTGATTGCCGTCAGACCAGTACTCTGAAGGAGCAGCTGTCCACCCTACTGTTGGTAACATAGTCCAGTGTGTCTGTGCCGTGTATCTCCAGTCACCCATGGCAGTTCCTGCGAAGGGGACATCAACTATTAACTCATCTTCAGATGTTGACAGCCCTGCTCAGTCTGCTCAACATTTATCATTTAGAAACAGAAGGTTTTGGAAATACTCCAGAGGTCTGGCAGCATCTGTGAAGAGAGAAATAGAGTTGTGTTTCGAGTCAAATATGACTCTTCTTCAAAAGTTCAAGGATTCTGAAGGTGAGACATGACATAGGGGCATCATGGTGGCACAGTGGTTAGCACTGCTGCCTCACGGCGCCAGGGACCTGGGTTCAATTCCGGCCTTGTGACTGACTGTGTGGAGTTTGCATGCTCTCCCCATATCTGGATGGGTTTCCTCTGGATGATCCGGTTTCCTCCCACAGTCCAAAGGTGTGCGGGTTAGGTTGATTAGCCATGCTAACTTGTCCGAGTGTCAGGGGGATTAGCAGGGTAAATACGTGGAGATATGGGAATAGGTCCTCGGTGGGATTGTGGTCGATGCAGACTTGATGGGCCAAATGGCCTCCTTCTGCACTGCAGGGATTCTATGATTCTATCCTACGAACTTGTGATGTTAAATCTGTTCCTCTCTCCACAGATGCTGCCAGACCTGCTGAGTTTTTCCATGACTTTCTGTTTTTATTTCAGATTTTCAGTGTCCATGAAGTTTTGCTTTTAGTCTTTGTTTGCTCTCGACCTCATCTAATCCTGGCATTCGCTGGAAATGAACTTGCCATGTAATCAATCGGAAATTCCTTGATAAACCCTCAATATTGACATCGCGGTTGTTCATTCCTGGGTCAATGGTTCAAGAAAATCAATTTCAAAGCTGTAATTTAATCTTAGAATTTTGGTAATAGATATAAACTACTCGATTTTCCATCTTCTCTGAATTTCTCTATTAGATTGCAGTCTGTTACTCACTCTGGATCTATGACTCACTGACCTGCAGTAAGAGTTTCTGTATACTGTCTACTGAGTGGATGAACATTTTGGAAATCTGAGCAAAACCTATTAAAAGTATCCAGTTATAGATTTAAATATTAAAAATTTTTTAAAACTGTTGCATACATTTAATTAACTGTTCCTGACTGGTTAAAGTTGAGGTATCCGTTAACTGTTCAA
Organism: Mustelus asterias; assembly: GCF_964213995.1. Taxonomy (NCBI): domain Eukaryota; kingdom Metazoa; phylum Chordata; class Chondrichthyes; order Carcharhiniformes; family Triakidae; genus Mustelus; species Mustelus asterias. Next base: position 40,159,823 of record NC_135827.1, read on the forward strand.
TACTAATTATATTAAACCCATGTTGAATCTTGCTTAGACCCTACTTTGAAGTGCTGTGCACTATTCTGGTCTCTATAGATACAGACACTGGCATTGGGGATGCGATAGCCTAGTGGTATTATCATAGAAATCATAGAAACCCTACAGTGCAGAAGGAGGCCATTCGGCCCATCAAGTCTGCACCGACCACAATCCCACCCAGGCCCTACCCCCACATATTTTACCCACTAATCCCTCTAACCTACGCATCCCAGGACTCTAAGGGGCAATTTTTTTTTTAACCTGGCCAATCAACCTAACCCGCACATCTTTGGACTGTGGGAGGAAACCGGAGCACCCGGAGGAAACCCACGCAGACACGAGGAGAATGTGCAAACTCCACACAGACAGTGACCCGAGCCGGGAATCGAACCCGGGACCCTGGAGCTGTGAAGCAGCAGTGCTAACCACTGTGCTACCGTGCCACCCATTGCTGTGACTATTAATCCAGAAATTCAGCTAATGCTTTGAGGACCCGGGTTCGAATCCCGCTACGGCAGATGGTGGAATTTGAATTCAATAAAAAAAATCTGGAATTAAAAATCTACTGATTTGATCGATTGTCAGAAAAACCCAAAGGTTCACTAATGTCCTTTAGGGAAGGAAATCTGCCGTCCTTACCTGGACGACATGTGACACCAGAGCCACAGCAATGTGGTTGACTCTCAACTGCCCTCGGGCAACTCGGGATGGGCAATAAAGGATGGGCAATCAGCGATGCCCATGTCCCACCAACGAATAAAAAATAATGGTTATGTGCTGGAAAATGTACAAAATGGTTTACAAGCGGAATCAGAACTGAGAGTCTACACTGAGCAGAACAGACTGATTACACGGGCCGCACGGTGATTACATGGGCGGCACGGTGATTACATGGGCGGCACGGTGATTACATGGGCGGCACGGTGATTACATGGGCGGCATGGTGATTACACGGGCGGCACGGTGATTACATGGGCGGCACGGTGATTACACGGGCGGCACGGTGATTACACGGGCCGCACGGTGATTACATGGGCAGCACGGTGATTACACGGGCCGCACGGTGATTACACGGGCCGCACGGTGATTACATGGGCGGCACGGTGATTACATGGGCGGCACGGTGATTACACGGGCGGCACGGTGATTACATAGGCAGCACGGTGATTACACGGGCCGCACGGTGATTACACGGGCCGCACGGTGATTACATGGGCGGCACGGTGATTACATGGGCGGCACGGTGATTACATGGGCGGCACGGTGATTACATGGGCGGCACGGTGATTACACGGGCGGCACGGTGATTACACGGGCCGCACGGTGATTACACGGGCCGCACGGTGATTACACGGGCGGCACGGTGATTACATAGGCAGCACGGTGATTACACGGGCGGCACGGTGATTACATGGGCAGCACGGTGATTACACGGGCCGCACGGTGATTACATGGGCGGCACGGTGATTACACGGGCCGCACGGTGATTACATAGGCAGCACGGTGATTACACGGGCTGCACGGTGATTACATGGGCGGCACGGTGATTACATGGGCGGCACGGTGATTACATGGGCGGCACGGTGATTACATGGGCGGCACGGTGATTACATGGGCGGCACGGTGATTACACGGGCGGCACGGTGATTACACGGGCCGCACGGTGATTACATGGGCAGCACGGTGATTACACGGGCCGCACGGTGATTACACGGGCCGCACGGTGATTACACGGGCGGCACGGTGATTACATAGGCAGCACGGTGATTACACGGGCCGCACGGTGATTACACGGGCCGCACGGTGATTACATGGGCGGCACGGTGATTACATGGGCGGCACGGTGATTACATGGGCAGCACGGTGATTACACGGGCCGCACGGTGATTACACGGGCGGCACGGTGATTACACGGGCGGCACGGTGATTACACGGGCGGCACGGTGATTACATAGGCAGCACGGTGATTACACGGGCCGCACGGTGATTACATGGGCGGCACGGTGATTACATGGGCGGCACAGTGATTACATGGGCGGCACGGTGATTACATGGGCGGCACGGTGATTACATGGGCGGCACGGTGATTACATGGGCAGCACGGTGATTACACGGGCCGCACGGTGATTACATGGGCGGCACGGTGATTACATGGGCGGCACGGTGATTACACGGGCGGCACGGTGATTACACGGGCCGCACGGTGATTACATGGGCAGCACGGTGATTACACGGGCCGCACGGTGATTACACGGGCCGCACGGTGATTACACGGGCGGCACGGTGATTACATAGGCAGCACGGTGATTACACGGGCCGCACGGTGATTACACGGGCCGCACGGTGATTACATGGGCGGCACGGTGATTACATGGGCGGCACAGTGATTACATGGGCAGCACGGTGATTACACGGGCCGCACGGTGATTACACGGGCGGCACGGTGATTACACGGGCGGCACGGTGATTACACGGGCGGCACGGTGATTACATAGGCAGCACGGTGATTACACGGGCCGCACGGTGATTACATGGGCGGCACGGTGATTACATGGGCGGCACAGTGATTACATGGGCGGCACGGTGATTACATGGGCGGCACGGTGATTACACGGGCGGCATGGTGATTACATGGGCGGCACGGTGATTACATAGGCAGCACGGTGATTACACGGGCCGCACGGTGATTACACGGGCCGCACGGTGATTACATGGGCGGCACGGTGATTACACGGGCGGCACGGTGATTACATGGGCGGCACGGTGATTACATGGGCGGCACGGTGATTACATGGGCGGCACGGTGATTACATGGGCGGCACGGTGATTACATGGGTTGCACGGTGATTACACGGGCCGCACGGTGATTACACGGGCCGCACGGTGATTACATGGGCGGCACGGTGATTACACGGGCCGCACGGTGATTACACGGGCCGCACGGTGATTACATGGGCGGCACGGTGATTACATGGGCGGCACGGTGATTACATGGGCGGCACGGTGATTACATGGGCGGCACGGTGATTACATGGGTTGCACGGTGATTACACGGGCCGCACGGTGATTACATGGGCCGCACGGTGATTACACGGGCCGCACGGTGATTACATGGGCGGCATGGTGGCACAGTGGTCAGCACTTCTGCCTCACAGTGCCAGAAACCCGGATTCGATTCCCAGCTTGGGTCACTGTTTGCATGTTCTCCCCGTGTCTGCATGGGTTTCCTCCGGGTGCTCCGGTTTCCGGCCACAATCTGAAAGACGTGCTGCTTAGGTGCATTGGCCATGCTAAATTCTCCCTCAGTGTGCCCGAACAGGTGCCGGAGTGTGGCGACTAGGGGATTTTCACAGCAACTTTTCTCCAGCAAGGGGGCATGGATCTGATCGAAGCACCTAAAATTGAGTAAAATTACTCAAACAATTTGTTAGAGTCAACAAAGAGAAGATGTTTCCTTCTTGAGAAGCTAAAGCCATCTATCTGATAAATCCAATAAGGAAAAAAGGAGAAACTTCATTACCTCAAGAGTGGTAAGAATTGGAAACTTGCTGCCCCGAGGAGTGGGTTGAGATGAACAGCATAAAAGCATTTAAGGGGAAGCCAGATAAGAACATGAGGAAAAGATTGGAAAGATATGCTGATTGGGTGAGAGGAAGGTGAGAGGAAGGTGGCTTGTGCGGAACATCCACATTGGTATAGCCCTGTCTGACTGAATGGCCTGTTTCTGTGCTGTTACCTTGATGTAATACTATAGGCAGAATCTCCCAGAACCTGCCAGCGGCAGGAGTTGCGGCAGGTGTGGCACTAAATTTGGCGTGACGTAAAAATACCATCTTCCTGCCAAAGGGAAATCAGTTTGGAATTTTACTCTCTTGACTTTGATGGCAGGTTAAAGGTGGGTCAGGTTTCCTGCTGAGGGATCTCGGGGACCACGTTTGATTCTCATTAAAAAGCCACCTTGCCAGAGTTCAATGTCCTGTCCAAATTAGGGGCCCCACCAGTGGATAATTAGAACAGTCTGTTTCCCAGCCGTATATGTGGCAATGTTAGAAATGGAGGGGGTGGAGGAGTGCGGGGGCATGGGGTGGGAGTGGGGGGGGCAGTGTGGAGGGAGTATGGGGGTGGACGGGGAGGTGGGTCTTACGTAACATCGTGGAGTAGTGAGAGACTGTCCAAGGAAGTGAGAGAGTGTCCTGGTCTTAGGAAACGCTGTCAGGGGTAGATTGAAGAAACTGTCCTAGAGATGGGCCCTGCAGCCAGAGGCAGGAAGCAACCGTCCTGGGGCTGTCAGGGACATGTTGGAGGGTTCTGGATGCCACGCTTGTCTTGGTTCTGGTTTTGAACTGGGGAAGGCATCTCTGTGCAATGATGTTTATGCATAGCACAGTGTGCAGTGTTCAGTCAGTCACTTAATGAATTTGATCTTGGGGTTAGCACTGTGCGGCAGAGGGCACAGCCACACCCAGGGGTGGCATCAGGATCCTGTATGTCAGTAGCTGAAACATCATGGGGAACGGTATTGGATGGTCTCATGGATGGCAGCTTCTAGAAAGTCAGGGTGCGTGTGACCTCGAGAAAGGGAGGGTTCAGGCTGGCAAAGGGCAGGGGGACATCATCATTAAGAGGTCCGGGGAAGGAAAGGACTATCAACATTGATCATGATGTGTTCAGGAGTAATGGGGGAGGCTGGATAGTGATAGAAGGATTGGGAATAAGGCAGTGAGGATTGAGGAGGGTGTAAGGTACATGGTGGGTGATTGGGGGAGGTTGGAAGCTGGTCACTTCACAAAAGCCAAGAGCATCAATTTCGTATTCACCTCAGAATAATATAGTTTGAAAACAAGCTAGAAAGAAATGGGCAGGGAGGAGTCGCTGGGCATCTGGAAGGAGTCCATCACATCAAATCTGGAAAAGGCACCCAATTCAAACCACAGTTGTTGTAAACACCACCAGAGGACAGCTAACATAAGGCTGACTGCAGCTTCTAGGACTTTGGTCTTTTGACCTTGTTGTGAATGCAGAGTTACATCTGAGGGAAAAGCTGAGCTACCTGTTATCCTCCAGGTGATATCATCCTGCAAAGAAGGGGTCAAGGAATGGCAAGGGGCGGCACGGTGGCACAGTGGTTAGCACTGCTGCCTCACAGCCCCAGGGACCTGGGTTCAATTCCGGCCTCAGGTCGCTGTCTGTGTGGACTTTGCACATTCTCCCCATGTCTGCGTGGGTTTCCTCCGGGTGCTCCGGTTTCCTCCCACAGTCCAAAGATGTGCGGGTTAGGTTAATTGGCCATGCTAAATTGCCCCTTCGTTTCAGGGGGACTAGCAGGGTAAATATGTGGGGTTACAGGGTAGAGCCTGGGTGGGATTGTGGTCGGTGCAGACTTGATGGGCCGAATGGCCTCTTTCTGCACAGTAAGGATTCTATGACTCTATGGGCTCTATTTTACCATTTTGATTCTAAGTTGGCTGGACGGACTTGAAACTGGGAATGTTTCAGATCCGACTTTTAGACTAAAGGACTCAGTTCCAGTATCACGTGAGCATTAGTCTTTGCTGTGTTGAACCTGTAGAAGGGTTTTGTTTATGGGATTGGTTTGATTGAAACATCTCAGATATATTTGCTAAGGGTTATACATTATCATGGTTGTTTTGTTTTTGTTTGTAATTGATAAAAGTTCTTGCTAATTTTCTTTCCATACATGTTAACTATATTATTAAATAAACTTTGTTTGATAAAAGCTCCCTAGTGGGTCATTTGAATCATACCTGAGGTGAAATATCTCATGCTTATCCTAATTCAAATTCAAACTGCAAAACTTATGATCCAGACGGGCTCCAGAAAACACTTTGGAGTTCCTGACCTGACATAACACATGTGACAGATCACCACATCCTGACGTCCAATGGCAGCTTGGGACTCAGTATCAAGATGCAACGTCTGCATTAATCATGCTTGGGAGCAGGCGTTTGGAGAGATGCTGCTGTTTGGATGTAGCTCCCTCTTGCGAAGGTCAAGCAATAACCATTGACAAATGCTTTTCCTCTTGGAGCCGCCTTGCTGTTATACTGGCATGAGAGCATCAATGTAAGCGATCACGTTTCAGCCGCAATGGCCAGTGAATTGTTGGTGCCGCGGTTGGAAGGACTGCACTAAATGTAGTTGCTTAAGGTGCCCTAAGATAAAGAAAAAAATACTGCAGATGCTGGAATCAGAAACAAAGGCAGAAAATCCTGGAAAATCTCAGCAGGTCTGGCAGCAGCTGTGGAGAGAGAATAGAGTCGATGTTTCGAGTCTGGATGATTCTTCATTAGGATGTGCCCTGGTGGCTTCCGTATCTCATCCAAAAGTTACATGTGTATTGTCTAGCCATCATTTTCATATTGATGCATTCAAAACTTCTTAATTTTCCCAACCCTACTGCTATTTCCAGGTGCAGCCCTGACATCCACAGCAGAGATAGCCTGCTGACCAATACTGTTGTCTTGGATGATTTTGACGTGCGCCCTCTGGTGACCTAAGGCCCGGATGGCCACATTCAGGATCTCCTGCTCTCGGGCAGGTGTACCCTCCTTGGCCTGATATGCTCGTGTTGATGGGGCCACGGGCAGTGGGGAAAAGGATACAGAGGGGCATCCCAGCAGAGTCCAGGGCAGATGCACTCGGGCTGTCCCGCTGGCACTCCTCCTCCCTTTGGGTGCCCGAGAGACCTTCCAGACTCCTTGAGGAGAAGGGGTACCTGGAGGGAGTTCGGGGTGTCCCACTCCCGCTTCTTGCCTCGGCGCTGCGAGGGTGATGGAGTGCAGGTTTGAGCACAGATCTGACAGAAACTGCATTCTCCAAGGCAGCTTTCCCAATTAAACTACAATGCAGTCGCACGCTGGGACCCGGACATCAGGCAGAACCTGCACGGACTCCTTCACCCCTCACTCCAATCTGTTGTTGGCCTCTCAAATCCCTGCCTGATGTTCCCTTACCTGTCTCTGCATCTCCTACATTTCTGGGCTCTCAAAGAACAAAGAAAGTTACAGCACAGGAACAGGCCCTTCGGCCCTCCAAGCCTGCACCGACCATGCTGCCCGACTGAACTAAAACCCTCTACCCTTCCGGGGACCATATCCCTCTATTCTCATCCCATTCATGTATTTGTCAAGACGCCCCTTAAAAGTCACTACCGTATCCGCTTCCACTACCTCCCCCGGTAGCGAGTTCCAGGCACCCACCACCCTCTGTGTAAAACATCTGCCTCGTACATCTCCTTTAAACCTTGCCCCTCACACCTTAAACCTATGCCCCCTAGTAATTGACTCTTCCACCCTGGGAAAAAGCTTCTGACTATCCACTCTGTCCATGCCTCTCATAATCTTGTAGACTTCTATCAGGTCGCCCCTCAACCTCTGTCATTCTAGTAAGAACAAACCAAGTTTCTCCAACCTCTCCTCATAGCTAATGCCCTCCATACTAGGCAACATCCTGGTAATTCCTTTCTGCACTCTCTCCAAAACCTCCACATCCTTCTGGTAGTGTGGCAACCAGAATTGAACACTATATTCCAAGTGCGGCCTAACTAAGGTTCTATAAAGCTGCAACGTGACTTGCCAATTTTTAAACTCAATGTCCTGGCCAATGAAGGCAAGCATGCCTTCTCCTTCTCCACCTGCATTGCCACTTTCAGTGACCTTGCAGATGACACCAAGGTTGGTGGCATAGTGGACAGTGAAGAAAGTTATCTCCAATTGCAACGGGATCTTGATCAATTGGGCCAGTGGGCTGACGAATGGCAGATGGAGTTTAATTTAGACAAATGCAAGGTGATGCATTTTGGTAGATTGAACCAGGGCAGGACTTACTCAGTTAATGGTAGGGCATTGGGGAGAGTTATAGAACAAAGAGATCTAGGGGTACATGTTCATAGCTCCTTGAAAGTGGAGTCACAGGTGGACAGAGTAGTGAAGAAGGCATTCGGCATGCTTGGTTTCATCGGTCAGAACATTGAATACAGGAGTTGGGACGTCTTGTTGAAGTTGTACAAGACACTGGTAAGGCCACACTTGGAATACTGTGTGCAATTCTGGTCACCCTATTATAGAAAGGATATTATTAAACTAGAAAGAGTGCAGAAAAGATTTACTAGGATGCTACCGGGAATTGATGAATTGAGTTATAAGGAGAGGGTGAATAGACTGGGAATTTTTTCTCTGGAGCGTAGGAGGCTGAGGGATGACCTTATAGAGGTCTATAAAATAATGAGGGGCATAGACAAGGTAGATAGTCAATATCTTTTCCCAAATGTAGGGGAGTCTAAAACTAGAGGGCATAGGTTTAAGGTGAGAGGGGAGAGATACAAAAGTGTCCAGAGGGGCAATTTTTTCACACAGAGGGTGGTGAGTGTCTGGAACCAGCTGCCAGAAGTAGTAGTAGAAGCGGGTACAATTTTATATTTTAAAAAGCATTTAGACAGTTACATAGGTACGATGGGTATAGAGGGATATGGGCCAAATGCGGGCAATTGGGATTAGCTTAGGGGTTTTAAAAAAAAAGGGCGGCATGGACAAGTTGGGCCGAAGGACCTGTTTCCATGCTGTAAACCTCTATGACTCTATGACCTGTATACCTGTACACCCAGATCCCTTTGCCTGTCAATACTCTTAAGGGTTCTGCCATTTACTGTATATTTCCTATTTGTATTAGACCTTCCAAAATGTGTTACCTCACATTTGTCCGGAATAAACTCCATCTGCCATCTCTCCGCCCAAGTCTCCAAACGATCTATATCCTGCTGTATTCTCTGATGGTCCTCATCGCTATCTGCAAATCCACCAACTTTTTTGTCATCTGCAAACTTACTAATCAAACCAGTTATATTTTCCTCCAAATCATTTATATATATTACAAACAGCAAAGGTCCCAGCACTGATCCCTGAGGAAAGCCACGTGTCACAGTCCTCCATTCAGAAACGTACCCTTCAACTGCTACCCTCTGTCTTCTTTGACCGAGCCAGTTTTGTATCCACCTTGCAAGCTCACCTCTGATCCCATGAGACTTCACCTTCTGCACCAGTCTGCCATGAGGGGCCTTGTCACAGGCTTTACTGAAGTCCATGTAGACAACATCCACTGCCCTACCCTCATCAATCACCTTCATCACTTCCTCAAAAAACTCGATCAAGTTCGTGAGACATGACCTCCCCTTCACAAAACCATGTTGCCTCTCACTAATATGTCCACTTATTTCCAAATGGGAATAAATCCTATCTCGAAGAATCCTCTCCAATAATTTCCCGACCACTGATGTAAGGCTCACCGGCCTGTAATTACCTGGATTATTCTTGCTACCCTTCCTAAACAAAGGAACAACATTGGCTATTCTCCAATCCTCTGGGACTTCCCCTGTAAGAGTTTTAACAACACCAGGTTAAAGTTCAACAGGTTTACCTGTTGGACTTTAACCTGGTGTTGTTAAAACTCTTATTGTGTTTACCCCAGTCCAACGCCGGCATCTCCACATCATGACCTCCCCTGTAGCCAGTGAGGATACAAAGATTTCTCTCAAGGCCCCAGCAATTTCCTCCCTTGTCTCTCTCAGTATTTTGGGGCATGTCCCATCAGGCCCTGCGGACTTGTCGACCTTAATGTTTCTCAAGAACCCCAATACCTCCTCCTTTTGATCTCAACATCACTCAAACCATCTACACATCCTTTCCCAGACTCATCATCCACCAAGTCCTTCTCTTTGCTGAATACTGACGCAAAGTACTCATTTAATACCTCGCCCATTTCCTCTGGCTCCACGCATAGATTTCCTCCCTTGTCCTTGAGTGAGCCAACCCTCTTCCTGGCTACACTTTTGCTCTTTATATATGTATCATTCAAGCCTCTCAGGGCCAATTGAAAAGCTCATCATTGGACTCGGACTCAGCATGGGCCTGGTGTCCAGCAGTCCTCCAAGGGTCAGAGACCTCGGGGGGGTTGTTACTGCCTCCACCTGCTGTGGGCACATGTCTGTGAGCTGATCACCTGATTGTGAACCCAAGCCCAATCTAGAATCCAGACCCACTTGGGTGTGTGGACCTGCACTGGAGAAGGGTGCGGCTGAATGCAGTGATGTGTCTTCCTCCAATGTATACCCTGCCTCCTCATCAAACACGGACTGGGGCCAAGGTGCTTCTTACTGGGAGCTGGAATAGAGAGAAGAGATAATTAATTACTGACTAGGCAACCACCTACATTATAGATCACTCGCAATCACTGTCTGCATGTTGCCAATGTGTACAGCATGAAGCCTCACAGGTTTGTTGGGGGAGGAATGACCCCGCGCAGGAATGATCCCTGTCCTCACCATCCAGCGTGGCAGTCTGCTATTCATAGGAGGAGAACATCCTCACCTCCAGGGTGCCCCCTTCGAACCTCAATTTTTAAATTTAAATTTTTTTTTAGAAATGTATTTATTAGTGTCACAAGTAGGCTTACATTAACACTGCAATGAAGTTACTGTGAAAATCCCCGGGTCACCACACTCTGGCGCCTGTTCGGGTACACTGAGGGAGAATTTAGCACGGCCAATGCACCCCAACCAGCACGTCTTTCGGACTGTGGGAGGAAACCGGAGCACCCGGAGGAAACCCACGCAGACACGGGGAGAACGTGCAGGCTCCGCACAGACAGTGATCCAAGCCTGGAATCGAACCCAGGTCCCTGGCGCTGTGAGGCAGCAGTGCTAACCACTGTGCCGCCGTGCCGCCCTAATTTCAAGTTCTCCGGCTTATTACGAGCAAGCTTGTCCTGGATAAAGACAGATGGACTGAGTGAGTACTAAGGATAAATGATTAGTTCATGCCTGCTGTGTGTACTGAACCTTCCGTTGTGAGGGATTAAGATGCAGTTTGTGCATGATGTGATATGATCTGGGGATCATAAAGTGGCTGACAGAAATTCTGTGCTGATGTCCCATCTGCTGCTAGTGTGTGACATCCCTGTAGACGCGAATCTTTACACTGCCTGATGCCCTTACGAGAGTGAGTTTGGAGTGAGGAGAAGGTTGACTTACCCCAGCTAAACACATGATATCTTTTATCTTTTTCCTACACTGCAGTGCAGTCCTTTTTTGGTGCCACAGGCACTGGCCTCCCTGGGGACCTCCTCCCAGGCTGGCATGGTCATTTGGGTGGACCTCCTACTCCCATCCCAAGGAACGAAGCCTTTCCTAGCCAGGAGAATCTCCAGGGAGTCCTTGCTGAACCGTGGAGGGAGGTTTGGATTCATTTCAGGGTAATTGTTTTCCTTTTTGCCACACGCCCGGCCCGCAGTGAGGGAATGTCTATGTCGGTGCCATTTACATTTGCTGCCAGGACCTTCGACCCCATGAAATCATGGCAAAGCAGACGAATCACTGTCCACCCTGCCATTAAACTCAACAAGCTCCTCACCGAATCATAATTAATGATCTAAAAAGCAGAAGAAACTCACGAAACTCTCCCCTGTCACCCAACAGGAATCACGACACCACCGCACTTAGGGCGCAATCTTACGAAAAAGTGAGCGAGAAAACGGAGGGAATTGCGCTATTTCTTGCAAACCGTGAGTCACAATCTTTTGCATCCTGGCACTTTCTTTGCACAAAGCAAAGAAAGTGCCAGGATGCGATTCTCACCAGCAAGGGGCAAGGGGAGCTCTGGGGGCGCCATTGCGCAGTTGCTCCGATCTCCCAATGAACTGAGAGATCCCCTGTCAACCCCCCCGACTCTCCCAGCCACCCCCCACAGACATCGCTCCCCCCGCCTCCGCTGCCGATCGCCCCTGTGCCAATCTAACATGAACATCACTACCACACTCCCCCGCCACCAATCGCCAGTCCTGCAGAGTTCCCTCCCCCATTAACCCCTGCAAAGTTCCTTCCCCCCACCCCAATCTCCCACATCTCCCCATGCAGAGTTACCTCTCTTCCCAATCACCATCCCTGTGGATCTTCCCTCCTCTCCCGCTTCCAGTCATAGCCAAACCCCCACTCTGGCTCCACCACTACTCAGGCCCCATCTCCTTGGCACTGCTCTTGGCACAGTTATGGTGCCCGGTGGGCCTTGCCAAGGTGCCTAGTGGGCACTGTCAGTCTGGCACTGCCCAGCTATGCCCCGACCACCTGGGGGCTTCAATGGCCTCCAATCTCCCCAGCGAGGAAATCATGTCTGGTCCCCGTTGGTGAACCAAGCTATGATTCTCAAGAGTGAGAAGCTTGTCCTGAGCAGGTAAGGTCATGTGAGCTCTGAGCATAGTGTCTGGGACTCACTGAGCATCTAGAATGGACAAATCCACCTTGTGTCGGCACAGATATGGTGGGCCAAAGGGCCTGTTCCTGTTCTGTACTGTTCTTCTTGTGTCTTTTATTTTGGAGCTATCTCAGTCCTGGAGATCTGGTCTGCCTTCAGCACATGGGCAAAGCTTGTAATTGGTCCCCAGTGTTTAGCCAGCTGGAATTTTTGATTAACCGTGGGACTGTGCAGTCGTCCCAACCACAAAGAAACGAGGAACAATCCAGGAATCTCAGCTGGAGTTTGCCTTGCTTCTCCCAGTGAGAATGCGTCCGTGTGCACACAGATGAGCTCTCTGGCCTCTCCGTGGACCATATTCATTCCAGATGAGTGAATCACTGGCAGCCAATAGCCATCAACTTCTGCTGGAGTGAATCCTCACTGGCGAGAGAGGAACTATGCGGTAATGGTTCACGAATCACCAAGTACTCACTGAACCATAAATCAGAAATAAAATAAACCACCCAAGCATCAAACTCTGGAGAGCAATTCGACTTCAGTGTAGAAAGTGGCAGAGAGGGTAGTGTGTGTGAGTGTGTGTGTGTGTGAGTGTGTGTGGAAATGCATACGTGTGTGTGTTTGGTTGTCTGTTCCTGCACATGTATGTGTGTATGTGCATCAACCTGCGCATGTGTCTGTATACCCATGAATGTGTGTGTAAGGATCCAATTGTAACTGTGCAGGTGGATGGGTTTGAATGGGTTAAAATCAGGTCCTAAGCCTGGATTCTCACTGAGTCGTTTTGGGACTTTAAAAATGGCAGCTGGGTCCCGATGCCAGAGTTCCTGGGTCATGCGATTTTCTAGACTGCTTTTTAAGGGTGCAGACAGGTTTGGGTCAAAAGACTGCAACTGGCACTCCCGACCTGACCCACCTGATTGACATGTACCACTGGGCAGGGTTTTAAAGAATTGTGGTTCATGGCGTCTCAAAAACATCATTTAGCATCGTCTGAATGAGGGGCTCTTTTAAAAAGTGAGATCAAAAGGTCCTCCTCATGCCCCCTAAGCCAAGCTATGGGCTCCATCCACCCCCATAATCCCACACACCTCCGATGTTCGGTTATGTCCATCCACCCAACCCCTATAGTTCCTCATGCCTCCTTTGCCAAACTACGCTACTCCCATCTCCATTCACCCACAATAAACTATATCAAACCAATTGACCTTATAGTGACAATAGGATGTAGTAAAAAGATTTTTAAAGGCATTAATTACTTTCCACTATGTTAAAAAAGGCCTTTCACTACAGCCCAATGAAAGTGTCAATCATTTAGATCCTTTAAAGTATCAATAACAGACCTTGAAACCTCTTAACCTTATGTAAATAAACCTTATGCAATTGACAGCAGAGATCATAGAACAAGAGCTGTCATCAGGCAATGTTTTTCCTGGGGCTCAGGCGTTTCATCAAAGTAATGGATGCCTAAGTACATAAGAGGCTTGAATGAGAGCCCAGAACACAGGGACCATGGATGCAAGGGGATTGGGGAGGGGGGGGGGGGGGGGGGGATGGAGATGCTCCGGTGGCATAGATGGGGCATGGGAGTGTGTGAGGGGTGAGGGTGGGTGGGGGTTAGGGCTGGAAGGTTTAATTTATTTATACCTTTTTTATTTTAACTGGGATGAAGGTCCACAGCACTAAGGCGAGCCTTTTAAACAGCCTGCCTCCGAATCTGGCAAGCGTCTCTGATCTCTTTCCCGTGTCGGATGGCCCAACTCCTAGCTGACCCTGCACCCCCCCCAGCAATGAAGATCCTGCTTCTGCAGACACTTCCTCCTGAGGTGGGCAGGCCGACCAAGGCATTTTCCCCACTCCCGCTACCCAGGCCGATATGTAGGAGTGTCTGTCTGTGTACAGGAGAGAACTTGGCAGCCCCCTGTAGTGTATTTTCCAGTGGTGAAGGTGTCTCACCATTGGCCACTGGCAGGATCTTCCTGTCCTAAGAACAAACAAAGAACAAAGAACAGTACAGCACAGGAACAGGCCCTTTGACTCATCCAAGTCTGCACCGATCACGTTTACCTATCTAGACCAACTGCTTATATCCTTCTATTCCTCATTTGTTCATGTGGCTATCAAGATAAGTCTTAAATGTGGCTAACATAACTGCCTCAACCACCTCACTTGGCAGTGCATTCCAGGCCCCCACCACCCTCTGTGTAAAAAACTTGCCCCGTACATCTCCACTGAAAATTAATCTGTTTGGCTGCATTATGAACTCACCTTCCTTGGCCGCCAGTTCCTGGGTGGGACTCGAACCCTGAGCTGCAGTCTCAGAGGCAGGCACACTACCCACTGCGCCACAAGATCACCTGTCAAAGTCTACAGCATTTAACCTGGCTCGCCTGTCCCTCCGCTGGGAGACCTGGCGCAGAGGGTGGAGGGGGGTTCAAAAATCCCACCCAATGGAAAATTCCAATTGGAATTCCAATTGGAAAATCCCAAAATTGGGCTCTAACTTTTACTAGCTACTATAAAAGAGAAAGAAAGCTTCACCTTTTTACAGTATCTAACAGCTCAGGAACTATCAACCCACTTCATTGATAATTAATTACTTTGAAATGTAATGATTGTTGTTAGCGAAGAGTGTGTAGCCAAAAAACAATGATGCAACCAGCTTATCTTCTCCTGGTAGTTCAGGCTGAAGGAGGAGCTTTGACAGCAGAAGCATCCTGCTTTTCCTCTAATGCAGCAATAAAGTCATCATTACTATCCAATAACAGGCCCCGTGTCAGCTGGATGGTTCCACGCACAGATCCGGTCAGAAATTCTGCTCCAGAATCATCAGCACAAGTTCCATCCCGACATATCAGCTGGAATTTTACTGTTCTGCCCAGCACGGGAATCGGAGAGGGCGGGGGGGGGGAGGGGCGGGGGGGGGGGGGGGGGCGCGGGGGGACTATGGAAAGGTCCGTTGACCTCAGGCAGGATTTTCCGGTTTCGGGCACGCTCAGAGCTATAGGTCGAATAGCTTATACCAAAGTATTATTCAAAGAAGGGCAGGGGAGTTTTATCAGTGTCCTGGAAATATTCATTCCTCAACCTTAAAACTAGCGTGCAGCTACAGCAGATAATAAAGAAAACAAATGGAATGTTGACATTTATAACTAAAGGAATAGAATATAAAGGTGAGGAAGTATTGCTGCAACGGTACAAGGCATTGGTGAGGCCGCACCTGGAGTATCTTGCACAGTTTTGGTCCCCGTATTTGAGGAAAGATGCAGTGGCATTGGAGGCAGTTCAGAGGAGGTTCACTAGATTGATTCCAGAGACGAGGGGTTTGTCGTGTGAAGAGACATTGAACAGTTTAGGCCGATACTGTCTGGAATTTAGAAGAATGAGGGGAGATCAAATTGAGGTATTCAAGATGATAAAAGGTATGGATAAAGTAGACATGGAGCTTCCTCTTGTGGGGCATTCTAGGACGAGAGGTCATAGTCTTAGGATAAGGGGTAGCAAATTTAAAACAGAGTTGAGGAGAAACTACTTCTCCCAAAGGGTTGTGAATCAGTGGAATTCGCTCCCCCAAAGTGCGGTGGATGCTGGGACAGTGAGTAAATTTAAGGAGGAGTTAGACAGATTTTTAATTGGTAATGGGTTGAAGGGTTATGGGGAGAAGGCAGGAAAATGGGGATGAGGAGCATATCAGCCATGATCGAATGGCGGAGCAGACTCGATGGGCCGAACGGCCTAATTCTGCTCCTATATCCTATGAACTTATGAACCCACATTATAAAAGGCATTAAAAGGTCATTTATCTCACTGCTGTTATTAGAATCTTAATGTGCACAAAACATAAACTACAACTACATCACAACAGTGACGATACATCATTGGTTGTAAAGCACTTTGGGAGTTATGACAGTATGCAAATATAATTTTTCTCTTCCTAGAAGAAGCATAGCCCAGGTTTTCAGTTTCACATCACATACAAACATCAATGCAACACTCACTCAGTGCTGCGCTATGCTTAATTTAATTATGTGGAGTTTACAAAACAGAAACAAGCTATTCGACCTACAATCGTTTATGCTGCATAGGAAAATCCTATTCCTCTTCTCCTCATTCTATCAGCGTATTTTACAGTCCTTTCTGCCTCATGTGTTTATCTAGCTTCTCCGGAAATATGTCTGTACCATTTGCCTTAACATCTCCTTGTGGTAGCAAGTTTCACATTCTCACATTCTGGGTAAAGTTTCTCCAGAAATCCTTATTGGAATTATTGGTGGCCATCATAGAATCCTTACAGTGCAGAAGGAGGCCATTTGGCCCATCGAGCCTGCAACAACAACAATCTCACCCAGGCCCTATCCCTGTAACCCCACGTATTTACTTTGTTAATCCCCCTGACACTATGGGCAGGACTTTACGGCCTCACTAGTCCCAAAACCGTGAAATCCCACCCGAGATCAATGGACCTTCCCATGGTCCACCTCTTGCCCACTCCGATTCCTGTGGTGGACAGGGCGATAAAATTCCAGCCAATGGGTCAATTTAACATGGCCAATCCACCTAACCCATATATCTTTGGAGTGTGGGAGGAAACCGGAACACCTGGAAAAAACCCACACAGACATAGATTATCATCGACTTCAGGAAGCGTAGAGGAGAACATGCCCCTGTCTACATCAACAGGTATGAAGTAGAAATGGTCGAGAGCTTCATGTTTTTAGGTGTCCAGATCACCAACAACCTGTCCTGGTCTCTCCATGCCGATGCGATAAGCCCAAGAAAGCTCAAGAAAGCCCACCAACGCCTTTACTTTCTCAGAAGACTAAGAAAATTTGGCATGTCAGCTACGACTTTCACCAACTTTACAGATGCACCATTGAAAGCTTTCTTTCTGGTTGTATCACAGCTTGGTATGGCTCCTGCTCTGTCCAAGACTGCAAGGAACTACTAAAGGTTGTGAATGAAGCCCAGTCCATCACGCAAACCAGCCTCCCATCCATTGACTCTGTCTACACTTCCCGCTGCCTCGGCAATGCAGCCAGCATAATTAAGGACCCCACGCACTCTGGGCATTCTCTCTTCCACCTTCTTCCATCAGGAAAAAAATACAAAATTCTGAGGTTACGTACCAACCGACTCAAGGACAACTTCTTCCGTGCTGCCATCAGACCTTTGAATGGACCTACCTTGCATTAAGTTAATCTTTCTCTGCGCCCTAGCTATGACTGTAACACCACATTCTGCACTCTGTCCTTTCCTTCTCTATGTACGGTATTCTTTGTCTGTATAATGCGCAAGAAAAAATACTTTTCACTGCATACTAATATATTTGACAATAATAAATCAAATCAATTCAAATTAAACACAGGGAGAACGTGCAAACTTCACACAGTCACCTGAGGCCGGAATCAAACCCAGGTCCCTGGCGCTGTGAGGCAGCAGTGCTAACCACTGTGCCACCGTGCCGCCCCCATTTTACATTTATGACTCTTAGTTTTGGCCTTCCTATGAGTGACAACAACTTCTCTGTGTCGATCCTATCAAAATCCTTCAAAGGCGGAATCAGGATATTGAATTCGATGATCAGCCATGATCAAAATGAATGGTGGAGCAGGTGTGAAGGGCCGAATGGCCTCCTCCTGCTTCTCGTTTCGACGTTTCCATGTTTCTAATTTTAAAATTCAGACTATTCCTCAACCTTTTCTTTTAATGAGAGAATATCTGTAGCCTGTACAGACTTTCGAGATACATATATCATCTCAGTCCTAGATTAATACACCAACAACTATTGGATTTCACAGAATAATTGAATGATACAGCACTGAAGAGGGTTAGTTCGTGCATCCTGTCTGTGCCAACTTTAATTGACACACTGATCACAGGATGAAAAATTGTTTTTTGAAAATCCAAACAACACATTAATGCGTGTATAAGTCTCCAAACCTTAGAGTCAAATAATTGAAATGAACACTCATTTTTATGTGGAAGGGAAGGAATGGCAGTATAGTTCCAAGTCAGGGTGGTGTGTGAATTGGAGGGGATCTTGCAGGCAGTGGTGTTCCCATGGATCTGCTGCCTTTGTCCTTCGAGATGGTAGAGGTCGCAGGTTTGGAAGGAGCTGTCAAAGAAGCTTTGGTGAGTTGCTGCAGTGCATCTTGTAGATGGTAATCATAAGAAGGCAGCAGGAAAATATATCTGTGGCAGCCTCCAAGGCAATGAATTATGCAGAGTAAAAACCATCATCACATCTGAACATGGGGGTCATCAAAGGGCAATGGCCTAAAACGCAGCAACCGTCTGATTACGGAGCAGCAGCTGCTCTTTGTAACCATCCCCGCACACATAGAAAATAAACATGAAAAACACTGTCCTCTCATCATTATCCATGGCAAATTCTCATTTTGATTTTGTGCTTGTTCCTGACTACTTAACGAAGCAGCTGTGTGTCAGATTGCAATACAGGAATTTTTACAGAAAACATACTGGGGACATTTTGCGCTCATTAATCTGAAGTAAGTCAATGATGGAGAACATATGTCGACTTTGGTACCCAGACACTTTGAGACCAGGGTAACAAGGGGCGACCATGGAGAGGCAGCTCCAGAAATTCTGTGGCACCACACCGGTATTTTAGGTGTTAAACAGGTGTTTAAGTCTCCAATTTGGCAACCAGGAAGCCCAAGAAAACAAATGAAGAACAGGAAGGTTAGCAATAGCTATGGCTGCAATACACAACCAAAACCTGAAAAGTAGTTTTTGATAAGGAAGTGAATGCACATTTCAAATGCCTATTACTCAGAGATGTATGCAAGATTTGAACTTTTCTTCAATTACATCCTCAGGATAAGAGTCACTGGCAAGGCCAGCATTCATTGTCCATTCCCTAGTTGCCCTTCTGAAGGTGGTTGGCCTTCTTGAATGAGTCCATGTGGCAACAGTGCTTTCTCAAAGTTGTTAGGTATGGAGTTCTGGAATTTTGACTCATGGTTAGCACTGCTGCTTCACAGCACCAGGGTCCCAGGTTCAATTCCAGCCTCCAGCCACTGTCTGGAGTTTGCACGTTCTCTCCCCGTCTGCATGAGTTTCCTCCGGGTGTTCCGGTTTCCTCCCACAGTCCAAAGATGTGCGAGTTAGGTTGATTGGCCATGCTAAATTGACCCTAGTGTCAGGGGGATTAGCAGGGTAAATGCGTGGGGTTACGGGAGTAGGGCCTGGTGGGATTGTGGTTGGTACAGATTCGATGGGCTGAATGGCCTTCTTCTGCACTGTAGGGATTCTATGAAATGATGAAGGAACAGTGATATACTTCCAAGTCAGAATGAGGAACTTGGAGTTGGTGGTTCCATGCATCTGCTATCCTGATCTAGATAGTGAAGGTTGTGGGTTTGGGAGTTGCTGCCGGGGAAGCCTTGGTGAGTTGCTGTGATGCAACCTAGAGGTAGCACACACTGCAGCCAAATACCACTCCACCAATGGTATAAGAAGTCAATGTTTAAGCTGATGGATTGAATGCCGATTGAATGCTTTGCTCTGGATGGTGTCGCACTTCTTGAATATCACTGGTGCTGCATCCATACCGGCAAGAGGAAGGTGGTCCATGGCTTGTCTGGTTTATGTTTTATATGTGTGCTGGAGAGGCTTTGGGGAAATCAGGAGCTGAGTCACCTGCTGCAGAATAGCCTCCAAACCGCCCCACACTTCACATGGTCCAGCTCAGTTTGATCTGATTTGATTTGATTTATTATTGTCACAGTGTCCTTTGAAGACAGCTCACTTGGATATGCCAAGGATTTGATTTGATTTGATTTATTATTGTCAATATTGTTTCTTGCGCGCCATACAGACAAAGCATATTGTTCATAGAGAAGGAAAGGAGAGAGTGCAGAATGTAGTGTCAATGATAGAGAAAGATCAACTTAATGCGAGGTAGGTCCATTCAAAAGTCTGAAGGAAGCAGGGAAGAAGCTGCTGTTGACTTGGTTGGTACGTGACCTCAGACATTTGTATCATTTTCCTGATGGAAGAAGGTGGAAGAAAGTATGTCCAGGGTGTATGGGGTCCTTAATTATGCTGGCTGCTTTGCTGAGGCAGCGGGAAGTGTAGACAGAGTCAATGGATGCGAGGCTGGTTTGCGCGATGGACTGGGTGACTTTTTGTAGTTTCTTGTGGTCTTGGACAGGGCAGGAGCCATACCAAGCTGTGATACAACCAGAAAGAATGCTTTCTATGAAGCATCAGTAAAAGTTGGTGAGAGTCGTAGCTGACATACCAAATTTCCTTTTAGTCTTCTGAGAAAGCAGAGGCGATGGTAGTTTCTGATCAATGGTGTTGATGGTGGTGTATTTGGTGATGGTGTTGCCAATGGGGAGGTGGTTAAGTCTCTCTGGGTGTGTGGCTTACCACTCATCAATCCAGAATGTTGTCCAATCATCAGGGAACAGCACAACCTTTGACCTATGATGGAAGGAAGTTCACTGATGAAACAACTGAAGATGGTTGAAGCATGGACTCTGTCCTGAGGAACTTTTGCACAACGTTTTAAGGCTGATATGATAGACATCCAACAGCCAGAGTTAAGTCTGTCTCCCTGCAGTTTTCTGCATTGGATTGAGTTTATCCAGAACTCCTTAATGCCAGACTCAGCTGAATGTTGCCATATTGTCATAAGCAGTCACTCTCACCTCTGGAATGAAGCTCTTTTGCCTGGTTTGGACCAAAGCTGTGGGCTGAAGTCTAATGGTCCTGGCAGAACCCAAACTGAGTATCAGTGAGTTCATTATGCAGGAGTAAGTGGAGTTAGTGGCAGGTCTTTATATTTTATTCATTCATGAGATGTGGGCATCATTTATTGTCCATCTCTAATTGCCCTTGTACTGAGTGATTGCTAGGCTATTTCAGAGGGCATTAAGCATCAACCACATTGCTGTGGATCTAGGGTCACATGTAGACCAGACCAGGGAAGAACGGCAGATTTCCTTCCTTAAAGGACATTAGTGGACCAGATGGGTTTTTATGAGAATCAACAACGGTTTCACGGTCATTATTAGAGTTTTAATTCCGGATTTTTATTGAATTCAAATTTTACCACATGCTGTGGTGGGATTTGAACCCAGGGTCTCTAAACATTGCTCTGGATCTCTGGATTACCAGTCCAGTGAAAATACCACTACACCACCGCCTCTCCGTACTTACTAATCCTTCTATCACTTGGTTGATTGCATTTCTGTTTGCAGTTCATACTTGGATTGCTTTGGACAGGACATACCAGGACAATTTTTCACATTATCAGATAGATGCTAGTGTTGTAGTTAAGGAAACAAGTTAACTAAGCAAAGGTCTCCAGCATTTTCACCAGATTTTTGTCCAGAGCTTCTGTATCAAGTATACATAAGAATCAACTACATTGGTGTGGTACTGGACAGGCAAAGGTGGTAGGTTTTCTTCTCGAAAGGATGTTGATGGGCAGCATGGTGACACAGTGATTAGCACTGCTGCCTCACAGTGCCAGTGACCCGGGTTCAATTCCTGGCTTAAGTCACTACCTGTGCGGAGTCTGCACGTTTTCCCTGTGTCTGCGTGGATTTCCTCCGGGTTCTCCGGTTTCCTCCCACAGACCGAAACAAATGCTGGCTAGGTGCATTCATTAGCCGTGCTAAATTCTCCCTCAGTGTATCCGAACAGACGCCAGAGTGTGGCGGCTAGGGGATTTTCACAGTAACTTCATTGCAGTGTTAATGTAAGCCTAGTGCGACATAAATAAATAAACTTTAAACTAGTGAACCAACTGGATATTTTTTATAACAATCCAACAATTTTCATGATCCCAGCATTTTATTAAAACAATGAATTCAAATTCTCCAATGGTCCAAGATAAAATTTGAACCCCTGTTCTATGGAAGTATGAGTAAGGGCCCAACTTTGCCAATTCATTAGCATAACCATCATGCGACCAGGTCCCAGGGAGTTTTCAGCACGGGATGATTCACGTGATCCATGTTTCTTTTCAGAATTTCAGATTGAAGTGTTATTGAATGTGGACAGTTTCTAAGATTTGCTTTGATGTCAGACTCATAAAAGAGTGAAGACACAGTTCAAATATACAATAAACAGTAATAAAACATTTGAGAAAGAGCAGTGACAAATATTCCAGTGGATAAAAACTCTTGATTCACATAAAAAACTCATTAATCAACCTTTATAGTGCAACTTACTTATATTTGCATTTGTTAAAACCCAAATTCTTCCTCGTTAATCATTCGTCAGTAACTGAAATGGACGACTTCCGTCCTTTGTAGGATATCATGTTTAATTCTTGAAAGTTCAGCACATTTGAAATTTTATTGAAAATAAATGGACTGGTTATATTCCACATCCGTACCACTCACCAAGATCCACTGAAGGGAGAACAGGCTTCTGGGTGCATTGTAACCATGATTCTGGCTATGTGTTGGTAGGAATGATTTGGAGCTATGAAGTGTTCTTGGGGGGCAGAAAAGGAGACAACCGAACCAGAAAGGAAGATTTGTGTTCAAATAGTACCCTTCACAACCCAAGGCCGTCCCCAGAGTGTTTTACAGCCAATTAAGAACTTTCAGACTTTTCCAGCCACGCTCGCCCCAAAACCGGAAAATCCCACCTGAGGTCAATGGACCTTTGCATGTTTCGCGTCCCGCCCGCTACGATTTCCGTGCCGGGCAAGGTGGGAAAACTCATCCCGCCTTCACTGTTGTGGTATAGGGAATGTGGCATAGCAAAAACACACAAACAACAGCAACTAGCTAATCTCTTTGTAATATTGGTTGAGGGATGAACTCCACTGCCCTTCGAATGGGACCACGTGATGTTTTATATCCTGAGAGAGCAAGCAGAGCTTTGGTTTTAAGATCTGCCACTGGATTTACACAGTAAGAAGTTTAACAACACCAGGTTAAAGTCCAACTGGTTTACTTGGTAGCAAAAGCCACAGGCTTTCGGAGCCTTAAGCCCCTTCTTCAGGTGAGTGGGAATTCTGTTCACAAACAGGGCATATAAAGACACAAACTCAATTTACAGAATAATGGTTGGAATGCGAATACTTACAGCTAATCAAGTCTTCAAGATACAAACAATGTGAGTGGGGAGAGCATTAAGACAGGTTAAAGAGATGTGTATTGTCTCCAGACAGGACAGCCAGTGAGACTCTGCAGGTCCAGGCAAGCTGTGGGGATCACAGATAGTGTGGCATGAACCCAATATCTCAGTTGAGGCCGTCCTCATGTGTGCGGAACTTGACTATCAGTTTCTGCTCAGCAACTCTGCGCTGTCGGGTGCCGTGAAGGCCGCCTTGGAGAACGCTTACCCGAAGATCAGAGGCTGAATGCCCGTGACCGCTGAAGTGTTCCCCAACAGGAAGAGAACAGTCTTGCCTGGTGATTGTCAAGCGGTGTTCATTCATCCGTTGTCGTAGCGTCTGCATGGTCTCCCCAATGTACCATGCCTTGGGACATCCTTTCCTGCAGCGTATCAGGTAGACAACGTTGGCCGAGTTGCAAGAGTATTTACCGTGTACCTGGTGGATGGTGTTCTCACGTGAGATGATGGCATCTGTGTCGATGATCCGGCACGTCTTGCAGAGGTTGCCGTGGCGGGTTTGTGTGGTGTCGTGGTCGCTGTTCTCCTGAAGGCTGGGTAGTTTGCAGCGGACAATGGTCTGTTTGAGGTTGTGCGGTTGTTTGAAGGCAAGAAGTGGGAGTGTGGGGATGGCCTTGGCGAGATGTTCGTCTTCATCAATGACATGTTGAAGGCTCTGGAGAAGATGTCGTAGCTTCTCCGCTCCGGGGAAGTGCTGGACGACGAAGGGTACTCTGTCCACTGTGTCCCGTGTTTGTCTTCTGAGGAGGTCGATGCGGTTTTTCGCTGTGGCGCGTCGGAACTGTCGATCAATGAGTCGAGCGCCATATCCTGTTCTTATGAGGGCATCTTTCAGCGTCTGGAGGTGTCTGTTGCGATCCTCCTCATCCGAGCAGATCCTGTGTATACGGAGGGCTTGTCCGTAGGGGATGGCTTCTTTAACGTGTTTAGGGTGGAAGCTGGAGAAGTGGAGCATCGTGAGGTTATCTGTGGGCTTGTGGTATAGTGAGGTGCTGAGGTGACCGTTCTTAATGGAGATGCGTGTGTCCAAGAATGCAACCAATTGAGTTTGTGTCTTTATATGCCCTATTTATGAACAGAATTCCCACTCACCTGAAGAAGGGGCTTAAGGCTCCGAAAGCTTGTGGCTTTTGCTACCAAATAAACCTGCTGGGCTTTAACCTGGTGTTGTTAGACTTCGTACTGTGTTTACCCCAGTCCAACGCCGGCATCTCCACATCATGACTGGATTTACAGCCAGTCAGCAAGCCAAGCCCAAGTTGATTTTCCTCGCTTGACAAGGCCAACTCTGATCTCTGAATGCTGCACAGGCCCATACCTTGCTGACCTGAATAACACTATGCACAAGACCCTGAGGAGGTAGGAGACGCTCGCTTCTGATCCCAAAGCCCCTCCACGAATGCTGCAGGGAGTTCCAGATATAGCATTGTGTGGCTTGAGCTTGCAATGCCTCCCCCATTATTCTGTTTAAAATGTCATATAAAATAAATTGTTTTGACACAGCTCGGAGTAATTTACTCACATTCCAAAATAAATCTCTCTCTTTCTCCATTGCAAAGTGCTTTTCTTGTCTCCCCATCTCATGGTTACTCCACAATATTTACAAGGTTTGAATAACGATGCAAGCTTTTATTGAAATTCATTAGCCCCCCCCCTCCCCTCACATTTCTCACTATCAGTTTGGATCCTGGCTGTCCCAACTCATTGTTGTTTGGGTTAACTCTCGCTTTTTAGTGTGTCACGGTCGAGACGTGATGGAAAATATATCTATATATTCATCAGCTGCTCTCCTTTATTCTTTCCCATGCTTTTCAAAATGAGAAATTGCTGAGTTGATAAAGGCCTCCAGCTGGTTATCTGATGGCTCGCAGCAGGTTCAGAGTAATAATAGCCATGAGGACAGTGAATCTGCTTCAGCCCACTTCAAACAAAGGAAAGCCTTTGGGGGTCTTAATCCCCCATCATCGTGCCAGTGGTCTAAGCATTCGCAGTCCTAATACAATGGTTTCAACAAGAGAGCTTCAGTTTACCAACCCAAAACGAGTGTCTCCCAGAACAAAGGAATCCTGACTCCAGTTAAACACCTTGATGCCAGCTTTAGGATGAGACATCCTGCATCTAACATTGAAGAGGTATACCACACAACCTCCCCCTATCATAGTGTTTAGTGGAACTGAATTCAAGCAGTTATTTATTGACCTCCCACACCAACAGAAATCCAGGCAATATCCTGTGCTGTCTACCATCTAGTCAGTGGCAGCAAACCTGCCAATTGCTGGGACCTTGTAACGCATGACCAACTCACTACGTGCCTTCTCCCAATGTGGAAATCTTGTTCTGGAAAAATGGAGCACTCTATATTCAGTGAACCTTCCCTTGGAGGCATGGTGGTACAGTGGTTAGCCTTACAATGCAAGGGACCCAAGTTCAATTCCGGCCTTGGGTGAGTGCCTGTATGGGGTTTAAACATTCTCCCCGTATCTGCGTGGGTTTCCTCTGGGGGCTCTGGTTTCCTCCCACAGTCTGAAGATGTGCAGGTTAGGTGGATTGGCCATGCTAAATTGCCCCAAAGATGTGTAGCCTAGTGGGATTCGACATGGTAAATATGCACGGTTGTAGGATAGGGTGGGGGATGGACCTGAGTGAGATGATCTTTTGGAGAGTCGGTGCAAACATGATGGGCTGAATGGCCTCCTTCTGCTCTGTAGGGATTTGTTGGAAGGAACACTCCATTGACTTCTGATTCTGGACCCAACTTGTATGTTATTGTCATCACGCACTGAACCCTCTTCCTTTTTCCTTATCCCCCATTTATTGTGTGAGTGTAAAAGAGGTGTAAGTTGTAAAACTCATCTCGTGCACATGTATGTATGTGTGTACATGCATGCGAGTGTGCATGTATGTATAAAAACAAACCAAACCTTTATATTTCATCTTACCTCACGTTTGCTGTGAAAGTTATTAATAAAGAGTTGGAACATTCCAAACTTAAAGCTTGGGGAAAACACCACCATTTATAGAGGAATAAAAAAAAACCTTTCTGTTTATGGACGGGTAGAGGAGATAAGTTTATTTATTAGTGTCACAAGTAAGGCTTATATTAACACTGCAATGAAGTTACCGTGAAAATCCCTAGTCGCCACACTCTGGCGCCTGTTCGGGTACACTGAGGGAGAATTTAGCATGGCCAATTAGCCTAACCATCTTTCGGACTGTGGGAGGAAACCAGAGCACCCGGAGGAAATCCACGCAGACACGGGGAGAATGTGCAAACTCCACACAGACAGTCACCCAAGGCCGGAATTGAACCTGGGTCCCTGGTGCTGTGAGGCAGCAGTGCTAACCACTGTGCCACCGTGCCGCCCTAACCAGGGCAGCTTATATTGATCTGCCTCCAGTCTGTGACATCGGAATCAGAAAATACAAATATACTTGAAATAGATCGAATCATTTGAAGAGAAGGATGCTTCTACTATGCAACGCTTCAGATTTGTAATCTTTGTCAATTTCGTTGCTTCATCTTCGACAGCTGAAGGCAAAGCTGCCAATGGCAGGAGAAGGCAATTAGCAATATGCAAGAGATCAGAATTGGATGATCACAGAGATCTCAGAGTTTGTAGAGCTCGGTAATGATTATCATCATCAATCCTTCATGTCAAGGATGCTTCTTTTTTGCAGATGGCTGGGTTGAAGTGTTAGCTGTGGATTCACAGGTGGAATATGAGTGCTATTTTAGCCTTAGAAGCTTGTCCACAGTAAGCACTTTGGTTATCAGTTGGCAGTGGATTGTTGGCTCAAGCAGTTGACCTCTCTTTCCGCCTCCTCCACCATTCTCAGTTGACTGGCAGGTCTTGGCTCATTTTTCTGGATGGATAACCATTTGGTCATGTTTGGATATCTGCTGCCCATGTGTTGATGTTAATAGGGCAGAGCTTCATGGATGCGTTGAGATTGTCTTTGGAGCATTTCCTTTGGCCTCTGTGTGAAAGGGCTCCTTGGCATATCTCTGAGTGGAGCATCTAAGTCTTGAAGGCATTCTGAAGACATGTCCCATCTGTCTCAGCTGATGCCAAGTTATCATAGCCTCTAAACTTGGCATGGTCTGAATCTTGGAGGATGCTCGTGTTTATTCTTTTATCCACCCACTTGATTCATAGGATCCTTCTAAGACTGAGTTAACGATGTTATTCTAGGGCTTTGATTATGGAGGAGGTTTCAGAAATAGGGAGGAGGCAAGGCATTGGAGAGATTCCAAAACATGGACCAGGATTTTTAAATTGGCAGACAAGGAGCCAAAGTTGACCATGGAGTGATGGGTGAATGGAACTTGGCGTGTGTTAGGATGCAGAGTTTCGGATGGCTTTAGTTTATAGAAGGTACAAGGTGGAAGGCTGGAATGGAAAGCATTGGATTGGCCAAGATTGATGGTAATAAAGTAATGGGTGAGGGTTGCAGATGAACTATGGTGGAGTAGAGATGGGCACAGGAGAGCTTATTCAGAATGCCTTCTCTTGGTGCCTCTGACCCCAATCTTCATCATCTGCCTGACAGGTGAACTGCTGACTGGCAGCATTTAATCCAGGCCCAGTGGTTATAATCTGACAAGCCTCCAACAAAGACTCCGACTTGAGATTTACAACCCTTATCATCAAGAGCTTTATGATCTACCCGATAATATTTACAATATTTGTAAACTGAATCCCGGAGAAATAATCTCCTAGTCAATGGATGAAGTGGATAATGGTATAAGAACCCAATCTTCCTCCTCCTACCAATCCCAGGAATCCTCTTCCATTACACTAGGATTGCAAACTGGGCACAGTCCAGGTTACATCACAGACTCAGACCCCGCCAAAGATCTTGCCATCATTCATTTGTGACGCCCATCCTTTTAGACAACCAGTGGCACAGTGGTTAGCACTGCCGCCTCATAGCGCCTGGGATCCAGGTTCGATTCCTGACTTGGGTCACTGTCTGTGCAGAATTTGCACGTTCTCCCCTTGTTTGCGTGAGTTTCCTCCGGGTGCTCTGGTTTTCTTCCACAGTCCAAAAGACGCGCTGGTTAGGTGCATTGGCCATGCTAAATTCTCCCTCAGTGTACCCGATCAGGCGCCGGAGTGTGGCAACTAGGGGATTTTCACAGTAACTTTATTGCAGTGTTAATGTAAGCCTACTTGTGACAATATTAAATAAACTTTAAACTTAAGAGTAATGGAGTGTCTGTTACCTGATTGGATATACCATAACTGTTAATCAGCAATTTTCACACATTAATTAATAATAAGTGTTGAAGAAAAATTAAGAAGCATGATTTTTTTAACACTATCATTTTTTCTTTACTTGCAGTGTGGTGCTGAGGTTCACCTTTAAATCCTGGAGGTCACAGGACAACCCTGGAGGTCATAGGACAATCCTGGAGGTTACATAGCAATCCTGGAGGTCACAGGACAATCTTGAAGGTCACAGGACAATCCTGGAGGTCACAGGACAATCTTGAAGGTCACAGGACAATCTTGGAGGTCACAGGACAATCTTGGAGGTCACAGGACAATACTGGAGGCCACAGGACAATCCTGGAGGTCACAGGACAATCTTGAAGGTCACAGGACAATCTTGGAGGCCACAGGACAATCCTGGAGGTCACAGAGCAATCCTGGAGGCCACAGGACAATCTTGAAGGTCAGAGGGCAATCCTGGAGGTCACAGGACAATTCTGGAGGCCACCTGACAATCCTGGAGGTCACAGGGCAATTCGGGAGGTCACAGGACAATTCAATGTTCTCCATTCCAGCCTTCCACCTTGAACCTTCTATAAGCTAATGCCATCCGAAACTCTGCATCCTAACTCACACTAAGTTCCATTCACCCATTACTCCCTGGGTAAATGAACCATGCAATGTGGCATTAAGCCATATCAGTCAGAAGGCTGCGGTTAGTGCCGGGTTTAGCCGAGATACCTGTGGGATGGTGCTATCACTGGCCTCAGATCCCTTGGATACAGAGAGCTCAATGGCTCCATGGTTAACACTGGCTCCTTGTCTGCCAATCTGGATGTCTCCGAGAGGGTAGGAAGCATATTAAAAAGGGAAGGTAATCAAACAGATGTAATTGTACACATTGGCGAAAATGACGTAGGTAGAAAGAGCAGAGGGGTCATACGAGAGCAATTCAGGGAGATGGGTGCTAGGCTAAAAAATAAGGCCTCGAGGGTAGCAATCTCTGGACTGCTCCCAGTGCCTAGTGCTAGTGAGGCCAGGAACAGGGAGATTCTACAATTGAACACGTGGCTAAAGGACTGGTACAAGAAGGAGGGTTTCAAATTCATAGATCATTGGGAAGTCTTCATGAGAGGGTGGCACCTGTACGGAAAGGATGGGTTACACCTTAACTGGAAGGGCTCAAATTTCCTGGCTGGGAGTTTTGCTAGAGTGTTTTGGCAGGGTTTAAACTAGTGTGGCAGGGGGGTGGGGATCAAAACAGTAGGTCAGTAAGTACTGAGGCTGGGGTCGAACTGGGGGCCAGGGCAAGGCTAGATAAGAAGACAATTCTGGAGCAGGATGACCTGAGTGGGCCTGGAGGTCTGGAGTGCATCTGCTTCAATGCAAGGAGCGTAACGGGTAAGACAGATGACCGTAAGGCCTTAGCGCTTATGCAGAATTTGGGTGTAGTTGCGGTGACGGAGACATGGTTAAAAGAAGGGCAGGACTGGCAGCTGAATATTCCGGGGTATAAGTGTTTTAGGCGAGACAGAGGAGGGGCTAAAAAAGGTGGGGGAGTAGCGGTGTTAGTTAGGGAGCATATTACAGCGGTGCCGAGGGTGGACAATTTAGAGGGGTCATGTAATGAGTCGCTGCGGGTGGAGCTCAGAAACAGGAAAGATGCAATCACTATGCTGGGGGTGTACTACAGGCCACCCAACAGCCCTCGGGAAGTGGAGAAAAGGATATGTCAGGAGATTCTGGATATATGCAGAAAAAATAGGGTTGGTGTAGTGGGAGACTTCAATTTCCCTGGTATAGACTGGAAAGTGCTTAGGGCTGGGGGTCTGGACGGGGAGGAATTTGTAAAAAGCGTACTGGAAGGTTCTTTGGAACAGTATGTAGATAGCCCAACTAGAGAGGGGGCTATACTGGATCTAGTTCTGGGAAATGAGCCTGGTCAGGTCGTCAAAGTTTCGGTAGGGGAACATGTGGCAAATAGTGACCACAACTCTGTTAACTTTAGGATAGTAATGGACAAGGATGAGTGTTGTCCTAAGGGCAGGGTGCTAAATTGGGGGAAGGCTAACTATAGCCGGATTAGGCAGGAATTGGTGGCTGTTGATTGGGAGAGGCTGTTCGGGGGTAAGTCCACGTCTGGCATGTGGGAGTCTTTTAAGGAACAGTTGATAAGGCTGCAGGACAGGCAAGTGCCTGTAAAAAGGAAGAATAGGAAAGGTAGCATTCGAGAGCCGTGATAACCAGGGAAATTGAGGATCTGATCAAAAAGGAAAGAGAGGCGTACGTTAGGTCCAGGCAACTGAAAACAGATGGAGCTCTGGAGGAATACAGAGAGAGTAGGAAAGAACTCAAACGGGGAGTTAGAAGGGCAAAAAGAGGTCACGAAATGTTCTTGGCAGATAGGATTAAGGAGAATCCTAAGGCATTTTATTCATATGTTAGGAACAATAGAGCTGTCAGGGAAAAAGTCGGACCTCTCAGGGATAAAGGAGGGGAATTATGCTTAGAACCCAAGGGAATAGGGGAGATCCTAAATGAATACTTTGCATCGGTATTCACAAAGGAGAGAGACTTGTTGACTGGGAGTGTCTCAGAGGAAGATGTTGACCCGTTAGAGAGAATCTCCATTACAAGGGAGGAAGTGTTAGCTTTTTTAGGTAACATTAAAACTGACAAATCCCCAGGGCCTGATGGCATCTATCCTAGACTGCTCAGGGGGACAAGAGATGTAATTGCTGGGCCTCTGACGGAAATCTTTGTCTCTTCATTGGACACAGGTGAGGTCCCTGAGGATTGGAGGATAGCGAATGTGGTCCTGTTATTTAAGAAGGGTAACAGGGATAACCCGGATAATTATAGGCCAGTGAGCTTGATGTCCGTGGTAGGGAAGTTGTTGGAGAGGATTCTTAGAGACAGGATGTATGCGCATTTAGAACGGAACAATCTCATTAGTGACAGACAGCATGGTTTTGTAAGAGGGAGGTCGTGCCTTACAAATTTGGTGGAGTTTTTTGAGGAAGTGACAAAAACGGTTGACGAAGGAAGGGCCGTGGATGTCGTCTATATGGATTTCAGTAAGGCATTTGACAAAGTCCCTCATGGCAGGTTGGTTAAGAAGGTTAAGGCTCATGGGATACAAGGAGAGGTGGGTAGATGGGTAGAAAACTGGCTTGGCCACAGGAGACAGAGGGTAACAGTCGAAGGGTCTTTTTCCGGCTGGAGGTCTGTGACCAGTGGTGTTCCGCAGGGCTCTGTACTGGGACCTCTGCTATTTGTGATATATATAAATGATTTGGAAGAAGATGTAACTGGTGTTATCAGCAAGTTTGCGGATGACGCGAAGATGGCTGGACTTGCGGATAGCGATGAACATTGTCGGACAATACAGCAGGATATAGATAGGCTGGAAAATTGGGCGGAGAAATGGCAGATGGAATTTAATCCAGATAAATGCGAAGTGATGCATTTTGGAAGAACTAATGTAGGGGGGAGTTATACAATAAATGGCAGAGCCATCAAGAGTATAGAAACACAGAGGGACCTAGGTGTGCAAGTCCACAAATCCTTGAAGGTGGCAGCACAGGTGGAGAAGGTGGTGAAGAAGGCATATGGTATGCTTGCCTTTATAGGACGGGGTATAGAGTATAAAAGCTGGAGCCTGATGTTGCAGCTGTATAGAACGCTGGTTGGGCCACATTTGGAGTACTGCATCCAGTTCTGGTTGCCGCACTACCAGAAGGACGTGGAGGCTTTAGAGAGAGTGCAGAGAAGGTTTACCAGGATGTTGCCTGGTATGGAGGGTCTTAGCTATGAGGAGCAATTGGGTAAACTGAGCTTGTTCTCCCTGGAAAGACGGAGAATGAGGGGAGACCTAATAGAGGTGTATAAAATTATGAAGGGTATAGATAGGGTGAACAGTGGGAAGATTTTTCCCAAGTCGGAGGTGATGAACACGAGGGGTCACGGGCTCAAGGTGAGAGGGGCGAGGTACAACTCAGATATCAGAGGGACGTTTTTTACACAGAGAGTGGTGGGGGCCTGGAATGCGCTGCCAAGTAGGGTGGTGGAGGCAGACACGCTGGCATCGTTTAAGACTTACCTGGATAGTCACATGAGCAGTCTGGGAATGGAGGGATACAAACGAATGGTCTAGTTGGACCAAGGAGCGGCGCAGGCTTGGAGGGCCGAAGGGCCTGTTTCCTGTGCTGTACTGTTCTTTGTTCTTTTTTGTTCTCCCCAATGCCTTGTCTCTCCCCCATCTCTGGAACCTCCTCCATAACGCTGTCTTAGAAGGATCCTGTGAATCACAGGTGAATACTGGAGGCTTGACAATCCGACATTGGATAACTTTGTGTCCCTCAGCATTTGCAAAGCAAATTTTGCACAACATGATAGCCCCCTCCCCCGCCCGCTCCTTCAATGTAGAATGTTGTACCAATGATCAGAGAAAAGGAACACAGCAAGATTATCATTTCTGCTTCAAAGCAGGTGCAGTGATATTGCAAATGGTGCTGTGTGAGGTGTGTCTCTCTCTGCCACAGTATAATTTGGAGCCTGATTATAAAGTAACGATTATTACACTGAATTGCTGCTGCCATGGTGACGATCACATTTGTCAGTCTGGGAGGCCACAGTTCTAATGATGGGATCTGGATACTCCCTCTTCTCGTTAGCTGTTTGTTAAAAGATTCAAACTGTTTCACAGGTTGGCTGAGTGAAAACAGAGGTTCTGCAAATGGGCATTAGACATGTGGCCTTGTCTCGGCAGGAGCGAAGGAGATAAAATAAAATACAAAGCAGGAATGAATGTGAAAAAACACTCTTGGGTGCTCTCTCAAACTGGCTCCCTGGGTAAATGAACCATGCAATGTGGCATTAAGCCATATCAGTCAGAAGGCTGCGGTTAGTGCCGGGTTTAGCCGAGATACCTGTGGGATGGTGCTATCACTGGCCTCAGATCCCTTGGATACAGAGAGCAGGAGACGAAAAAGACTCAGAACCTCGAGGGATTTCACAGTAACTTCATTGCCGTGTTAACATAAGCTACTTGTGACTAATAAAATAAACTTTAAACGTTTAAACATAGAATTCCATCGAATGTGGAACACAGAAACAGGCCATTTGGTCCATTATGCTCCACCCGAGCCTCTACCCACCATTCATCATCTCACCCTTGCAACGTCCTTCAATGCTTACTCTTCCACGTATGTTTCCCTTAAATGTATCTCTGTTATTCGCTTCAACCACGCAACATAATAACGAGGTCCACGTTCACACCAGTTGTTGACTAAATAGATCAATTCTGAATTCGGTACTGGATTTATTAATGACTATTTTAAAGTTTATTTAGGCTGACAAGTAGGCTTACATTAACACGACAATGAAGTTACTGTGAACATCCCCCTGTGGCCACACTCTGGCGCCTGTTTGGGTACACTGAGGGAGAATTTAGCATGGCCAGTGCACTAAACCAGCACGTCTTTCGGACTGTGGGAGGAAACAGGAGCACCCAGAGGAAATCCACACATTTTCTGTCTTTGGCCTCTAATTTTGGATTCTCCCACAAGTGGAAACATCTCTACATCTAATTTTTCACACACCCTTGTCATTTTAAAGATCTTTAACAGGTCATCCGTCAGTCTCTTCTCGAGAAAAGGGCCCCAGCGTTTGAACCTTTCAGTGATCGGTAGAACCTCTCAGTCCTGAGGTCTTGTAAATCTTTATTTGCACATTCTCTCATGCTGCTTTATCCTCTTGGTGGCATAAAAAAGAAAAGCTTGTTTTTACATAGAGACTTTCATGACTTTCATAACAAAGCAGTTTACAGTCAATTAAGTACTTTTAAAGATCAGTCAATGTGTTAATATAGGAATCACAGCAGTCAATTTGGGCAAAGTAAACTCCAAAAAACAATGTGATAATAACCAGATTATCTGTTTGTATTGATATTGATTTGAGAGATAACTATTAGCCAGAATGCCAGGAATAACTCCCCTGTTATTCAAAGCAGTGCCAGGAGGTCTTTTACACTCACTTAAAGGAGTGCTTGGGGCCTCAGTTTTAAAGCTCATCTGTACAATGGGTGGGAGTCAATTAGCTCAGTTGGTTAGATGGTTAGAGTATGGTGCAGAATGATGCCAATTCCATGGGTCCAATCCCTGTAACGACTGTGGTAGTTTATGGAAGCCTGCTTCTGGTCTTTTCCCGTGTTTTATGTGGACAGGGCCCCTCAATCTATCCAGCAACTCATCTCTCTCTGAGAGCAAAGCCTATGGTCTCACAGACTATGGTTAACTACCACACCACTGTACAATGGCACCTCTGACCATGCAGCACTCCCTTGGTACAATACTGGCAGCATCAGCCTTATTTCTGTGCTCCAGTCTCTGGACTGAGATCTGAACATACAATCTCCTTATTCAGAGGCGAGTATGAACAAAGAACAAAGAAAATTACAGCATAGGAACAGGCCCTTCGGCCCTCCAAGCCTGCACCGACCCTGCTGCCCCACTGAACTAAAACCCCCTACCCTTCTGGGGACCATATCCCTCTATTCCCATCCTATTCATGTATTTGTCAAGACGCCCCTTAAAACTCACTATTGCATCCGCTTCCACTACCTCCCCCGGCAACGAGTTCCAGGCACCCACCACCCTCTGTGTAAAAAATCTACTTCGTACATTTCCTTTAAACCTTGCCCCTCGCACCTTAAACCTGTGCCCCCTAGAAAAAGCTACCAACTGAGTCATGACTGACACTCAAGTGGAAACCAGCACTGTGCTCCATGCTCTAAGCGTGGTCTGAACAAGGCTCCATACAAGCTTAATGTAATGGCTGGAATTCTCTAGCCGTTTGCGTTCCACCGCTGCTGCAAGGGAGGACAGAGAACTTGGCACTCAACCAAATCTCCTTTCACTGCAGCAGGACCAGAAAATCTGCCAGCGTGAATGGCCAGAAAATTCCAGCCAAAGTCCATGTTTCTATATTCTATTTTTCTATGTTTACACAGAATTGCATAGAAAGCACAGATAAAAAAAGGGAATTCGGCCCAACTGGTGCATGTTTACACTCTGTGCGAGCCTCCTCCATCTAACCCTATCAACATAACTTTCCATTTCTTCTTTCCTCATGTATTGATCTAACTTCTACTTAAATGTCCTTTTTTTAGATAATTTGATTGTCTGTACTTTGTTCTACTCCATGGAATATCTTAAAAAGGATTCACATTTTCTGCACACACTAAAAGAGCACTAATTATGTCCTGCATTGAACTTGACCCAAAGTGTATTGTGGGAGACACAAGTGAATTCATAACATAACTCAGTCAAAGGAAGAAATGAAAAGATTTGGTATTTCCGAAATCAAAATATACTAAAAAATCACAACAAAGTTACACTGAGAGTAACATCCTTACCCAGGGAGGTGATGGCCTAGTGCTGTAAGCGCTAAACTATTAATCCAGAAACTCAGCAATGTTCTGGGGCCCGGGTTCGAATCCCGCCACGGCAGATGGTGGAATTTGAATTCAATAAAAATATCTGGAATTAAGAATCTACTGATGACCATGAAATATTGTTGATCATCGAAAAAACCCATCTGTTCACTAATGTCCTTTAAGGAAGGAAATCAGAGAATCATTCAGCACAGAAGAGGCCCATCGAGTCCACACCGACACATTAGAAACACCTGAACTCCCACCTAAGTCCATCTGCCAGCACTTGGCCCATAGCCCTGAATGTTATAACGTGCCAAGTGCTCATCCAGATACTTTTTAAAGGATGTGAGGCCACCCGCCTCCACCACCCTCCCAGGCAGCGCATTCCAGATCCTCACCTCTGGGTAAAAAAGTTTTTCCTCACATCCCCCCTAAACCTCTTGCCCCTCATCTTGAACCTATGTCCCCTCATGACTGACCCTTCAACTAAGGGGATCAGCTGCTCCTTATCCACTCTGTCCATGTCTCTCATAATCTTGAACACCTCAATCAGGTCGCCCCTCGGTCTTCTCTGCTCCAACAAAAACAACCCAAACCTATCCAGCCTCTCTTCATAATTAAATGTTCCATCCCAGGCAGCATCCTGGTGAAACTCCTCTGCACCCCTTCCAATCACATCCTTCCAATAATGTGGTGACCAGAACTGCACACAATACTCTAGCTGTGGCCTCACCAAAGTTCTATACAACTCCAACATGACTTCCCTGCTTTTGTAATCTGTGCCTCAATTGATAATGGCAAGTGTCCCATATGCATTTTTCACCACCCTATTAACATGTCCTTCCGCTTTCAGAGATCTGTGGACAAACACACCAAGGTCCCTTTGTTCCACAGAACTTCCTAGTGTCCTACCATTCATTGAACACTTTCTTGTCAAATTACCCCTTCCAAAGTGTATCACCTCTCACTTTTCAGAGTTAAATTCCATCTGCAACTTTGACCATTTGACCATTCCATCTTTATCTTCTTGTAGTCCAAGACACTCCGCCTCACAACCACCCGTCCTTGGTGTCATCTGCAAACTTATTAATCCTACACCCACATAGTCATCAATGTCATTTATATAACTGACGAATAATAGAGGTCCCAGCACAGATCCCTGTGGTACGCCACTGGACACTGGCTTCCAGTCACTAAAGCAGCCTTCTGTCACCATCCTCTATCTCCTTCACACTCCTTTCCAAGATTTTGATTTAATTTATTATTGTCACATGTATTAGTATACAGTGAAAAGTATTGTTTCTTGCGCACTTAACAGACAAAGCATACTGTACATAGAGAAGGAAAGGAGAGAGTGCAGAATGCAGTGTTACAGTCATAGCTAGGATGTAGAGAAAGATCAACTTAATGCAAGGTAAGTCTATTCAAATGTCTGACAGCAGCAGGGAAGAAGCTGTTCTTGAGTTGGTTGGTACGTGACCTCAGACTTTTGTATCTTTTTCCCGACGGAAGAAGGTGAAAGAGAGAATGTCCTATGCCCATATGATACAAAATGCTTCAGGGGATTAGTCTGTATGTTGCGTTGTTTGTATGTAGTTTTGTATAATAAAGATAATGGGGATGGCTGCATAGTGGTCATGTTACTGGAATTCGGAGGCCCTGCTTATTGGTCTGGGAGGAATGAGTTCAAATCCCACTACACCAGTTGTGGGAATTTAAATTCAATTGATCAATAAATCGGGAATAAAAAGTTAATCTCAATAATAATGGTCATGAAATTACCGGATGCATAAAAATCCATTTGGTTCAGTAATGAGGGGATGAAATCTGCCATCCTTACCCGTTCTGGTCAACATGTGACTCCAGATCCACAGCAATGGCTTGAAGTGACATAGCAAGCCACCCAGTTCTCTCAAACTGCAATGGGGAATAAATGACTGTGGGTGCACATTCAGCACCTTCTAAAGAGCAATCAGGGACGGACAATAAACTCTGGCCTTGCCAATGACACTCAAATCCCTGAAAAGAAATAAAAAAGTTAAACTGATCTCAGCCACTACACTGAGATGGACCTATTAACACAGATAGATCCTTATGGGTAATCGTTATAAAGTTGTTGTCCAATGTCTTCGTTGTTTTAGGAATGGAAGTGTAAGTCACAAAGTGGAACTGGGAAGGGAAAAGCCAATGATGCCAATTGGCCCATCAGCCAAATCCTGCAGCCCCACTATTTTCCAGCAAAGATTCAGGCTGCACAATATCCAGCTCCTGCAAATCTCCTGGAGAATACAAATCATCACAAGGTGATGAAGATAGGATAGGCCAACAGCAGGTCAGTAATCCTTACACTGGAGACTTCAGGCATACGTTATATTTCCAAATTTCAGACAGAAATTTTTCAGCCTAATTATTTTCATAATTTCCATTATGCGATTAAATCTCCAATTCCCTCCAAACCGATTTTCAAGTTTGCTGATGACACCACCGTAGTGGGTCGGATCTCAAACAATGATGAGACAGAGTACAGGAATGAGATAGAGAATCCGGTGAACTGGTGCGGCAACAATAATCTCTCCCTCAGTGTCAACAAAACGAAGGAGATTGTCATCAACTTCAGGAAACGTAAAAGAGAACATGCCCCTGTCTACATCAATGGGGACGAAGTAGAAAGGCTCGAGAGTTTCAAGTTTTTAGGTGTCCAGATCACCAACAACCTGTCCTGGTCCCCCCATGGGACACTATAGTTAAGAAAGCCCCACCAGTGCCTCTACTTTCTCAGAAGACTAAGGACATTTGGCATGTCTGCTACGACACTCGTCCAACTTTTACAGATGTACCATAGAAAGCATTCTTTCTGGTTGTATCACAGCTTGGTATGGCTCCTGCTCTGCCCAAGACCGCAAGAAACAACAAAAGGTCGTGAATGTAACCCAATCCATCACGCAAACCAGCCTCCCATCCATTGACTCTGTCTACACTTCCCGCTGCCTTGGCAAAGCAGCCAGCATAATTCAGGACCCCACGCACCCCGGACATTCTCTCTTCCACCTTCTTTCGTTGGGAAATTGGGGCGGCACGGTAGCACAGTGGTTAGCACTGCTGCTTCACAGCTCCAGGGACCTGGGTTCGATTCCCGGCTTGGGTCACTGTCTGTGTGGAGTTTGCACATTCTCCTCGTGTCTGCGTGGGTTTCCTCCGGGTGCTCCAGTTTCCTCCCACAGTCCAAAGATGTGCGGGTTAGGTTGATTGGCCATGCTAAAATTGCCCCTTAGTGTCCTGGGATGTGTAGATTAGAGGGATTAGCAGGTAAAATGTGTGGGGATATGGGGGAAGGGCCTGGGTGGGATTGTGGTCGGTGCAGACTCGATGGGCTGAATGGCCTCTTTCTGTACTGTAGGGTTTCTATGATTTCTATGATTTCTATGAAATAGATACAAAAGTCTGACATCATGTACCAACCAACTCAAGAACAGCTTCTTCCCTGATGCCATCAGACTTTTGAATGGACCTACCTTGCATTAAGTTGATCTTTCTCTACACCCTAGCTATGACTATTACACTACATTCTGCACTCTCTCGTTTCCTTCTCTATGAACAGTATGCTCTGTCTCTATAGCACAAGAAAGAATAGTTTTCACTGTATGTTAATACATGCGAGAATAATAAATCAAATCAAATCAAGTAAGGCTTACATTAACACTGCAATGAAGTTACTGTGAAAATCCCCTAGTTGCAACACTCTAGCACCTGTTCGGGTACACTGAGGGAGAATTTACCATGGCCAATGCACCTAATCCGCATATCTTTGGACTGAGGGTGGAAACCGGAGCACCCGGAGGAAACTCATGCAGACATGGGGAGAATGTGCAAACTCCACAGACAGTGATCCAATCCAGGGTCTCTGGCACTGTGAGGCAGCAGTGCTAACCACTGTGCCGCCGTGCCGCCCCCATAAGCAACTGAAGAAACCACAATGGATTTTCTTGTTGTGTATTTAGATAGTTTATCTAACAGGTGCTTTGTGCTAAAGGTGAACCATTAATGTTGTGTTCACAGGGTGCTGTTTTGATATAAAGGGACCGAGGCCACATTGAGATGGATGAGAACAGAAATATCTTGTGGATAGGACTGATGTTTGCCAAGAAGTTTAATAAAGTTTACCATGTGCATGAGACATGATTAGAACCCTGGGTTAAGTTTCATATCTTCCTTAATTATAAGAAGTTGTGGAATGAGCCCTCTCGGAGGCTTTCTGCTGTAGGGCAGGCTTTGGATAGGCACTCAGCGATATGCTTTAGGCAACATCCGCATGAACTCTGTACATCACAGTGCATGGGAAACGCTGGCCTCAGCAGCATCTGAAGTCAGTGCAACGCTGAATGTGTAATAATTGACAAAGATAGGAGCAGGCTCAAATATATTATAAGCACAAACATGGACTAGTTGAACCAAATGGTCTGTTTCTTAGCTCTGCATCCTACCTAATCCTGTGCAGTCAATTTTAAAAACACTGAAAAATCAACCAATAAACAGTATTCAAAGCAGAAATTTATGAAGTTTGTTATTTTTGAGTCCTCACTTCACAAGCAAAACCCATTTGTTTATCTTCCTACTCTCTGAGGGAAACCCATTTCCCAGTCAGTTTGGTGGATCAATTCCTTGACTCCATCTGCCTGCTGAGAGTTTAGGGGTTTGTGAAACTTTGAAGTGATCTAAGCATCTTACATTGAAGAGTGTGTCCTTATTTCACAACCTACATCGGTAAAACTGCCCAGAGGTGTAAAAATTGTCTTCCCATCTAATTTGAATACTTTAGTTTTTCACATATCAGGGTTTCCAGTCTTGTCAAAGGCAAGCTGAAGCAACAGCTACTCAGATACAAATCGCTGAATCACTCTCCTACTCTTTCCCGTAACGCAGCAAATTTAATGCTTCAAGTATTTATTCAAGTTCCTTTTGAAAGGTCCTATTGAACTTGTTTCCACTCCCCTCTCGGACAGAGTGACTCTCGCTGCCTAAAGAAAGTTTAAGGCATTTTATCTCACAGCAAATGAATATACAGATTAGTTACTGCAGGACTCAGCTGATCCCAACGGCACGATTCCTTTTCATGTAACAATACAAAAATAATAAGCATACCAATGTTACTCTACATCAATTAGTCATTATGTTTCACTTCAATATTATCTCGTTCTGAATCTTGCAAAAACACATCTTCAACTCTTCCAGTTCAAAGAATTGACCCCCACTTACATCTCCATTTCTACTTTGTCTCTTTACACAGGGAAGGGTAGACAGATAAACTTCGCCAAGTGTGCTATACTGGCTACTCTCCAACACCTGTCCACTCTCCAACACCTGTCCACTCTCCAACACCTGTCCATTCACCAGCACCTGGCTACTCTCCAACACCTGGCCACTCTCCAACACCTGTCCACTCTCCAACACCTGGCTACTCTCCAACACCTGGCCACTCTCCAACACCTGTCCATTCACCAGCACCTGGCTACTCTCCAACACCTGTCCATTCACCAACACCTGGCTACTCTCCAACACCTGTCCACTCTCCAACACCTGTCCATTCACCAACACCTGGCCACTCACCAACACCTGGCCACTCACCAACACCTGTCCACTCACCAACACCTGTCCATTCACCAACACCTGTCAATTCACCAACACCTGTCCACTCACCA
The DNA here is from genome assembly GCF_964213995.1 of Mustelus asterias. NCBI lineage: Eukaryota > Metazoa > Chordata > Chondrichthyes > Carcharhiniformes > Triakidae > Mustelus > Mustelus asterias. The sequence continues at coordinate 40,201,581 of NC_135827.1, forward strand.
ACACCTGTCCACTCACCAACACCTGTCAATTCACCAACACCTGTCCACTCACCAACACCTGTCCATTCACCAACACCTGTCCACTCTCCAACACCTGTCCATTCACCAACACCTGTCCACTCACCAACACCTGTCCACTCACCAACACCTGGCCATTCAGCAGCACTTTCTCACTATTCCCCTCAACCTCCATCTCTCTGCAGAATCCACTGACCTGACCAGCTGATTGATCTGATGAGTCTATTTCTCAGATAGGTTTGTGATGGGTATTGATTACACTGAGTCAGCCCTGAATAACACTGGCTCCTATTCTTCTAAACTAAAAGAATAACTTCAAAATGAAAAATACATTCATTGTAAGAAGAAATTTATTTCTGAAACCAGATTGGGAAGCAGTAATAGAAAATAAAGGCTAGATATACTCAAACGATTAAGCAACATCTGTGGGGAGAGAGAATCTGAGTTTATGCTACACCTGAACTGGAAAAGGACAAAGATGTAACAATTTTTAAGTAAGTAGAGCGTAAGGGAAAGGGAATAGGAGGAAAAACGAAGAGAAAGATCTGTGATAGGGTGGAAGGCAGGAGAGATTAACTGAACAAAGGGATAATAGTCGAGACAAAAAGGGTGACATTGGGACAAGTAAAAGACATAAAAGATCGGTGCAGAGAAGCTGTAAATGACAACAGCAAAATTATTACCACTATCTGCTGTCTGAAAAATGGGATTGGTATTTAGGAACGATATTGAGTCTGGAAAGTTATAAAGTATCTCGTTAAAAAATGAAGTGCTGTTTGTCAGAGGCAGAGTTGCATTTATGCTTCAAATACTGGAGAAACACTGCAGAACTCACTCCCTTATTTTTGTACTACCCACAATGATTTGGAGGAAAATGTAGCTGGTCTGATTAGTAAGTTCGCAGATGACACAAAATTTGGTGGAGTTGCGGATAGTGAAGAGGATTGTCAGAAGATACAGCAAGATATAGACCGGATGGAGACCTGGGCAGAGAAATGGCAATTGGAGTTTAATCCAGACAAATGTGAGATAATGCATTTTGGAAGGTCCGATGCAAATAGGAATTATACAGTCAATGGTAGGAGTATTGACAGGCAGAGATTTCTAAGTGTACATGTCCACAGATCACTGAAAATGGCAACGCAGGTGGATAAGGGAGTCAAGAAAGCATACGGCATGCTTGCCTTCATCGGTCGGGGCATTGAGTATAAAAATTGGCAGGTCATGCTGCAGCTGTACAGAACTTTAGTTAGGCCTCATTTAGAATATTGTGTACAATTCTGGTCGCCGCTCTACCAGAAGGATATGGATGCTTTGGAGAGGGTACAGAAGAGGTTTACCAGGGTGTTGCCAGCTATGGAGGGTATTAGCTATGAGGAGAGATTGGATAAACTAGGTTTGTTCTCACTGGGACAACGGAGGTTGAGGGGTGACCTGATAGAGGTTTACAAGATTATGAGTGGCACGGACAGAGTGGATAGTCAGATGCTCTTTCCTAGGGTAGAAAAGTCAAGTGCTAGGGGACACAGGTTTAAGGTGCGTGGGGAAAAGTTTAGAGGAGATGTGTGAGGCGAGCTTTTTTACACAGAGGGTGGTGAATGTCTGGAACGCGCTGTTCAGGGAGGTGGTGGGAGCAGGAATGATAGTGGCGTTTAAGGGGGAACTAGACAAATACATGAATAGGATGGGAATGGAAGGATACGGACTCCCTAAGTGCATATGGTTTTAGTTTAGGCAGGCATCGTGATTGGCACAGGCTTGGAGGGTTGAAGGGCCTGTTCCTGTGCTGCACTGTTCTTTGTTCTCATTGTTCTTTGACTTCCGTTGACTCAATCAGTAAGAAGTCTCACAACACCAGGTTAAAGTCCAACAGGTTTATTTGGTAGCACGAGCCACTTGCTGGTGTTGTGAGACTTCTTACTGTGTGTACCCCAGTCCAACGCCGGCATCTCTACATCATGACTCGATCAGGCCCAGTTTTCAACCCTCAGACACATCAGGAGAAGCACTCTCGAGATTAGAGAAACTGACTGCTGAGCTGGAGAGTAAGCTTTGGGCACGAGTAGTGATATATTAGATAAATTAGAAAAATAACATAATTAGTATAAACATGGAAAAGGACTGTTAGCTTCTGAGAGAAGCTAATATTTGATAATGGGATGTGAAATAACCACCTTATGGATTTTTATTTTGGGTTTACAAACTCTGTTTATCTTCCTTGTTGCTGCTTTTATTCTATAGGAAGGAAATCGATGGCATTCGTGGAACAACTGAGAGTTACAGTTACAAGTTGAAGCAGTGAGAGAGCTGCTGCAGATGTGCTTCCTATTTAGTGTTCAACCTCAGGAAAAATGTATTCTTCAATTCTTCACAATCAGAATAAAACTCTTGGTTAGCACTGCTGCTTCACAGCTCCAGGGACCTGGGTTCGATTCCCGGCTTGGGTCACTGTCTGTGTGGAGTTTGCACATTCTCCTCGTGTCTGCGTGGGTTTCCTCCGGGTGCTCCGGTTTCCTCCCACAGTCTAAAGATGTGTGGGTTAGGTTGATTGGCCATGCTAACATTGCCCCTTTGTGTCCTGGGATGCGTAGATTAGAGGGATTAGCGGGTAAAATATGTAGGGTTATGGGGCTAGGGCATGGGTGGGATTGTGGTCAGTGCAGACTTGATGGGCCGAATGGCCTCTTTCTGTACTGTAGGGTTTCTATGATTTCTATGATCATTCTCCCCGCGTCTGCGTGGGTTTCCTCTGGGTGCTCCGGTTTCCTCCCATGCTCCAAGGATGTGCGGGTTAGGCGGATTGGCCATGCTAAATTGCCCCTTAGCGTCAGGGGGACTAGCTAGGGTAAATACATGGGGTTGTGGGGATAGGGCCTGGGGTGGGATTGTGGTCAATGCAGACCGATGGGCCAAATGGCCTCCTTCTACACTGTAGAGATTCTATGATTCTAATCTTTCACTGGGCTGATTACAGAGCAAACAGAGTTTCATCCAGACTCGAAACATTGGCTCCATTCTCTCTCCACAGATGCTGTCAGACCTGCTGAGATTTTCCAGCATTATCTGTTTTTCTTTCAGATTCCAGCAGCTGTAGTATTTTACTTTTAACAGAGTGTTTGAGAATCGACAGTTAAATGTACAGGAACAATCTGTTATAATTCATTCATGGGCGGAGAGCATCACTTGCAAGGCCAACATTTGTTGACCAGCCTAATTCTGAAAAGGTGCAGTCAGTGTGACAAACCCGATAAAGGAGCTCCTGGGTTTTGACCGAACGACAATGAAGGAATGACAGTTTATTCAAGACAGTGTGCGACTCGCTGGCGATCTTGGATATGGTGATGTTTGATGTTCCCATGCAGTTGCTGCCCTTGTCCTTCTAAGTGGGAGAGTTCATGGGTTTGGCAGGTGTTGCCGAGGAAGCCTCGGTAAGTTACTGAAGTGCTTCTTGTAGATGATGCAGATGGCTGCCACTGCGTGCCAGTAATGGAGGGAGGGAATGTTTAAGGTGGCGGATGGTGTGCCAATCAGCTGCTTTGTCCTGGATGGACTGCAACTGCACTCATCCAGGCAACTGGAACACAATCCATCACACTCCTGACTTGTGTCTTGTAGATGATGGAAAGAATTTGGGGAGTCGGTGAGTTGTATGCCGCAGATTACCAGGCCGCTGACCTGCTCTTAGAGCCACAATATTTATGTAACTCATGCAGTTAAGTTTGTCTAAAATGTTGATGACAGGGGATTTAAAAATTATAATCTCAATGTCAAGGGAAAGTGGTTAGACTGTGCTGTTGCAGACTGCCTGGCACTGGGTGGCACAAATGTTCCACGCCACTTATCAACCCCAGTCTCAATGTTGTCCAGGTCTTGCTGCATGCAGGTAACTAAGAGGTTGTAAATGGAACTGAACACTGAAATCTTCAATGGAAATTCCCACTTTTGATGACGAAGCATCTGGCAGTGACTGGGCCCCGAACACGACAGCAACTCTCTGAGGCTGAGATGATTGGTCTCCAATAACCACAACACCTTCCTTTGTGCCAGATGTGACTCCAACTAGAGGTTTCTTTGATGCCCATTGATTTCAATCTTGAATGGCTCCTGGATACCACACTTGGCCAGATGCTGTTTTGATGTTAAGGGCGGTCTTTTTACTTCACTTCTGGAATTCAGTTATTTTGTCCAAGGCTGCAATGAACTGGAGCTAAGTGGTCCTGGCAGAACTCAAACTGAGCATTTGTGAACAGGTCATTAGTGAGTAACTGCTGCTTAGTAACACTGTTGACAACATATTCCATCACATTACTGATGATTCCGAACAGGCTGATGGGCAGTGTTAGGAGGGGGTTTGATTTAAACACCTCTGATTTCTCCTTTGACCACCCAGCTGCAAACAGAAAGTTTTGATTTTGATTTCTCTCTTGGTAAGAAATGGCGTATTCCCCAACCCCTTGGCTTTTCTCTGACCCAATTTCTATTAATAATCCCACAGCAAAAGGACACTAAGGGGCAATTTAGCATGGCCAATCCACCTGACCATCTGTGGCCTATTATAGTTGAGTATCGTGTGTTACGAAGCAGGGTTTACTTTTTAAAGTCTCATCGCTTTAGTGTAGATTTTTCTGTAACATTTGATTCAACATTATATTATTTTTTATTCATTCATGGGATGTGGGCGTCGCTGGCTGGGCCAGCATTTGAATCATAGAATCCCTACAGTGCAGAAGGAGGCCATTTGGCCCATCGAGCCTAAACCGACAACAATCCCACCCAGGTCCTATCCTCATAACCCCATATATTTAGCCTCAAAATCCCCCTAACACTAAGGGGCAATTTAGCATGGTCAATGCACCTAACCTGCACATTTTTGGACTGTGGGAGGAAACCGGAGCATCAGGAGGAAACCCACGCAGACACAGGGAGAATGTGGAAACCCCACACAGACAATGACCCGAGGCCGGAATCGAACCTGGGTCCCTGGCGCTGTGAGGCAGCAGTGCTAACCACTGTGCCACCGTGCCGACCCATCCCATGATTTGTTGCCCATCCCTGACAGCATTTAAGAGCCAAGCACATTGCTGTGGGTCTGAAGTCACACGTAGGCCAGACCGGGTAAGGACGGTAGATTTCCTTCCCTATTAGGACATTAGTGAACCAGATGGGTTTTCACGACAATCGACAATGGTTTCATGGTCATTACGAGACTTTTAATTCCAGATTCTTTATTGAATTCAAATTTCACCATCTGCCAGAGTGGGATTCGAACCCGGGTCCCCAGAGCACTACCCTGGGCCTTTGGAAGGCTAGTCCAGTGACAATATCACCACACCATTGCTACCCATTGGATTAAGATTAGATTGCAGGCTCCAATCACAGCCTGTTAAGTTAGTTTTCTAATTTTTGAAACTTCCTTTAAATACACTGATTATTGCTAAGCTATACTGTCCCACAGCCTTCCAACACCCTACCAACTGGCCATTCTTCAAAAGTAACGTAGTCATTGCCACTAGGCTAATCATGTGAGGGTGTTATAATTGAGTCTGATCCTGTCCTTAACTGGAATCTACAGGTTTCTTGGGCAACACGGTGGCACAGTGGTTAATTCCAGTGTCGGGTCACTGTCTGTGCAGAGTCTGCACATTCTCCCCGTGTCTGCATGGGTTTCCTCCGGATGCTCCGGTTTCCTCCCACAGTCCTAAAGATATGTTGGTTAGGTTGATTGGCCATGCTAAATTCACCCTCAGTGTACCCGAACAGGCGCCAGAGTGTGGCAACTAGGAAATTTTCACAGTAACTTAATTGCAGTGTTAATGTAAACCTATGTAAACTTGTGACTAATAAATAAACTTTAAAAGATAATGCAGTATGCAAGGCGATGATCACACTGTTGTAGTAGCTGGGTTCAGTTAAACAAGTACAGACAGAAGACAAAATCTGCAACCTTCTGCTACATACCATAGAATTATAGAATCCCTATAGTGCAGAAGAAGGCCAATCAGCCCATTTAGTTTGCACCAATCACAATCTCATCCAGGCCCTATTCCCATAACCCCACATATTTACCCTGCTAATCCCTCTGACACTAGGGGCAATTTAACATGGCCAGTCAACCTAACCCGCACATCTTTGGAGTATGGGAGGAAACCGGAGCACCCGGAGGAAACCCACGCAGACACTGGGAGAACATGCAAACTCCACACAGACAGTGACCCAAGGCCGTAATTGAACCCGAGTCTCTGGCGCTGTGAGGCAGCAGTGCTAACCACTGTGCCACCTTCGTCAGGTTAGTTCAGGAGACAGCAGCAAGACCTTTAAAGATTAAAAACCCTCTCACTGCACAAACTCACTTTCTCACACACACACACACACACATTGACACACACTCACACATTGACACACACACACACACTCACACATTGACACACACACTCACACATTGACACACACACACACTCAATCACACTGAACATCCTGTACATGTTTGCATGTTCCACAAACTCACAGTGCTAACCACTGTGCCACCGTGTCGCCTCTAAGGCTTAAATCTGTATTCCAATGACTATTACATAATCTCAATCCTAAAAGGTTTGCTTAGTATCTTTAGACTGTGACCCTTGATTTTGGACTCCCCCACCATCGGGAACATCCTTTCTACATGTATTCTGTCTGGGTCCTGTTAGGATTTTATACATTTCTATGTGATCCCCTCTCTTCTTCTGAACTTCAGTGAATATAATCCTCACTGACTCAATCTCTCTTTATACTTCAGTCCCGCCATTCCACTAATCAGTCTGGCAAACCTTTGCTGTCCTCCCTCTATAGCAAGGACATCCTTTCTCAGATAAGAAGGCCAAAACTGCACACAATACTCCAGGTGTGGCCTCACGAATGCCCTATACAATTGCAACAAAACATCCCTATTCCTATACTCAAATCCTCTCGCTATGAAGGCCAACATACCAATTGCCTTCTTTACTGCCTGCTGTACCTGCACTCTTACTTTCAGCGACTGATGCACGAGGACACCAAGGTTTCGCTGAGTATCCACCCCTCAATTTACACCCATTCAAATAATATTCTGTCTTCCTATTTTTGCTTCCAAAGTGGATCTGCCATACACATGCCCACACACTCAGCCTGTCCAAATCACGCTGAAGCATCTCTGCATCCTCCTCACAGCTCACCCTCCCACCCAACTTTGTATCATTTGCAAATTAGGGGATAATACATTTAGTTCCCTTATCTAAACCATTAATATATAATGAGAATAGTTGGGGTTCTACCACATATCCCTGCGGTACCCCACTAGTCACTGCCTGCCAATCGGAAAAAGACCCATTTATGCCAACCCTTTGCTTCCTCTCTGCTAATCAGCTTTCTATCCATCTCAAGACACTCGCCGCAATCCCATGTGCTTTAATTTTACATGGTAGTCTGCTGTGTGAGACCTCGTTATAGGCCTTCTGAAAATCTAAATAAACCACATCCACCATTTTTCCCTGGTCAATCCTACGAGTTAAATCCTCAAAGAATTCTAGTAGATTTGTCAAGCATGATTTCCCTGTTGTAAATCCATGCTGACTTTGACTGAATATGTGCTAAGAAAATATTTTTAAAGTGGATGCAGATAGATTCTTATTAGGCAAGCGAATCAAAAATTATTAGGGGTAGATGAGAAGTAGAATTAGAAACATGAACAGATCTGATTGGCACAGGTGGCACAGTGGTTAGCACTGCTGCCTCACAGCGCCAGGGACCCAGGTTCGATTCCCGGCTTGGGTCACTGTCTGTGTGGAGTCTGCACGTTCTCCCCGTGTCTGTGTGGGTTTCCTCCGGGTGCTCCGGTTTCCTCCCACAGTCCCAAAGACATGCTGGTTAGGGTGCATTGGCCATGGTAAATTCTCCCTCAGTGTTACCTAAACAGGCACCGAGGTGTGGTAACTAGGGGATTTTCACAGTAACTTCATTGCGGTGTTAATGTAAGCCTACTTGTGACACTAATAAATAAACTTAAAAAACTTAAACTTGAAGAATGGTGAAGCAGGGGGAAGGGGTTGAATGGCCTATTTCTGTTCCTATTTTGTATGTTCGTACATATTTAAGTTTATATGTCTGCCCTGCCTTTTGTACTGACATTGTGGGCTTTGCCATCACAGGATGGGGATATGCATGGAACCCCTTCCTTCTATTAGTTGTTTAATTGTCCAGCACACTTCATGGCTCGATGTGCCAGGACTTTGGAGCTTTGATCTGATCCGTTGGTTAACAGGCAAATCAATATTTACCTCTGTTTTCATGTTTATAAATGAACCTACATAGAGACAAATTTATAGACAAGCCATAAATATACCGCTAAATATGACACAGAGCGAACTGCATACACAGATAAATGTATAACCCAAATAAATTTATAGACACAGAGACACAAAAAGACAAGTAAAGTGAAAGTAATTTTCTAAGTAAGCACCAGTGGTGAAGAGTACTGCTCATTGAGAGCGGTTATCCAAATGGTGCTGAAATAATTCCAGTGAAGAAATCTTAGCTGATAGGTGAGGTAAGCTCAGGAGCAAACATTTAGTTCCAGTTTTAAGGGGTGTCGGTGTGGTGAACCATCGTTGGTTCACCACTGGGGTTGTTATTGTATTACTGTTGGGCTAGGGTGTTGTTGTTATGGGGGTTGTACTATGTTGTTGGGATAGGGTGTTTACCTGTCCTGGGTGTTATCGTGGCACACTCCAGTGGGGTCCCGCCTCCGGTGGCAGGGTATAAGACCCCCTGCTCCGGCAGGACCCCTTCAGTCTGAACGGGTGAATTTGTGTTAGTAGTTTCATTGTTAATGTATTAAAGCCTTCAGTTCTAAAGCCTTGTTTCCGGGTGCTCATTGAGGTGCATCAATTTAATACATTAACTGAGAATATGGAACAGATCCTAAAACCGGATCGTCTGACACTGGACCCACGTGCGGTCGGTGCAGCTAACACGTTCGAACATTGGTGGAAGTGCTTCGAGGACTACCTGGCAGCCTCGGTAGCTATCACTACAGACAGTGATAGACTCCAGGTCCTCCACGCAAGGGTAAGCGACACGATTTACCTAGCCATTCGTGCAGCTTCCACTTACCAGGGTGCCGTCGAGCTCCTAAAGAATAGGTACATTACGTCACCCAACGAGATTCACGCTCGTTATCTCCTCGCTACACGACGTCGGCAGTCGGGCGAGACCATAGAAGACTACGCCAATGAACTCCTGCAGCTTGCCAGGGGTTGTGACTGTAAGGATGTCTCCGCCGAGCAGTACATGCAAGACCTCGCCCGAGACGCGTTCGTAGCAGGGGTAGGGTCCTCGTACATCAGACTTAAATTATTAGAAAAGGGGAAACTCAACTTGACCCAGGCAATGGGGATGGCCGTGAGGTTGGAGGCGGCGTCGAAGAGCTTGGCGCTGTACCCCGAGGACCACGTGCAGTCAACGTGGTTGGAGCAAGCTCTGCTCCCTCCTCGCCCCGCGAACCCGCGCTCCCAGATCGATTCAACGACGGCGGCAGCTCCAGGTGGCCAGCGATGCTATTTTTGCGGTGGGGCCAAGCATCCACGGCAACAGTGTCCGGCAAGAACGGCAATCTGCAGCCAGTGCGGTAAAAAAGGCCACTACGGCAAAGTCTGCAGGTCCAAACCTAAAAACGGCAGTGCAGCTTGTAACCCTCCAGAACGGAGACCATCTCTTTCGGCGCTGCAGTACCCACGAGGTCCGACCACGTGCGATCTCAGGACGGCGCCATCGTGGCAGACAGAGGAGGAGGAAGACCACCAGGAGTCGCTGCGCTTGGAGCCCTCGGCCACATGCGATTCATGGGGGCGGCCATCATGGTCCACGACGACTAGGAGCGACCAGCAGGGGTCCTCAGCATCCACATCGGCAGCATGCAGCAGCGACCAGCAGGGGTCCTCAGCATCCACATCGGCAGCATGCAGTGACACCCAGGGGCCAACGGTGGCGTCGATCTCTCTGGATCAGACCAGGCATTACAGACTGGAACATTCCATGATGGAGGTAAAGGTTAGTGGCAGAACTGTAAATTGTCTGTTTGACAGTGGGAGCACTGAAAGTTTCATACACCCTGAAACTGCTAAAAGGTGTGGACTCCGGGTTCTCCCTGCCAAACAGACAATTTCCATGGCATCACAGTCCCGGTCTGTACCGATCCAAGGACGATGTATGGTAACTCTTGAGGTACAGGGCACAGTTTACGAGCAATACAGGCTCCTTGTGCTACCTCACCTTTGCGCACCAATTCTCCTCGGACTAAACTTTATGGCCCACATGAGGAGTGTGATCCTACAGTACGGTGGGCCACTCCCTTCACTGGCAGTAGGGAACCAGCCGCAGCCTCCAAATTGCCCAAAGCGCCCCGCGTGCAATCTATCCACCCTGAAGATCACGACACCATCCCTTTTTAAAAATCTGGTACCTGGCTGCAAGCCCATCGCTACTAAAAGTAGGCGTTACAGCGCTGAGGACCGGATCTTTATTAGATCTGAGGTTCAGCGGCTCCTCAAGGAAGGGATCATACAGGCCAGTGCTAGTCCGTGGAGAGCGCAGGTCGTGGTAGTCAAAAGCGGGAACAAACCTCGGATGGTCATCGACTATAGTCAGACCATTAATAGATACACGCAGCTGGATGCGTATCCTCTCCCGCGCATTTCTGATATGGTCAATCAGATTGCGCAGTACCGAGTGTTTTCTACCATAGACCTTAAGTCCGCCTACCATCAACTCCCCATCCGCCCAGAGGACCGACAATATACGGCTTTTGAGGCGGATGGTCGTCTATACCAATTCCTCAGGGTTCCATTTGGTGTCACCAATGGGGTCTCGGTCTTCCAGCGTGCTATGGACCGAATGGTGGACCAGAACGGGTTGCGGGCTACCTTCCCGTACCTGGATAACGTCACCATCTGCGGCCATGACCAGCAGGACCACGACACGAATCTCCAACACTTTCTACGCACTGCATCTCGCCTGAATCTGACCTATAACAGGGAGAAGTGCGTATTCCGTACGCGTAGGTTAGCCATCCTCGGATACGTGGTGGAAAACGGGGTCATTGGCCCTGATCCAGACCGTATGCGCCCACTCACTGAACTTCCCTTGCCCGCTAGCACGAAAGCACTGAGGAGATGCCTCGGGTTCTTTTCGTATTATGCACAGTGGGTCCCCAACTACGCGGACAAAGCTCGTCCGCTCATTAAGTCCACGACCTTCCCACTTACGCCGGAGGCCCAATTGGCCTTCAAGGTTTTGAAAAGCGACATCTCGAAAGCCACGATGCACGCGGTGGATGAATCCATCCCTTTCCAGGTGGAGAGTGATGCATCGGACTTCGCCCTAGCCGCCACACTAAACCAGGCAGGCCCGTCGCGTTTTTTTCCCGCACCCTTCAAGGCCCAGAGATTCGGCACTCAGCGGTGGAAAAGGAGGCTCAGGCCATTGTGGAGGCAGTCAGACACTGGCGCCATTACCTGGCAGGTAAGCGGTTCACCCTGATCACGGATCAACGATCCGTGGCGTTTATATTCAGTAACACGCAGAGGGGCAAGATCAAGAACGATAAGATCTTGCAGTGGAGAATTGAGCTCTCCACCTATAATTACGATATTATGTATCGTCCAGGGAAGCTCAATGAGCCCTCGGATGCCCTCTCGCGCGGAACATGCGCCATCATGCAGGAGGACCGCTTGAAGGCTCTCCACAATGATCTGTGTCATCCTGGAGTCACCAGACTCTACCACTTCATAAAAGCCCGCAACCTACCCTACTCGGTGGAGGAGGTCAGGTCAGTTACTAGAAGTTGTCGGATTTGCGCAGAATGCAAACCACACTTTTATCGACCAGACCGGGCACATTTGGTCAAGGCCACTCGCCCTTTTGAGAGGCTGAGTGTAGATTTTAAGGGCCCCCTTCCCTCAACGGATCGGAATGTCTATTTTCTTAACATAATAGACGAATTTTCCCGGTTTCCGTTTGTTTTCCCCTGTGCGGACACGTCGACTGCCACCGTCATCAAGGCATTCAGTGAGCTTTTTACCCTGTTCGGGTACCCCTGCTATATTCATAGCGACAGGGGCTCGTCGTTCATGAGCAACGACTTGAGGCAATTCCTGCTCTCATTCGGGATTGCCTCTAGTAGAACCACGAGCTACAACCCTAGGGGTAACGGACAGGTGGAAAGGGAGAATGCTACAGTCTGGAAGGCTGTCCTACTGGCACTGAAATCCAAGGGCCTTCCAGTCTCCCGGTGGCAGGAGGTCCTTCCAACTGTGCTCCATTCTATCCGCTCCCTCCTGTGTACGGCAACCAATGCTACTCCCCACGAGAGGATGTTCTCATTCCCTCGGAAGTCGTCCTCGGGGACCTCATTGCCAGCCTGGTTGACGTACCCAGGACCCGTCCTTCTGCGGCGCCATGTGAGGGCTCGCAAGTCCGACCCCTTGGTCGAACCGGTCCAACTCCTCCACGCCAACCCTCAGTATGCCTATGTGGCATATCCTGACGGGCGAGAGGACACTGTCTCCATTAGAGACCTGGCGCCCGCAGGGGACGTAGCAACTCCTGTCGCTCCTATTCCCCCAGTCACAGATCCACTACTCCTCATTACTTCCCCAGACGTGGCGCGGTCAGCACCGGGACCAGTGCATAACACTTTTACTCCCATGTACAGCTTGCCTGAGACTCGGAGATCGGCGCCACCATCATCACCACCACCACCACCACCAAACATAGAACATAGAACATAGAAAGTCACAGCACAAACAGGCCCTTCGGCCCACAAGTTGCGCCGATCACATCCCCACCTCTAGGCCTATCTATAGCCCTCAATCCCATTAAATCCCATGTACTCATCCAGAAGTCTCTTAAAAGACCCCAACGAGTTTGCCTCCACCACCACCGACGTCAGCCGATTCCACTCACCCACCACCCTCTGAGTGAAAAACTTACCCCTGACATCCCCCCTGTACCTACCCCCCAGCACCTTAAACCTGTGTCCTCTCGTAGCAACCATTTCAGCCCTTGGAAATAGCCTCTGAGAGTCCACCCTATCCAGACCCCTCAACATCTTGTAAACCTCTATCAGGTCACCTCTCATCCTTCGTCTCTCCAGGGAGAAGAGACCAAGCTCCCTCAACCTATCCTCATAAGGCATGCCCCCCAATCCAGGCAACATCCTTGTAAATCTCCTCTGCACCCTTTCAATGGCTTCAACATCTTTCCTGTAATGAGGTGACCAGAACTGCGCGCAGTACTCCACCACCAGGATCCCCTACACCATCGCCTCATCAGGGCCGGCCGGCCCGGGAGTCTTTGAGGGGACAGCCAGATGTTGTTTTGAGAGAGCCACCGCAAGCACCTGCTCCGGTTTCGCAACCGGTGTTGAGAAGATCGCAGCGTCGGTGTGGTCCTCCAGACCGTCTGGACTTGTGAATCCTGTTATTTTTTTTGTCATTGTCTGTTTTCATCCACCCCGCCACCTTTGGTTCCTAAAGGAGGGGTGAATGTGGTGAACCATCGTTGGTTCACCACTGGGGTTGTTATTGTATTACTGTTGGGCTAGGGTGTTGTTGTTATGGGGGTTGTACTATGTTGTTGGGATAGGGTGTTTACCTGTCCTGGGTGTTATCATGGCACACTCCAGTGGGGTCCCGCCTCCGGTGGCAGGGTATAAGACCCCCTGCTCCGGCAGGACCCCTTCAGTCTGAACGGGTGAATTTGTGTTAGTAGTTTCATTGTTAATGTATTAAAGCCTTCAGTTCTAAAGCCTTGTTTCCGGGTGCTCATTGAGGTGCATCAGTCGGCAATGAACAATTGGCAGGAGTTTAATTTAAAAGGTCGGGGACATTTAAAATCAAATTAAAATGAAGGTATAAGTTCTGAAGGGTTTGAACTGCTGATAAAACTGTTGACGGCCTTTGCCAAGGCTGGATGGAGAGGGGGCCAAGAGGTGCCAGGCAAAACATTAACTGGATGCAATGCCCACTGAGATCTTGAGTGTTTCGTTAAGTATCACAGGCACTGCGGGCTACAATTGGTTCACCAGTTATCATGCTTACAGTGTCACAAGCAGGCACCTTATGCCACAATTGTTTCTGTAATAGGCATGTTTAGACAAGTTTCAGACACTTGGGACAGCAAGACTCTCTGACCTGCTGTAACACGCAGCTCAGCTCCAAACCATTCCATCTCCTCAAGCCCTGTCAACACAACAAAGGGCAAAGAATACAATCCATGTGGAGCGGATTAGAAACCCTGCAGCAATTTGCACGCGGTGTTTCTCTATAGTGGAATGCTGAGTATCCGATTGTGGTTCTTGTCTGTCTCTGCTTGTGGCCAGCCTGGTTAAATTATCCGTACAATGATCACCTGTACCTAATTAAATCTGAACGATCTCCATTCTGTCCAAGAAAACACACAAATGACTGCAAATTAATTAGTTTTACACCACTGGCTCCAAGAATTATTCCCTAGTGACCAGTCAGCTCCAGTTTATTGAGCAAACTACCAGATTGAGGGAATCATCTGATGGGATAGGAGATGTGTTGTGAGTGATGAATTAAACGTCAGTGTTACAGGACTATTCAGCTAAGCACATGTTTTACTTTAGCCACGTGGAATCATTGAGTACAGAGGGAGGGAATTCTGCCCATCATGCCTGTGCTGGTCCTTTGAAAAAGCTCTCCAATTAGTCCCACTCCAGGACAGTTAAGAGATGACAGAACATTTGATGAAACCAATCAGACCCGGCATTCCCACTGGCACACTCCTTAGTGTGGCAGTGGGTGGCACGGTGGCACAGTGGTTAGCACTGCTGCCTCACCGCGCCAGGGACACGGGTTCAATTCCCGGCTTGGGTCACTGTCTGTGTGGAGTTTGCACATTCTCCCCGTGTCTGCGTGGGTTTCCTCCGGGTGCTCCGGTTTCCTCCCACAGTCCGAAAGACGTGCTGGTTAGGGTGCATTGACCCAAACAGGTGCCGGACTGTGGCGACTAGGGGAATTTCACAGTAACTTCATTGCTGTATTAATGTAAGCTTTACTTGTGACTAATAAATAAACTTTAACTTTAACTTAGTGTGTGCAATTGGGTTGAAAACAATCTCCATGATTTCTGGGGCAGAGGGTTTGGGAGAAGGGTTAACAGTGCCTGATTGGCCATTGACAGGATTGATGTCAAGCTGTCTAACTGTGTTCTACGTGCGACTGTTGAAAAGTCTCCATGATGTAAACTGGACATTAAGAGGCTGGTTGAAAATGTAGATTCTGCATGTTTTATATTCATTTCTGTGTCTCATGGTGTACACACGGGCTTCACAGCTTCCAATCTTAGTCCTGATGCTTACAGATGCAACTTGCCCTTCCCAGAACTGTGCCCAATATCTGCTGCTCACTGCTCTGCCCCCACTCACTGACACATGGAGGATACAGCACAAGAGGCCAATCAGCCCATTGTATCTGTGCCAGCTCAGAGAAACAGCTATCCAATCAATCCCAGTCTCCTGCATTTCCCCCATTGTCCTGTAATCTTTTCCAATCAACTATTTATCTTGTTCATTTTGAAAGCTCCCCCACCGCCCTTTCAGGCAGTGCACCTTAACAACTCACTGCCTAAAAATATTAATATCTTCCCTACGGCCTTTAGGCTGGATTGTACGTGGATGCTAAGGTGATGTGGGTACAAAAGGGGTCACTTGTCTGTAGCACGGGAGTTTTCTCCTGGGTGTGGGCAGATATACAGCATCAAAGATCTGGTCAGTGTTATCAACAAGCTTTTATTGTTGTTAGCTCCTGGGCGCCGGTTATTGCAAACAAGTACTTTTTACTAATGGACACATGTTCAATACTGCCAACCAAAAATGGAATGAATCTATTCAGTCATATACCACAACCCTAAAAGATCCTAGCAAAAAATGTTCGTTAGGCACCCTCATGGACGAACTTGTGCGAGATCGCATTGTGTGTGGGGTCCATAAAGGTATTATTCACAGCTTCACACATATGTTGGGGGGGGGGAGCGGTTTGCCTCAATGCCTTTATAGTGGGGGTGGTGGTATCCTGTTATCTGTGGTGGGGGGAAAGAGGGGTCACTTGTGTGGTGGGGGGAGGGGCCTTCCGATATAGGTGTAAGGGGGGAGGGGATGTTGAGCGTGTCACCCCGATGCCGTGGTGGTGGGGTGGGTGGGTTGTCCGGATGCTTGTGTGGGGGTCCCCCGGGTCCCTGGGGGCTGGGAGCGAGTTTATTTATATTGCAGATCGGAGCGCCCTTTACAGATGGCACCCAATCTCCGTGGAGTCGGCATTGCTGGCCCTATCAGGGCCCACCCCACCACAGTGACGGCGAAAGTCACGCCCCAGATCGTTTTTGCACAGAGTGCACTGAAATTTGGAGAGAAAACCCGGCTACGCGGCTGGAGAGCTACATGCTGTTTTCCCACCACAGCCAGCACTCTGTGTGCTGATGAAAAGATTCCATGATCTTCCCTCCATTGTTGGTCGGTGCTGCATGGTGATTTGTCCGTATACCACCACAGCACTTTGCTCACTCACCCATGGAAACAGCTGCACTAACAATCGGGCATCTTCAGCCTGTGATGACATAAATATTTTTATTTCTCATAAGCCTTTTGAATTTCAGATTATCCTGTGGGCCTCCCTCCCTCAACAGCCCTGCCCTGTTGCCGACACTTTAGGATCCCTCCCTTCTCCTTTTTTTTCCTTCCTTCTTAGGAATTCCCACTTGCTCCGCTGCCTGGGACCGCTCCACGAAGCCTCTTGTTATGGTTCATGGTTGAATGGGGGAGCTGTAAATGGAAGCTGTTGTTTTTGAAATGAGTTTAAACAGCTGGACACTGAACTCACAGACAGATTTAATTCCTTTGCTTAAAATTTGAGATTAAATAATTCAGTGGGGATAATGGAGGGATTGTTTTTGATGAGCTTGGCAGCGAGCTAAAACATGAAAGAATTTTGTGCAGATTTAAGGAAAAGTAGGGAGGAGATTTCAGTTTGCTTTCGATTCACAATGGTGTGGATTTATTCAATAACTCTACGGTCACAGAATCTAATATAATTTAAATAGAAGAATTCTACATTCAATTCTTTCTCATGCTAATCGTGGATCGAGAAGGGAAATCAGAGTTTTGTGATTCACACAGGAATGGGCTGACTATTGAATTCCAGAACAGTGACACACAAAATACTGATAGCTAATCCCTGCAGGACAGTGGTGGTTGGAGGGGTGGGAGGTGGGGGGGGGGGGGGGGGGGGGGGATTGTTCTACTCTCCATTTTCCTTCAGCAGGTATGAAATTGAAGTGGTTTTTCTAAGTCAAAGTTCATGAGGAGCGGCCTGGTGTTCCGCACTGTGCCAACTGATTATATATTAACTAAAGACTCCAATTTAACAGCTCATTATGATAATTCAGAAGCATTCTGTTGACAACACTGTGGCTCTGCTGATTAATCATTATGCACAATGATTAGTGGGAATGTCTACGATGATTATTCAGTGCTCCCGCTGATTGCTCACTATTATGCTGCTCTGATTGTGTATTGCCACACTGATTGCTTAGTGCCTGTGCTGATCCCTCACTGCTGCACTGCACTTTCCTATACATTCACTTTGCGCTGTTGGCAATGATGACAAGGTCAACATTTATTGTCCATCTGATTTGATTTGATTTATTATTGTCCCATGTATTAACATACAGTGAAAAGTATTGTTTCTTGCGCGCTATACAGACAAAGCATAACGTTCATAGTGAAGGAAAGGAGAGAGTGCAGAATGTCATGTTATAGTCACAGCTAGGGTGTAGAGAAAGATTAACTTGATGCGTGATAGGTCCATTCAAAAGTCTGATGACAGCAGGGAAGAAGCTGTTCTTGAGTCAGTTGGTATATGACCTCAGACTTTTGTATCTTTTTCCCAACGGAAGAAGGTGGAAGAGAGAATGTCTGGGGTGCATGGGGTCCTTAATTATGCTGGCTGCTTTTCTGAGGCAACGGGAAGTGTAGACAGAGTCAATGGATGGGAGGCTGGTTTGCGTGATAGATTGCACTTTGTGCTGTTGGCAATGATGAGAAGGTCAACATTTATTGTCCATCCGATTTGATTTGATTTATTATTGTCACATGTATTAGTATACAGTGAAAAGTATTGTTTCTTGCGCGCTATACAGATAATAGCTTACCGTTCATTGAGAAGGAAAGGAGAGGGTGCAGAATGTAGTGTTACAGTCATAGAGAATGAATTTTTAAAGGATAAGACAAGAATAAAATATAGAATTAGAGGGTATGCTGGGCGCAGCTTGCAAGAAGTCCCCTCGCTCCGGTGCCATCTTGGATTGATCTTGAGAATTTGATGGCCAATCATTGAAATCCCTATGGTGTAGGTACACCCACCACGGCATCAGGTGTCATGATGATGGATCTTAACCTCGAATTGTATACGGGCACATTGAAATTTTAAGCATGACATGTGTTTTCAGGAATGGACAGACAAGTCAAACGTGGCTGAGAAAGTAAATTCTGAGACTACAAAGTAATCGTTCTCTGCAATACCGAAATGGATTATACTCAGCCTTGAGAGAGACAAGGGAATGTCGCACCCTTTTTTTGCATATCTTTTGGCACTTTCATCCCAAGCACAAAAAGCCAATTCAAATTAAATCCAATTCATGGTCCCCACGTGATGGACTGAACAAGATCCAAGCTGAGAGGGTGAGGCATTGCGCCCCCTCCTGGGCTGGATCTAACGCTTCATCTTAAACAAAAGGCCGAGATAGCTTTAAAAAATTGCATCAGGTAAAGCCTCAGTTTAACCTCATTGGCTACCCTGATCCTTTACTCTGCCCTAGTCTGGGCAAACCACAATAGTGGGCGACAGCAATGGGCCAGCCAGTGCAATGGGCCAGCCTCAACCTGCCTGATCACCGTTTCACCCCTGCCAGTTTCAGACAGAGACTTTGCAAAGGAAGGGGGAGTGGCGATGAAGAAAGTGAACCTCCTGTGATAGCTGCAACTACGACCATCCTGTAAGCTATATCCCAGGCCTGTTTGTGGATTTCCCCTTTGCAGGAATGCACAGGGAGCTGGGATAAGCAGGCAGCTGCTGACCTGATTCGGGTGTACTGGTGCTGGGACATTAAGAATGTCTAACACCGAAACTCGATGAGACAGCAGTCCGTCACCCCTGCACCTCACAGGTAAAAGATCTCTCTCCGATTGTTGGGAAAAAGTCAAGTCAGCGAAACCACTTATGAAAAGAAAACAAAACAACTCCTCTCCGCTAAACTGCGGAACCAATCTCACCAAACAAACAGCTCAACTGAAATCAACACGACCGGAATCACTGAGTTAACAACCACAACATTTCACCACCTACTCCTCAGACAAGTCAAAGGCTGATTCGAATAGCTACTGTTAAATTTTTATTGTTTGAATCACTTCATAGAATCCCTACAGTGCAGAATGAGGTCATTCAGCCCATCGAGTCTGCACCGACCACAATCCCACCCAGGCCCTATCCCCATAACCCCACACATTTACCCTGCTCATCCCCCTGACACTAAGGGGCAATTTAGCATGGCCAATCCACCTAACCCACACTGTGGATTTGGACCAGGGAGCGGCACGGGCTTGGAGGGCCGAAGAGCCTGTTCCTGTGCTGTACTGTTCTTTGTTTCTTCTTTGTGGGAGGAAACCGGAGCACTCTGAGGAAACCCACACAGACACAGGGAGAACGCGCAAACTCCACACAGACAGTGACCCAAGCCGGGAATCAAACCCGGGTCCCTGGCGCTGTGAGGCAGCAGTGCTAACCACTGTGCTACCGTGCCGCCCATTTCTAATCTATGTAAGCTATGTAAGGCAGCTGCTGACCTGATTCGGATGTACTTGTGCTGGGACATTAAGAATGTCTAACACCAAAACTTGATGAGACAGCAGTCAGTCACCCCTGCAGCTCACAGGTAAAAGCTCTCTCTCTGATTGTTGGAGAAAGTCAAGTCAGCGAAACCAAAGAAAACAGAACAACTCCTCTCCGCTAAACTGCGGAACCAATCTTGCCAAACAAACATATTTGGCTGGATTCGATGGCCTCGTTCGTCCTGAAACCGTAAAATCCCACCCGAGGCCAACGGACCTTCCCATTGTCCGCCCCTTGCCCGCTCCAATTCCCGTGGTGGGTGGGGCAGTAAAAATCCAGCAATTGTGTTTAATTATTCGCTTCTCACATTTCAGTGAATAGGGGAGTGATCTTCCCAAAAACATTCTAAGTCCCAAATGAGCATGAAAGCGGGGGAGATTTAGATCTGTTTTATTGGCAAAGCGACAAGTCCAATCTTATGCCACTCCGTGCAAAAAAAGTTACGAACTCTGTTTCCTGCCAGGAGGGGGAGGGGGCGGGGCCTGAGCGCACTGGAAAGCCGGCAGTTCACAGCAGAGGGTGCAATCACACATGCACTGATCTCTCTGTTCTGTGTGCAACGGCACAGGGATCTGACAGTCACCTCTCCTCCCTTCGATATTGGGTACTCCCCCACCGCGATCGCTGGCCTCCACGGCCAATCGGCCCCCCTCCCCCTGGATATCACCCCCCCACCCATCATCGATCAGTCGCTTACACCCACCCCCCAACCCAGGAGATCACCCGCCACCCACGGTCCAGCCTGGTCGGTCACCATCCCCTCAGTCAATCATCAGCTACAGAGTGCACAGCAGTCCCCATGTCCGCCTCCCCTTAGGCCCCACAACTATCCAGGTCCCGCCCCTCCCCTTAGGCCCTGCCCCCCTGTGAGCATGGCCAGTGTGCCAGACTGGCAGTGTCAGGGTGCCTGGTGGCTAGTGCCAGGCTGCCAGGCTGGCACAGCCCAAGGGGCACCTCCTCACCCCTGACTTCCCAGGGGTGTCTCAGTGGCCTCCAGTCCTACTGGTGAGGCCATCACAACGGATCCGATTGATGGGAACCACACGTCATCCTCACTGGTAAGGGCCTTCACCGGCGAGGCCATCAAGGCAAGCGAGCCAGGACGATTACGTCTTGGGCTCACTAATAATATTTAAATCAACATTTGCATTGATTTAAATATTGTGATCAGTCTCGCGCCCAGTAGGATCATGAGAAATGAGAAATCAGGTGCAAAGCCAATTTTACACCTCTCTCGTGATCTTACCAGCTCACCCCGCCCATCGCTAGCAGGGCCAGAAGATAAGAACATCCCCAGAACCTCACTCACAGAAAGCCTGGTTAACTTGTTCCTTTTCCAAAGAATTGCTACAATGCAGAAGAAGGCCATTCGGCCCATCGGGTCTGCGCCGACCACAATCCCACCCAGACTCTAACCCCATGCATTTAACCTAGCTAGTCCCCCAGACACTAAGGGGCAATTTATCATGGCCAATCCACCTAACCTGCCCATCTTTGGACTGTGGGAGGAAACCGGAGCACCCGGAGGAAACCCACGCAGACACGGGGAGAATGTGCAAATTCCACACAGACAGTGACCCAAGCCGGGAATCAAACCCAGGTCCCTGGCACTGTGAGGCAGCAGTGCTAACCACTGTGCCACCGTACCACCCAAAACTTAAGTACAATTAGACTGGGAAAAGGTATCCACAAGGGAAAGAGATCCTTTTCAAATTAACCTGGGACTGAATTCTCCCATGGCCCCGCTGGCAGGGGGAAGGGTGTGGGAGAGAATATGGCAGAAGTCCAAAAGTTTGTTTTAAGTTGATGTTTCTTCTGCTGGTGCCCACCATGGTGAATTGGGAAGCCCACCGGAAGCTGGCGTGAAACTGGTTTGAGTCCTGCTGATAGGATGCAGACCGGAATCTGCCATCCATGCCCAATTCGCCGCAAAGCCAGCGGGAAAAGATGCTGGTCCAGAACATGCCTGGAACAACATGACATGCAGAAGCTGCGACTCACCTGAGGTTGGAGCTGCCTCCGGAGTTATTGGTGGAGACTGCCAGAAACTCTTTACAGAGGTATCTTCCAGATTCGGGGTCATCGGGAAGGTCCATCTTCCAGCCTCAGTGTTCCTGGAGATCCAACCTCTTTTTTGGAGGTCCATCTTCTTTCCTCAGTGATGTTGGGTGCCTTTTCAATATGGCACCCTGACATGATGGCTGAACGAGTGCCATCATGTCCACCCCATTACAGAATACAATGCTGAACCTTCCCCCACCAGGTGCATGATGAATAATGTCGGATCCGGAGATGGTTTCCTGCTGGCCTCCAAAACAGAAAGCATTGCATTTTTCTGCTCCCTCCACAGGATCGAGCCCCAAATGGGAAAATTCTGCCCCTTGTTGCAACTAACCAAGTTGAATAAAGGAGGGGAGCCAGTCCATCCCTCCTCACCTGGGAGTGGAACCATTGGGGGGTATCACATCCAGAATCATCGCAAACTGGGGCTTGTGCTGAGCCCGTTCCCACGGAGGGTAACAAATCTGGGGATCTCATCTGGTAACCAGTTGTACCATAAGGCGAGTTTCCAGGATCTTGACCCAATGACAAGGAATGAACAGAAATGTATATCTAAGTCAGATGGGTTTTGACCTGGGGGAACTTGCAGGTGGTGGTGTTCCAGGTGCTCTCTGCCCTTGTTCTTCGAGGTAGATATTTTCTGTGGAGCCTGCAGTGCTTAGCTTGCACCTTCCTCTCTTTGTATTGGCAGTAATGATGCTGACTGAGTTTCAGTCTTCAGTTACATTTATAATTTTGGCACCCCCTCTGGCTCCTGCCTGGAACCTGTTTAAAAGTGGGTGGAGAATATGCTCAAACCTCTTTGTCTGTCAACTTGCATCCTGACTGACAGCTGCACAAGGAATATGCTTGCAAACTACTATGCCAGACAGTTAACCTATTCACCTCACAGTCACTGCAAGTATTTTCAGTGGCTATAAAATGTATCGCGCCCACTTGTGTGCATCGTGCACAGTGTGTAAGCGTAATAAGTCTTCGGCCGCAGAAGTCCCTTCACCAAAAACCTTTATTTACAATTCCAACAGCAGTACACAGAGTGCTATCAGTCAGCAGTCTACCTCCGGGGGTGCCAGAGGAACTGACACTTCCGGCTTAGGACAAGGCAAAGAATCCCTGATTGGCCCAACAATTGACTCCTTCATCATCTTCCAATAGGCCAACCTCAATGGTCTGATTGAAGTCATTACAGTAAGTGCAGGCATTATGTGAATGTATGTGAAGTGTACATTGTGAGTTTTTTTTATTCATTCGTGGGACATGGGCATCGCTGGCTGGCCAGCATTTATTGTCCATTCCTTGTTACCCTTGTCCAGAGGGCAGTTGAGTTTCAACCGCATTGCTGTGACTCTGGAGTCACATGTAGGCCAGATCAGGTAAGGACGGCAGTTTTTCTTCCCTAAAGGACATTTGTGAACCAGATGGGTTTTTCCGACAATTGACAATGGTTTCATGGTCATCAGTAAGTTCTTAATTCTAGATATTTTTGACTGAATTCAAATTCCACCATCTGCCGTGGCGGGATTCGAACCCAGGTCCCCAGAACATTAGCTGAGTTTCTGGATTAATAGTCTAGTGATAATGCCACTTGGAAACCAGCTCCCTGTTTGTGGAACATGCAAACATGTACAGGGTGTTCAGTGTGATTGAGTGTGTGTGTGAGTGTGTGAGTGTGTGTGTGCGTGTGTGTGTGTGTGTGTGAAAGTGAGTTTGTGCAGTGAGGGTTTTCAATCTTTAAAGGTCTTGCTGCTGTCTCCTGAACTAATCTGACTAAGGCGGTACGGTGGCACAGTGGTTAGCGCTGCTGCCTCACAGCGCCAGAGACCCGGGTTCAACTCCAGCCTCGGGTCACAGTCTGTGTGAAGTTTGCATGTTCTCCCCGTGTCTGTGTGGGTTTCCTCCGGGTGCCAGTTTCCACCCACAGTCCAAAGATGTGCGGGTTAGTTTAATTGGCCATGCTGAATTGCCCCTTTGTGTCAGGGGGATTAGCAGGGTAAATACGTGGGGTTACAGATGTGGTCCCTATATTCAAGAAAGGGAACAGGGACAGCCCGGGAAATTACCGACCGGTGAGTCTAACCTCAGTGGTTGGTAAGTTGATGGAGAGGATCCTGAGAGACAGGATTTATGATCATCTAGAGAAGTTTAGTATGATCAAAAGTAGTCAGCACGGCTTTGTCAAGGGCAGGTCGTGCCTTACGAGCCTGGTTGAGTTCTTTGAAAATGTGACCAAACACATTGACGAAGGAAGAGCGGTGGATGTGGTCTATATGGACTTCAGCAAGGCGTTCGATAAGGTCCCCCATGCAAGACTTCTTGAGAAAGTGAGAGGGCATGGGATCCAAGGGGCTGTTGCCTTGTGGATCCAGAACTGGCTTGCCTGCAGAAGGCAGAGAGTGGCTGTGGAGGGGTCTTTCTCTGCATGGAGGTCAGTGACCAGTGGAGTGCCCCAGGGATCTGTTCTGGGACCCTTGCTGTTTGTCATTTTCATAAATGACCTGGATGAGGAAGTGGAGGGATGGGTTGGTAAGTTTGCTGACGACACCAAGGTAGGTGGTGTTGTGGATAGTTTGGAGGGATGTCAGAAGTTGCAGCGAGACATAGATAGAATGCAAGACTGGGTGGAGAAGTGGCAGATGGACTTCAACCCGGATAAGTGTGTGGTGATCCATTTTGGCAGATCCAATGGGATGAAGCAGCAGTATAATATGAAGGGTACCATTCTTAGCAGTGTAGAGGATCAGAAGGACCTTGGGGTCCGGGTCCATAGGACTCTTAAATCGGCCTCGCAGGTGGAGGATGCGGTCAAGAAGGCGTACGGCGTACTGGCCTTCATTAATCGAGGGATTGAGTTTAGGAGTCGGGAGATAATGCTGCAGCTTTATAGGACCCTGGTTAGACCCCACTTGGAGTACTGCGCGCAGTTCTGGTCACCTCATTACAGGAAAGATGTTGAAGCCATTGAAAGGGTGCAGAGGAGATTTACAAGGATGTTGCCTGGATTGGGGGGCATGCCTTATGAGGATAGGTTGAGGGAGCTTGGTCTCTTCTCCCTGGAGAGACGAAGGATGAGAGGTGACCTGATAGAGGTTTACAAGATGTTGAGAGGTCTGGATAGGGTAGACTCTCAGAGGCTATTTCCAAGGGCTGAAATGGTTGCTACGAGAGGACACAGGTTTAAGGTGCTGGGGGGTAGGTACAGAGGAGATGTCAGGGGTAAGTTTTTCACTCAGAGGGTGGTGGGTGAGTGGAATCGGCTGACGTCGGTGGTGGTGGAGGCAAACTCGTTGGGGTCTTTTAAGAGACTTCTGGATGAGTACATGGGATTTAATGGGATTGAGGGCTATAGATAGGCCTAGAGGTGGGGATGTGATCGGCGCAACTTGTGGGCCGAAGGGCCTGTTTGTGCTGTGGCTTTCTATGTTCTATGTACAGGGATAGGACCTGGCTGTGGTTAGTGTCATAGAGGTTTACAGCATGGAAACAGGCCCTTCAGCCCAACTTGTCCATGCCGCCCTTCTTTTTTAAACCCCTAAGCTAGTCCCAGTTGCCCGCATTTGGCCCATATCCCTCTATACCCATCTTACCCATGTAACTAGCTCAACGCTTTTTAAAAGACAAAATTGTACCCGCCTCTACTACTACCTCTGGCAGCTTGTTCCAGACACTCAACAACCTCTGTGTGAAAAAATTGCCCCCTCTGAACACTTGTGTATTTCTTCCCTCTCACCATAAACCTATGCCCTCTAGTTTTAGACTCCCCTACCTTTGGGAAAAGATATTGACTATCTAGCTAATCTGTGCCACTCATTATTTTATAGACCTCTATAAGATCATCCCTCAGCCTTCTACGTTCCAGAGAAAAAAGTCCCAGTCTATCCAGCCTCTCCTTATAACTCAAACCATCAAGTCCCTGTAGCATCCTAGCAAATCTCTTCTGCACCCTTTCTAGTTTAATAATATCCTTTCTATAATAGGGTGACCAGAATTGCACACAGTATTCCAAGTGTGGTCTTACCAATGTCTTGTACAACTTCAACAAGACGTCCCAACTCCTGTATTCAATGTTCTGACCAATCCCAGATCCCTGAAAGTTGGCACCCAGGTTGATAGGGTTGTTAAGAAGGCGTACGGTGTGTTAGCTTTTATTGGTAGAGGGATTGAGTTTCGGAGCCAGGAGGTCATGTTGCAACTGTACAAAACTCTGGTGCGGCCGCATTTGGTGTATTGCGTACAGTTCTGGTCGCCGCATTATAGGAAAGATGTGGAAGTGTTGGAAAGGGTGCAGAGGAGATTTACCAGGATGTTGCCTCGTATGGTGGGAAAATCGTATGAGGAAAGGCTGAGGGGCTTGAGGTTGTTTTCGTTAGAGAGAAGAAGGTTAAGAGGTGACTTAATAGAGGCTTACAAGATGGTCAGAGGATTGGATAGGGTGGATAGTGAGAGCCTTTTTCCTCGGATGGTGATGGCTAACACAAGGGGACATAGCTTTAAATTGAGGGGTGAGAGATATAGGACAGATGTTAGAGGTAGGTTCTTTACTCAGAGAGTAGTAAGGGGGTGGAATGCCCTGCCTGCAGCGGTAGTGGACTCGTCAACATTAAGAGCATTCAAATGGTTATTGGATAAACATATGGATGATATTGGAATAGTGTAGATTAGAGGGGCTTTAGATTGGTTCCACTGGTCGGCGCAACATCGAGGGCCGAAGGGCCTGTACTGCGCTGTAATGTTCCTATGTTTCTATGTTCAATGAAACCAAGCATGCTGAATGCCTTCTTCACCACTCTGTCCACCTGCGACTCCACTTTCAAGGAGCTATGAACATGTACCCCTAGATCTCTTTGTTCTGTAACTCTCCCCAACGCCCTACCATTAACTGGGTAATGGTGCAGGGTTTGATGGACTGAATGCACTGCAGGGATTCTATGGCTATTTTGCTAAACTTGATAAAAGATAGCTCATTTTTAAAAACTTTATTACACTTCTATGTTTCTATGTTCTCTGATTTCCACAAATCCTAAAATTAATCCGAGATTATGCTGTAAAAGCTATCACCAGTTTTATTGGATTTTCAGAAATATTCAGATTTTTATCTTTTTGTCGTGAATCTGTCCTGCTCAGATGGTAACTTCGAACAAAGTGTTTCAGACAGAATCAATGATGTCAACAAGCACAGGGTGGGCAGATTGCAAACTGCTCAAAATATCTCATAACATGCTCCTGTAATGCTGACAGTCAGTTTCTCATTATGTAGACCTGCCCTGATCCTCCTAATGCTCTGTAAACCCAACTCATGACTGTGAAAGATGAAATCAGGTCCAATCTGCATGATTTCAGTACAAATCAGCGGCTGCAATGAAGGATTCTAAATAAAGTAACAGTGAAGAGAAAGAGCACTGACTGAAATGTTGTATCTCACAGACAATCACCCACAGCCCTTTCCAGCAATCTTCCAAATGCTGCAATACTGCACTAACTCATTTACAAAAGCTTGTGATTTATTTTGCCAACATCAATGTTATTAAAATGTGCGGTTCCCCTGTGCAAAAGCAGGAAAAAGGGGAAGGGGGCATGACTTTTAATCTCTGTCCCCTTTACATCAACCTGGAGCTTTCAGGGCTATTCCCAAGGGATACTGAGACCAAAAGAGTCACAAATGCAACACAGCACAGTGACCAGTAATATCACGCAGCACAGAGATCAATAATATCACACATTTTCTTTTGCATTCAGCGCCTGGCGCCCAGAAGAAATTGGTGTTGGTTCTTGTGCTTATCCTCAAATGATCAAAGGATTTGGTCAAAGCATGAATGTTTCCAGAGAAAGAAACATTTCCATCTTTATAGCACTTTTCATAATCTCAGGACATTCCAAAGTGCTTTTGTCAATGAAATACTTTTGGAGTCTGATCCTTGTTTTACTGGTTGGAGTCATACCTGGCACAAGAGGAGATGGTTGTGGTTATTGGAGGTCAATCATCTCAGTTCCAGGATATCATTGCAGGAGTTACTCAGGGTTAGTGTCCTAGACCCAACCATCTTCAGCTGCTTCATCAATGACCTTCCCTCCATCATAAAGTGAGAAGGGCAGATATTCACTGATGACTGTACAATGTTCAGCATCTTTCACAATTCTTCAGATACTGAAGCAGTTCATGTCCAAATGCAGCAAGACCTGGACAATATCCAGGTGTGGGCTTACAACTAACATTTGCACCACACAAATGCCAGACAATGACCATCTCCAATGCAAAATAGAATCTAGACATTCGATGGCATTACCATTGCTGAATCCCCCATAATCAACACCTTGGGGGTTACAATTGACCAGAGAGTGAAGAGGACAGGCCATATGAGTACTGTGGCTACAAGTTCAGGACAGAGGCTATGAATCTTGTGGCAAGTAACTCATATGGGCGGCACGGTGTTACTGTGGTTAGCACTGCTGCCTCACAGCACCAGGGAGCCAGGTTTCATTCCCAGCTTGGGTCACTGTCTCGGCAGAGTCTGCATATTCTCCCCATATCTGCATGGGTTTCCTCCGGGTGCTCTGATTTCCTCCCACAGTCCAAAAGCCGTGCTGGTTAGGTGCATTGGCCATGCTAAATTCTCCCTCAGTGTACCCGAACAGGCGCTGGAGTGTATCGACTAGGGATTTTCACAGTAACTTCATTGCAGTGTTAATGTAAGCCTACTTGTGACACTAATAAATAAACTTAAAACTTAAACCTCCTGACCCCCCAAAGTCTGTCCAAAAGCCTGTCTACCATCTACAAGACACATTCAGGAGTGTGATAGAATACAATCCACTTGCCTGGATAAGTGCAACTCCAACAACACTCAAGAAGCTTGACAGCATCCAGAACAAAGCAGACTGCTTTATTGACACCTCTACAAAATTCACTCGTTTCACCACCAACTCACAGTAGCTGCAATGTTTACGATCTGCAAGGTGCACTGAAGCAACTCACCAAAACAATGACCATTACCATCTAGAAGAACAAGGGCAGCAGACGCATGGGAACATCACCATCTGGAAGTTGGTGGTGTTCTCTCCAAAGCATTCACCATCCTGACTTGGAAATATGTCACCATTCTTTCACTCACTGGGTCAAAATCCTGGAACCTCCTCTCTAACAGCACTGTGGGTGCACTTACACCACATGGACAGCAGCCGTTCAAGAAGGCAACTCACCAGCACCTACTCAAGGGCAATTAGGGATAGGCAATAAATGCTGGCATAGTCGGCGACAACCACATCCCATGAATGAATAAAATATTCTGTAGGAAGCTTGGAAGCCAATTTACTCACAGCAAGATCCCACAAACAGCAAAGTGAAAATGGTCAGATCTACTTTTGTAATGTTGCTTTTGTTGCATTAGGCCTTTAGGAGACAGCAGCATGGTATCACTGCAGGGGGAATGTGACATGTATCTAGCCTCAGTTTCACTTTGACCTGTGAGCAGAACACAGCGCACACAGCCCTGCTGCTGATGTCTTCCAGTTTTCTTTCCAAGTATATATGCTTTCGTGTGCCTAGTTTACATAAAAGAACGCACAAAGTGTTTACACAATTGTTCATGAGCGATGGGTGTCTTTTTATTATAGTAAAACATATCCAATTTAGGGATAAATATTGGCTGGAGGGACACTGAGGAGAACAGTGCCACAAGATCATTTGTATCTACCCAAGGAGTTAGAATTTTCCCGTCCCGCCCGCCACGGGAGTCGTACCGGGCGGGGGCAGACCATGCAAAGGTCCGTTGACCTTGGGCGGGATTTTCCGGTCTAGGGGCGAGCACGGCTGGAAAATCCCGCCCAGGGTGCCTTGAATTAATGTCTCATCTGAAAGACAGCCTCCAGAATTCTCCAGCCCCACCACTCCTGCCAGCAAGAATGGAGAACTTGGCACTCAGTCAAATCTCCATTCATTGCAGCGGGATCGGAGAATGCCAGCCACGGGTGAGGTTGGAGAATCTGGCGCGGCATCACACATTGTCTCAGTTCCAGCATTGGAAATGTCAGTCTGGACTATGTACTCAAGTTGCTGGTGTTGGACCTGCACCCATTCAGAGGGAAGAGTTCTATCCACTAAGCCAGAGTTGGTTAGAAGACTATTAGGGTTGAAAGCCTTTCACATTTACACATTGTTACCTCTTTCCAGAAACATTCCTTTACCCGGGCAGTACAGAGCTCAGAAACCTCAGCAACTCCGGTTTAGTTAGACTCAGGGAACTTCAAGAAAGTTCCATTTGACCTGCATGGAGACGAGGGAATGTCAGGAAAATAGCAAAGCGGAGGGGCACTGTCGTTCAGAAGCATCCATCTTGAAAACCAAAAATATAGGAAAAATTGAAATGAGAATTTTAATCATTTCTTCCACAGAGCACACACCATGTTTCCTATCATGGACAGTAACCATTGACTTAATCCCCTTCACAGTAAGAAGTTTAACAACACCAGGTTAAAGTCCAACAGGTTTATTTGGTAGCAAAAGCCACACAAGCTTTCGAGGCTCTGAGCCCCTTCTTCAGGTGAGTGGGAATTCTGTTCACAAACAGAACTTATAAGACACAGACTCAATTTACATGAATAATGGTTGGAATGCGAATACTTACAACTAATCCAGTCTTTAAGAAACAAAACAATGGGAGTGGAGAGAGCATCAAGACAGGCTAAAAAGATGTGTATTGTCTCCAGACAAGACAGCCAGTGAAACTCTGCAGGTCCACGCAACTGTGGGAGTTACAAATAGTGTGACATAAATTCTGATTCTAGGATCGCATGATAAAGACTCAGGAGGAAAAAAGCAGAAATATTTATGTGAAATAGTGTGACATAAACCCAATATCCCGGTTGAGGCCGTCCTTGTGTGTGCGGAACCTGGCTATCAGTTTCTGCTCCGCGACTCTGCGCTGTCGTGTGTCGCGAAGGCCGCCTTGGAGAACGCTTACCCGAATATCAGAGGCCGAATGCCCGTGACCGCTGAAGTGCTCCCCAACAGGAAGAGAACAGTCTTGCCTGGTGATTGTCGAGCGGTGTTCATTCATCCGTTGAATGACAACGGATGAATGAACACCGCTCGACAATCACCAGGCAAGACTGTTCTCTTCCTGTTGGGGAGCACTTCAGCGGTCACGGGCATTCGGCCTCTGATATTCGGGTAAGCGTTCTCCAAGGCGGCCTTCGCGACACACGACAGCGCAGAGTCGCGGAGCAGAAACTGATAGCCAGGTTCCGCACACACAAGGACGGCCTCAACCGGGATATTGGGTTTATGTCACACTATTTCACATAAATATTTCTGCTTTTTTCCTCCTGAGTCTTTATCATGCGATCCTAGAATCAGAATTTATGTCACACTATTTGTAACTCCCACAGTTGCGTGGACCTGCAGAGTTTCACTGGCTGTCTTGTCTGGAGACAATACACATCTTTTTAGCCTGTCTTGATGCTCTCTCCACTCCCATTGTTTTGTTTCTTAAAGACTGGATTAGTTGTAAGTATTCGCATTCCAACCATTATTCATGTAAATTGAGTCTGTGTCTTATAAGTTCTGTTTGTGAACAGAATTCCCACTCACCTGAAGAAGGGGCTCAGAGCCTCGAAAGCTTGTGTGGCTTTTGCTACCAAATAAACCTGTTGGACTTTAACCTGGTGTTGTTAAACTTCTTACTGTGTTTACCCCAGTCCAACGCCGGCATCTCCACATCATTAATCCCCTTCCACAGTCCATGTACAATATCCCCCATCGCGGACTCCATCCAGATACATTAACCCATGATCACCCGATTACGTACTCAGTTTTACAGTCCCAGGATACTGTACCCAGATTACACTGGCCCAGGACAGTGTGTTGGTAAAATGTCTGATTGTACAAATCCCCTTACAGTAAAGGATGTCCCAACATTATTTGTATAAGAGAACTTGGAGTGAAACTTTTCTAATCTTCTCACCATTGTGAGTTTACTCTCAGGAGAGCAACAATTAAGCTGTCCAAGTCAAGTAGAGTTGAAGGATACAAATGCTCTTGTAGCAAACAGTAAACTGAGAGAATGTAATTATATCAATAATCCCACTTTGATGTTTTCTGAACGTATTTTCGCTGTTAAATAGCATTGTTGATTTTTTTCTATCTCTCTTAAGTTAGCTTCAGTGCTGCTAAGATCCTTAGGCTGTCTCTAAAACTAAAAGGAAGCCGACAAGTCCTCACTTGCCAACACCGTCAATTACAATCCTCCCCGCTTGTCTGTGATTTATTTAATGCCTACATCAATACAGCAGCATTTCTCTAAACTGCGAGATGAACAACTTGAGACATGACACTGGTCTAATCTTACACTCCGGGAGGGTCATTGCTGCAAGCTGATGATTCAATCCTTTGCTTTGATCCTCAAAAGAAAAAATTGCATTTCTTTCGCACTTTTCACAGTCTCAGAACTTCCTTGGTGATAATGTGCATTGGGAAATACTTCATGCATTACAACAGTAGTGATGCAGGAAAGGAGGCACCAATTTGCATAGAAAGCTCTCATAAACAGCAATGAGATAATGACCATACAATCAGATTTATTTGGTGACATTGGTTGAGGGATAACTATTGGCCAGTACGGTGGAAGGAACTAGCCTGCTCTTTTACAAAATAGAGAATGTTGAGGTCAATCTCAGGGGGAAGGCAGGGCTTCAGTTTAATATCTACCAATCAGATTGCGCTTTTACACTGTGGTTTAAACATCCAGGGATTAGTGAGTGAATGGGCGGGATTTTCCAGCCACGCTCACCACAAAACTGGAAAATCCCACCCAAGGTCAACGGACCTTTCCATAGTCTGCCCCTCGCCCCCTCTGATTCCCGTAGTGGGTGGAACAGGAAAATTCGCCCCAATGTGAACATCTTGAGTGAAATCTTCCATCTGCGTTTGCGGCTGGGATTTTCCAGTGCTGCTGAAAGTTAATGGAGTTTTGGCTGGAACGCCAAATTTTCCATTCTCACTCGCAACGGATCCCTCCATGGAAAAGACCAGGGAATCCTGCTCCGCCCCCATCTCCCTCTCTCACCGAATCACTCTCCTGTTTATTAAGATATGCTTCAAAACAAGTTACAATTAGTTAGCACCTCCACACAGAAACATCCCAAGGTGCTTCACAAGAGTCTGAGACTGACACACATGAGGAGACATTGGGAAGGATTTTACCAGCCCACCAAAAGCATAAGGATCAGTTCCCATCCATGTCCCACCATCAGGAAGGAAGTCGATAGGCTTCCCACCACAAGGAGGCGGGTAGTTAATTGGAATATGTAAAAGCTCTCTCAAGGGTCTTTCTCACCCTTTCCCTCTGGCTCCCTCCCACCTTTTTCCATCTGTCCCCATCCCTCTCTCTCATAGTCTCCCTGTCTTTCTCTATTCCATCTCTTCGTCTCTCTCTCTGACAGTCTCTGGGTGCGATTTTACCACCTCACTGCACCCAGCAAACAGCACGGCAAGCCAGGAAACTAGCATGCAGCACTAAAAATCTGATTGGTGCACGGCACCAGATGGTTTGCATTGTTGCAGACCCCTCTCCACTGGCGCAAACGACTTTGCATAAGTAAAGTAGCATTTCAAAATGTGTAGCCCATTGGAAACCCAGTGCAAGGAATCTTCCAGCCTTTGGGTGCGGCTCCATAACAGCAAGAATTATTACTGGTTTCCACTACGGCAGACCTGGCATGATGGTCATGCCAGGGGGCTTGGAGGCCATTGAGGTCACCTGGGTGGTTGGAGGCTGGGCAGTGCCCGTCAGGCAGTGCCCACCTGGAGGTGCCCACCAGACACCCTGGCGGTGCCCAGCATGCACCCCAGCAGTGGCCAACAGGCACCTTGGTAGTATCAGACAGGCACTGCCAGTGTGCCAGGAGCCGTACCAAGGGATTGGGGCCTAGGTGGGGGCCATAACAGGAGGGGGGGGCTATGCGTACGGGGTCATACAGGGGTAAATCATGGAAGGGGTCATGATGGTGGTCAAGTGGAGGGTCCGGCAGGAGCACCCACCCTGAGGGCCTTGATGCCCCCTGTCTGGTGGGGGAAGCATGCTGCCAATGGGGGGTGGGGGGCGTCGCGGGGGGGGGGAGAATTCTGATGTCTGTCGGGGGGGAGGAGGTCTTCCTGTGCACTGTGAGATCGGGGCATCATTACGAAATGGCGCCCAAGCTCTCTGCAGCTGGCTCACTGGTGCATTTAGTCCCTGTCCCTCTCAGTACCAGCGCACAACTCACCACTCTCCAAAAAAGCGACTGCATGTCGAAAGATTGCCATGTGGAGCGCAGCCGAGAGACCAACATGGTTTACCCCATTATTCTCGCCATTATGACAAAACTCTGCCCTGTATCTTTTGTTATATCTAAAAGGCATTCACTTTCACTCACCATTACTCCGGATGTTTAAACCACAGTCTAAACGTTACAGCAATAGGGTTGATAAACACATCATCGGGCAATTTATTGCTAAATGCCATAATTAATTAGCTGGCATTCAAAAGCCAAGAAAGAATTGTAATCACTTGTGTGTTTGAGCTTCTTTTCTCTGCTGTAGAGTGTGGGGAACCACTCCCAGAACCTGCCTGCCCTTCAGGGCACAGCCTGGCATTTTGCCAATGGCTGATGAGGATTGGGGAGGGAGGTTTGTTTTAAACAAAGAGGCGCTGCAAGGAGAGAAGCCCCACAGCCATAGCACTTACCTCGGATACTTTCCCCCTCCATCAGTGCTATTTTAAAAATTATCTTTGGCCCACTAGCTGTAGGCTTCTTCATCTGCAGCACTTACCATTCCTGGTGATGTCGCTGAGGTTCCTCAGCTGGGCCTGGCAGCTCTCAGTGGAGTTGCAAAGCCTGGTAGCAGCTTACTCATGAACTGCCACAATCGCCCGTGCATGCCACTGACACACCTCCAGCTGATGTCTGGACCTTGCTGATTTTGGGAAACTCCAGCACATTGGTTCATAAGACCAAAGGTTTGATCAAAGAGATAGATTCTGAGCAGTGAGGATAGTGAGGTAGAAGGGTTTAGAAGGGCAGAAGGGTTTAGGGACGGAATTCCAGAGCACAGGCCCTCGGTGACTTAAGACACAACCAGCAATGCGTAAGCAATTAAAACGCGGACGTACAAGAGTCCAGATTCAAAGGAGTGCTTGGACCTTGCAGGTTGTGGGGCTGGAGGAGATTACAAAGATCAGAATGGCATGGCACGGAGTGATCTGAAAACAAAGATGAGAATTTTAAAGTTAAGCCAATGCATATTAGTGAGCGTAAGACCGACAGAGGAACAGGATTTGCTGTGTAAGACATGGGCTGTAAAGTTTTGGATGACCGCAAGTTTATGAAGAGCAGAATATAGGAAACTGTTGTAATAGACCTTAATGGGATAATAGCGACATGTCATTATTTTAAGGAAAGTGTGTCATGTGATCCAATCTCGGTTTCACTTTGACCTGGAGTTTTCTATCCGTGGAAATGTTCACAGGTGCCTAGAATTAATAAATGACCCCCCCAACGTGTTTACACAATCCCTTATATGATTGTTGCCTTTATATCATTATTAACAACACCACAGAGAACAGCAGGAGGATGTTGCAATAGTTATGAGTGAAGATAATGAAGGCAAGAAGGAGACTTTCAGCAGCAGATGAGCTAAAGTAGGGGAAGTCGGGAGAAAGCTATTTCTCAACAAGTTCTTTTTGGTATAACAAAAAGAGATAGACAGAAAAAAGCATCAGAGAGAGAGGGAGAGATGGAGATAGAGACAGACAAAAGAGAAAGACATGGGGAGAGCAAGGGGATGAGAGAAGGAGCAAGAGATGGGGTAAGAAAGAGTGGTGGGAAAGGAGAGAAATGTGCAGAGAGGGAGAGACAAGGGAGAGAGTGAGAAAGAGAGAGGAGTGTTGAGAAAGAGAAAGGGAGAGAGAAAAACAAGCAAGAGAGAATGAGAGAGACAGAGGGAAATGGGG
Organism: Mustelus asterias; assembly: GCF_964213995.1. Classification (NCBI taxonomy): domain Eukaryota; kingdom Metazoa; phylum Chordata; class Chondrichthyes; order Carcharhiniformes; family Triakidae; genus Mustelus; species Mustelus asterias. Next base: position 40,237,618 of record NC_135827.1, read on the forward strand.
TGGAGAGAGAGCAATAGAAAGATAGAGAGATGGGGCGAGAGAGAGAGAGAGATGAGAAAAGAGAGAGACGGATAAAGAGAAAGTGACAGGAAAAATAAGACGGATAGAGTGAGAGACAGAGATTGAGCGAGTCACAAGCAAAGGAGAGACAGACAGAAATCAAATAGAGAGCAGTATCTAACCGCAACAGCAAGAACACTGACCAGTTTCTGAGGCCCCTCATTAAGAAATACAAGAAGCCTGTTTAAGGCAGCCTTGTGTATGGGACACATCCGGTAACAATAGAACTGACTTCTTCTTGTTTCACAACTGACATTGGGTGCAATGAAGTCTAATTCCTCTCCCACTGAATCCGGTGACTGTTATCTCAGGTTGGAAATGAGGGAGAGTCACAGACTAACTGGGAATCTTGGTAACTATTTTTGCATTCCGCACAGACAGAGACAGATGTCAGATCAGCTATTAAACAAAAAAAAATCAGAAATATTGCTGAACTCCAAGCAAAGAGGGTAATACGTAAATGTTCCAACAACCAAACTGAAAGCAAAGCAAACTGAAAATTTTAATTACAAACAAAAGTCAGAAATCCACATCTGACCCATGAACTTGACCACAGACTATAGTGTGCCCCAGGCAGATGCACAGATAACCACCCCAGATCCCATCATTAAAAATATAATTTATATACAAGTTGCAATCCTGAATGAGCATAGTTCACTGAATGCAAAATTGTCCAGCTTCAGATGAGAATTCGCTTAAAATAAAGAAGGGAAAATATTAACGAATTATCTCTGGCCTACAATACCATGTAAGGAGTCTAACAACACCAGGTTAAAGTCCAACAGGTTTATTTGATTGCAAATGCCACTAGCTTTTGGAGCGCTGCTCCTTCGTCAGGTGAGTGGGAGTGACAGTAATTTGGACACTACTCATTTCCAAAGGATGCTGGCTGTTGTTTGCTGTTGACACATTACATTAGAGGGGAGACCAGATAGAGGTCCACAGAATCATGGGAGGCATAGACAGGGTGGATGGTCAGAGGCTCGTTCCCAGGGTGGAAGTGTCAAGTACAAGGGGACACAGGTTCAAGGTGAGAGGGGGGAAGTTTAAGAGAGATGTGTGAGGGAGGTTTTTCACGCAGAGAGTGAAAAACATGATATGCATAGGCAGCTGGGATCAAGTGAATCTCTTGAAGAGTATAAGGGGTGTAGGAGTAGAGTTAAGAGAGAAATCAGAAGGGCAAAAATGGGACACGAAATTGTTTTGGCAGATAAGGCAAAGGAGAATCCAAAGAGCTTCTACAAATACATAAAGGGCAAAAGGGTAACAAGGGAGAGAATGGGGCCTCTTAAGGATCAACAAGGTAATCTATGTGTGGGTCCAAAAGAGATGGGTGAGATCCTAAATGAATATTTCTCATCAGTATTTACTGTTGAGAAAAGCATGGATGTTAGGGAACTTGGGGAAATAAATAGTGATGTCTTGAGGAGTGTACATATTACAGAGAAGGAGATGCTGGAAGTCTTAAAGCGCATCAAGATAGATAAATCCCCAGGACCTGATGAAGTATATCCCAGGACGTTGTGGGAGGCTCGGAAGGAAATTGCGGGTCCCCTAGCCGAGATATTTGAATCATCGATAGTCACGGGTAAGGTGACTGAAGATTGGAGAGTGGCAAATGTTGTGCCTTTGTTTAAAAAGGGCTGCAGGGAAAAGCCTGGGAACTACAGGCCAGTGAGCCTCACATCTGTGGTGGGTAAATTGTTGGAAGGTATTTTGAGAGACAGGATCTACAGGCATTTAGAGATGCAAGGACTGATTAGGGACAGTCAGCATGGCTTTGTGAGTGAAAAATCATGTCTCACAAATTTAATTGAGTTTTTTGAAGGGGTAACCAAGAAGGTAGATGAGGGCAGTGCAGTTGATGTTGTCTACATGGACTTTAGCAAGGCCTTTGACAAGGTACCACATGGTAGGTTGTTGCATAAAGTTAAATCTCACGGGATCCAGGGAGAGGTATTTAAATTTATACAAACTTGGTTTCTTGACAGAAGCCAGAGGGTGGTTGTAGAGCGTTGTTTTTCAAACCGGAGGCCTGTGACCAGCGGTGTGCCTCAGGGATCAGTGCTGGGCCCACTGTTATTTGTCATCTATATTAATGAATTGGATGAGAATATAGAGGGCATGGTTAGTAAGTTTGCAGATGACACCAAGATTGATGGCATAGTGGACAGTGAAGAAAGTTATCTCCAATTGCAACGGGATCTTAATCAATTGAGCCAGTGGGCTGACGAATGGCAGATGGAGTTTAATTTAGACAAATGCAAGGTGATGCATTTTGGTAGATTGAACCAGGGCAGGACTTACTCAGTTAATGGTAGGGCATTGGGGAGAGTTACAGAACAAAGAGATCTAGGGGTACATGTTCAAAAACTCCTTGAAAGTGGAGTCACAGGTGGACAGAGTGGTGAAGAAGGCACTCGGCATGCTTGGTTTCATCAGTCAGAACATTGAATACAGGAGTTGGAATGTCTTGTTGAAGTTGTACAAGACATTGGTAAGGCCACACTTGGAATACTGTGTGCAATTCTGGTCACCCTATTATAGAAAGGATATTATTAAACTAGAAAGAGTGCAGAAAAGATTTACTAGGATGCTACCGGGACTTGATGGATTGAGTTATAAGGAGAGGCTGAATAGACTGGGAATTTTCTCTCTGGAGCATAGGAGGCTGAGGGGTGACCTTATAGAGGTCTATAAAATAATGAAGGGCGTAGACAAGGTAGATAGTCAATATCTTTTCCCAAAGGTAGGGGAGTCTAAAACTAGAGAGCATAGGTTTAAGGTGAGAAGGGAGAGATACAAAAGTGTCCAGAGAGGCAATTTTTTCACACAGAGCGTGTTGAGGGTCTGGAACAAGCTGCCAGAGGTAGTAGTAGAGGCGAATACAATTTCATCTTTTAAAAAGCATTTAGACAGTTACATGGGTACGATGGGTATAGAAGGATATGAGCCAAACGCGGGCAATTGGGATTAGCTTATGGGTTTTAAAAACAAAAGGGCGGCATGGACAAGTTGGGCCGAAGGGCCTGATTCCATGCTGTAAACCTCTATGACTCGATGAGAGTGATGGGTGCCTGGAATGTGCTGCCAGAAGAGGTGGTGGAAGCAGGCACATTAGCAACTTTTAAGAGGCATCTGGGTGGGTACAAGAATGTGGAGGGAATCGAGGGACATGGGCTGAGTAAGGGCAGAAGGTTTTTTTTAGTTTAGTTAGGGCATCATGATTGGCACAGGTTTGGAGGGCCGAAGGGCCTGTCCCTGTGCGGTACTTTCCCTTGTTCTTCTTTGTTCTTTGAAAAAATGACATAACAAAATGAGAGATTGACAGAGAGTGAACATTAGGCATTATAACTCTTTCATTAGCCCATGCTAACTCATACAAGCTGGGGCGGCATGGTGGCACAGTGGTTAGCACTTCTGCCCCACAGCGCCAGGGACGCGGTTTCGACTCCCAGCTTAGGTGACTGTCTATGTGGAGTTTGCACGTTCTCCCCGTGTCTGCGTGGGTTTCCTCCGGGTGCTCCGGTTTCCTCCCACAGTCCAAAGATGTGGGGGTTAGGTTGATTAGCCATGCTAAATTGACCCTTGTGTCAAGGGATTGGCAGGGTAAATAAGTGGGGTTATGGGAATAGGTCTTAGGTGGGATGCGGTCGGTGCAGACTCGATGGGCCGAATGGCCTCCTTCTGCACTATAGGGATTCTATGGACTCTAACGCTCTCAATAAGCCATATTAACTAACATTAGCTTTCATTAACGTCCACTAACCATGCTACGACATATTAACTTGTACTTGTCCACACTAACCCATGCTAACTCACACTTGTCCACACTAACCCAGGATAACTCTATGCCACCTTCCTTTTATTTCTTCTCCAGACCAGGTCAACGATAGTGTTATTTGAGATGATGTTCTTTGGATAATTACATAATTAAAAATCCTTGAAATAATTAGGAAAAGTCACTCAGAGACAAAGCAGTAAAAGTTTTCATCCAGCCATGATTTTAAAGAGAAGTTTTGCACAGAAATTAAAGCCAAAAATTCAAAGGACAACCAGCATTTGAAAAGAACAATGACAGACAGACGACTTGGGTGGTGACTCTTCATCAGAATCCCTGATCTGAGAGCTAGATGATAGACTCCATGGACTAGGTGTGGCACAGAGTTCACACCATTCATTATACATGATACGCATTTTTAGCTAGCGCATATCCAGGAGTCAATAATTATTGCTTTTCTAATGCCTCTGTTCAGTTTCCTGGGACCTAGAACCAGTGAAGAAAAGCTTAACATTGCTCAACACACCCAGATTCAATTTGTGTGCGGGATGTGTAACAGGTTATTATTTGCTGGCTCTGGGCGTGATTAGGAGACAGTTTGTACTCCTTTTGCAATAAGAATGTGGTGACCCACCCTTGTATCTGAAACTTACCTGAAAGGAATCCAGCAAGCTGGGGCACGAGGACATGAGATGTAAGAATGGGAGAGCTTCAGTCACTCTCTGGGCTAACCTCAGGAAATGTAAACAGAAAATGCTGAAAAAACTCGGCAGGTCTGGTGGCCTCTGTGGAGAGTCAAACAGAGTTAAAGTTTCAAGTCAAATATGACTCTTCTGTGGAACCCGTTGAAGAAGAGTTCTGTTGGACCTGAAACTGTCACAAATGTGTGGTTTTGATATTGTCAATGTTGTGAAAATCCTTTTAAATGGACATAAGAAGCCATAAAGATGTCTCCCAAAAGTCCCCTTAACTTTCACAACTGCAATGTGGTCAAACTTGCAGAAGGTTCCAAGTGAATTGCAACTAGATAGACATTTGAAACTCAATGTGCATTTCCACAAGGATTAATAGAAATGTATTCAACAATGGCTTCACTGGAGATGTGAATAGCTCTTTCCTACCGCACCAAACCTGGGAGAATGGGAACCATTCAAGTTAATGGCCGAGACATTTAAAGGTTAATTACCTCAGCTAAAAAGACAATGGGGAGGGATTTTCTGGCCCTCCCTGCTGCCCGGACCATCTGGTCCTGCCGAAAACCAATGGACTTTTGGCTGCACTGCCAAATCTGCCACGGCAGGTCCTGCCAAGACAGGGTTGGAAATTCCCAGCCGGCGGATGAGACTATGCCCTCCTACTCCAACTGGGGCGCTGATCCAACACCTCATTTGGAAGCCTGATTTGGCAATTTGGAATAGCAGCCACTTTTGTGTTTTTTGATTGTAAAAAGGACATTTTGTGTGAGAGGCGATAGCAGCAACAACACACAGCTGAACCAGCCATCAACACACCTGAGAACTGCCATCCGGAGTCACAGAGTAAGCCATCCAGAAAAACATCCCTGGGCTGCTGGGAAGAAACCAGGCCATCTTCCGGTGTCGATACTTGCAATCAGCAGTAAGGAAGGGAGTCTTTACTCTCTTCCAGCATCAGATCCAACCGCAGATTTGATTTGATTTGATTTATTATTGTCACATGTATTAACGTACAGTGAAAAGTATTGTTTCTTGTGCGCTATACAGACAAAGCATACCGTTCATAGAGAAGGAAATGAGAGAGTACAGAATGTCGTGTTACAATCATAGCTAGGGTGTAGAGAAAGATCAACTTAATGTGAGGTAAGTCCATTCAATAGTCTGACAGCAGCAGGGAAGAAGCTGTTCTTGAGTCGGTTGGTACGTGACCTCAGACTTTTGTATCTTTTTCCCGATGGAAGAGAGAATGTCTGGGGTGTGTGGGGTCCTTAATTATGCTGGCTGCTTTTCCCAAGGCAGCGGGAAGTGTAGACAGAGTCAATGGATGGGAGGCTGGTTTGCGTGATGGATTGGGCTACATTCACGACCTTTTGTAGTTCCTTGCGGTCTGGGGCAGAGCAGGAGCCATACCAAACTGTGGTACAACCAGAGTCCACCTACGAAGGAAAACTTCAACCCTTCAACTTCACAAGCCATGACAGCTGCTAAACCAAACCTCAACTTCCAACCCCTTCACCTGGGAAAGTAATAATTCAAGCAACAGGCCAGATATCTCAGAGATTGCTTTAAAATCTAATCTCGTTAAGTATGCTTTGTTCTTTATCTGCATTTTAATCTTTGTATCTGTATTTTAGTTAACAACTTTATTGCATTTACTTAAGTAACTTTCAGCAATAGTTTGGTAATAAATTAACTTTTATCTTGTTTGAAAATGAAGCTTAAGGTTATTTTTAAATTAAAGTATAAGCAAATTAAAAGGAAACTACATACACACATATACAAACATACACACAGAAACAGACAAATGCAGTAAGACTTGGACAATTTCGAGGCTTGGGCTGACAAGCAGCAAGTAACATTTGTGCCACACAAGTGCCAGGCAATGACCATCTCCAACAAGAGAGGATCTAACCATCACCCCTTGGCATCCAACAGCATTACCATAATTGAAGCCCCCAATATCAACATCCTAGGGGGAGTTACTATTGACCAGAAACTGAACTGGACTGACCACATTAATACAGGGGCAACCAGAACTGGAAAACGGGCACATGCTGAAGCTGAGTCCAATGAAGAGACTCTTCTGCAGTGCTGGAGATGCAGAGACAGGCAGCGGGAAACCTGCCAGAGATGCAAGTGTCACTCAGCAGACGAGAGCAGGACCAGGAGTCTGTCTGCATTCTGTCTGATATTGTCACTCCGATAGCCAAGTGCCTCACAGTCACCCTGAGAATGGTGATGGCCACCTTGGAGACTTTGGTCCAGCAAATATTGCCAGATTTGTGCTTGGAGCTGCACTCCATGGCTATAGGCTTTGGTGAGATCCACCAGTGGCGAGGCAGGAATGCCACCTTTACTTCACTGTAGGTAGCCCTTCTCTTCAAAGAATCAGGGAGGGGTCCTCGGGCTCAGGGTGGATGAGCGTCAGTTGGACACCCTGGAGACCTCCACACGGGACATTCCAATGTTGTCCAGCAGCTCAAACTCCCCTCTGCCTGTGACTCCATCCACACCAGCTAGTCAGGCCAAGGAGGGTGCATCTGTCCTTGAGTAGGAGACCCTTATCAGGCTGGAGCCCCAACAGGAGATATCTGAAAAAGGTCATCACAGACAAGAGTGTGCAGCAGTCAGCAGGCTGCCTCCACCTCTGCTGCCAAGTCGGGGCTATGCGCAGGCGTAGAGGTAGGGTTTGCAAAGTTAGGAAATATTAACATCATTTCTGGTCCTGTACAAATCTTGTAATTTTGTAAATACACTTTGAGTCAACGTGAATGCTTTATTCGTTTGAAGACATCATACATATTCACAATGGCACGAATGCTGCACTAGAGAACTTGATGCAGTTATGGCCACCTTAGGGGCAGCACGGTTAGCACTGCTGCTTCACAGCGTCAGGGACCTGGGTTCAATTCTCGGCTTGGGTCACTGCCTGTGCGGAGTTTGCACGTTCTCCCTGTGTCTGCGTGGGTTTCCTCCGGGTGCTCCGGTTTCCTCCCACAATCTGAAAGACGTGCTGGTTAGGGTGCATTGACCCAAACAGGTGCCGGAGTGTGGCAACTAGGGGATTTTCACAGTAACTTCATTGCAGTGTTAATGTTAGTCTTACTTGTGACTAATAAATAAATAAACTTTTAATGATAAACTCCAGTGGACAGTGAGATGAGTGCATAGTTGGAGATATCATCATCTCATCAGGTCGTGTGCTTTGGCATTGCCACTGAGGGGACATAACTGTAGCTGTCCCGTCAGGCTGCGGGCTGGCTCTCAGACAATGTTGTCTCACACACAATAATGGTTAGAAAATCATTCAGCACATTCTTCCAATCGAGATTTTGACACATCTCCCTGACATCAAACAAGGCTCTGGTAACCAGCTTGAGTGAGGTTAACCTCACATGAATGTGAGGCTCACATAGGGAAGTGATCACTGAGTGGGAGCATGGCTCTCCCTTGAAATAACGGGGCACATAAATAGAAACATAGAAGAGACATAGAAGACTAGGGTAGGAGGAGGCCATTTGGCCCTTCCAGCCTGCTCCACCATTCATCACGATGATGGCTGATCGTCCAACTCAATAGCCCAATCCTGCTTTCTCCCCATCATTCATATGAATATATCGTTTCCCTGAGTAAACACAACCAGGGTTCACCACTGACCTTCCCAGAGATCATGGCCTGGTGAGCCATGAGGGTTGAAGGGGCAAGCTGAACTTGCTGTTGATGTGAGTCATAAATCCCTGTCAGAGCAATGGCATGGCGCTAAGGGACAGGAGAAATGTGGCCGTCTTCCCGGCACCTTACTCCTCCTGGAATCTTGTGGCTATCGATGTGTTTCATGCACATCTTCCATGCCGTACCTCCACAGGAGCATTATCATGAGCAATTGTCCCCCTCCTCAGGTTTCTGGCCCTCCTGCTGTTCATTGTCTAAGAAGCTCCCAACCTTCTCCACTTCTACCTCTGGCAAGCAATCACCTGTTGGAGTGCCAGGTTGTGTAGGACACAAAATACCTCCCTGGAGTGTCCTGCAGAGCCCCAGCTGAACACTCCAAATATCAGAAGCACATTGTGTAGAGCTATGAGCTGCATTGAACCTCACCTCCAAGGCACCCTGAGGATGACACATGCTTCGTTTGAGCGGGTACCCCTTATCCTCAAACAGTCATCCCTTTACTCATTGAGGCCCTTCAAATATGTGAGTCACCGGGACTTGACTCAGAATGTTCGAGTCCTAGGAACTCGCAGGGTACCTTGCACAAACATGCGTCATGTGCTTCTGATGATCACACACCAGTTGAACTTTGATGGAATGGAACCCTTCCCGGTTGATGAATGTCAGGGGCTGATGTCATGGAACTTTCAAAGCCACATGTGCACAGTCGATTGCACCTTGTACTCTAGGGAAGCCTGAGATAGCTGCAAACCCATTAAATCTAGCAGCCTGGCTAGCTTCATCAAGTGTGAGTTCACATATTGATGAGCTTTACCGCAGAGGGCATGTCACATTCTTGATGCATTTATGTGTGGCAGACTGCAAGATGCCTCACAGGTCCCCTGTGAATCCCTGGCACGAGCTACAGGTAACAAAATTAAGCAGAGCCATGACCTTCAGGGCTGCAGGCAGGCGATGTCCTCCCACTCCACAGGGTGTTAGGTCCTCTTGCAGAGTGTGGCAGGTGTGTTCCACCAGGGCTCTGGACAATTGTCTCTCACTCATCTGCAAATAGGAAAGTCTTTTTCAGTAGACACTTGGTTCAGCGAGTCACTCCAGGATACGGGTCTATCCTTCTGATCGTCTGGTTCTAGCCGAGGCTCCCCTGGACCTCAGAAGGGGTGTCCCTAGAAGCTGCACTCAGCAGCGCTCGACCCTTCTTCTCCCCCTCCAGTCCATGAGAACCCTCACGAAGGAACATTGAGTCCAGGATCCGTTCTTGTTTGCTCCTTCTCTCTGTGAAATGATCAATATAACGGAATCACGGGAACAAAATAAAGGAATCATGGAAAAAGGTGGCAGAGCTAACGCTCCTGAAAAATAAGCTGGTGTCATGGCTTTGACCTATGCCTGTGTGACTAGCTCTGTCACTGAGACACAGACTCACAGGCGAGGTGAACGAGATACCAATCCTGACATTTAACAGGACATTAATCCCAGAGGTTGAAAGAAATTTGGGCAGATTAATGACCGTACCAGTTTACCAAACTCACTCTTCCAATCTCAGATCTGGCATCGTACTTGGTGGGTTTCCAGTTTTTGGCCTCTCTCTGAACCTTCTGGCCCGGCCATCATGAAATCTACTGCGAACCAGATGAAAAATTCCACCCAAGGTGTCGATCATTTGGGACTTAGATGAAGAGGAATTTCTGCAAAGAGTTGGGAGACTTTGGAAATCTCTGCCTCAGGAGGATGTGGATGTGCCTGAGTGTATTTCAGGTTGACAGAGATAGGTTTTTGGTCTCTTGGAGAATAAAGGGATTTGGGGAGTGGGCAGGAAGGTGGTGCTGAAACCCAAGATAATCTGTGATCATAATGAATAGCGGAGCAGGTTTGACAGATTGTGTGGTCCACTCCAGCTCCTATTTCTTGTGTTTATATTGTTTATGGGTCATTTCTATGTGCAAATTGACTGTCACAGCCTCAGCCCCCCTCAACGCCCCCCCTCCCACCCCACCCCCCTCAGCCCCCCTACTCCCCCAGACAATACCGAGTACACTTCAAAAGTACTGCAAATGTGATTTGAGGAAAGACCTTTTCACCCAGTGAGTGCTTCAGGTCTGGAATGCATTGCCTGGAAGTGTGGTGGAGGCAGGTTCAAACAAAGCATTCAAGAGGACATTAAATAATGACTTGAATAGAAACAATGTGCAGGGGTACAGGGACAAGGCAGGGGAATGGCACTAAGTCATGATGCTCATTTGAAGAGCTAGTGCAGACATGATGGGACAAATGGCCTCCTTCTGCACCGTAACAGTTCTGTGATTCTTAATTGACTGTAAAATGCTTTTGAGTGTCCTGAGTGTGTGAAAGGTACTCTATAAATGCAATTTGTTTCTTTCTTTTAAGATGAAACTTACATTGTTTAAGAGAGCAGAGTTAAGGCAATGGAGGTTGCAACCGTGTACAGAAATCACAGTGTTCACTGAAATGTATTGATGGTTATAATGGTTGCCTTGTGTGGACTGTGTGTACAAAGCGTGACTAACACAGAGCAGCCTGCGACATGCATTCCTTCAACTTATTAGTTCTAGTTAATATTGCTTTTACATTCCTCAGTATTTCCACAGCTCCTGGTTTTGGGGTTTAATCATCAAACTATAAATTATAACATCAATGTTTATCTTTACAAGATGAACAGAAAACCAAAAATTACCCCCAAATAGCACACATGCCCGATCTGCCTTATCAGATCACATTCTGTCTTATCTACAGCTGCATCTCGAGTGTAATTAGGAGAGACATTTGAATAAAGGCTTTGAAATAATTATGTCAACACACACAGCTTCTCTCCCTCCACCTGGTTCTGACTCAATTGAAAACACCAATTTTAACATCTTGTGAACATTGTGAAACACACAAAGGGATTTCCTTGTAGTTATGTTGGAAGAGTGGGAAATGTACTGAGGGAACTGCTGGTGGAAAAGATCACCAAATTTAATTAATATAAAACAATATCTGCACACTGGAACCAGAAAAAACAAACTCCAAAAGTTTATTTATTTGTCACAAGTAAGGCTTACATTAACACTGCAATGAAGTGACTGTGAAATTCCCCTAGCCGCCGCACTCCAGCACCTGTTCAGGTCAATGCACCTAACCAGCACGTCTTTCAGAATGTGTGAGGAAACTGGAGTACCTAGAGGAAACCCACACAGACATGGGGAGTATGTGCAGACTCCACACAGACAATGACCCAAGCTGGGAATTCAACCCGGGTCCTTGGCACTGTAAAGCAGCAGTGCTAACCACTGTGCTACTGTGCCGTGCAAACCCAGGGAATCCAGGATACCTTCCATTGTCACATCAAAGATGAATATTTGGGGCGGCACAGTGGCACAGTGGTTAGCACTGCTGTCTCACAGCGCCAGGGACCTGGGTTTGATTCCGGCTTGGGTCACTGTCGGTGTGGAGTTTGCACATTCTCCCCGTGTCTGCATGGGTTTCTTCTGGTTGCTCCGGTTTCCTCCCACAGTCCAAAATGTGCTGGTTAGGTGGATTGGCCATGCTAATTTGCTCCTTACTGTCAGGGGGATGAGCTAGGGTAAATGCATGGGGTTATGGGGATAGGGCCTGGGTGGGGTTGTGGTCGATGCAGACTCGATGGGCCGAATGGCCTCCTACTGCACTGTAGGATTCTATGATTTCCATTTGCTATACAAAGATCAGATGATGCCTTGTTCCAAACTTTTATTTTAATAGCAGTGACCAGAGCCATGAGATGGACTGCAGATTCAAGAAAGCGGCTCACCAACATCCACTCAAGGGCAATAAATGCTGGCCTTGGCAGCGACACCTCTATATAAATGAAAACAAAAAAAATTCTGGCCCAACAATTTCAAACAGGGGTAAAGCTCATAGGAGTTCATTTCCTGAGTTTGATCTCCCGTCAGGGAGCCTCATCTTTGTATATCACAGGTCCGGAATTGAGATAAATTGGCAAATGCCTTGTCATTCATTCATTTTTGAGAGCTGGAAAATATCCTAATCACTGATATGTGCCACAAATGGACAAAGCATAAAGTTAAAAATGGGCGGCGCAATGGCACTGTGGTTAGCACTGCTGCCTCACAGCGCCAGGGACCCAGGTTCAATTCCCGGCCTCGGGTTACTGTCTGTGTGGAGTTTGCACATTCTCCCCGTGTCTGCGTGGGTTTCCTCCGGGTGTTTTGGTTTCCTTCCACAGTCCAAAGATGTGCGGGTTAGGTTGAATGACCATGCTAAATTGCCCCTTAGTGTCAAGGGGATGAGCAAGGTAAATATGTGGGGTTACAGGGATAGGACCTGCGTCGGGTTGTTGTCGGTGCAGACTTGATAGGCCGAATGTCCACCTTCTGCACTGTCGGGATTCTATGATTCTATGTCAATAAGGTAAACAACTGAGTGAACAGGTGAGATCGATTGAAACAGAGACAACAGCAGACATTAATTAAGAGAATGATGACCAGTTAGGGAGATCTGGCTTATCAAAGTGTGGAGATGCTGGCGTTGGACTGGGGTGAACACAGTAAGAGTTTTAACAACACCAGGTTAAAGTCCAACAGGTTTATTAGGTAGCAAATACCATTAGCTTTCGGAACGCTGCTCCTTCGTCAGATGGAGTGGAAATGTGCTCTCAAACAGGGCACAGTTTGAGAGCACATTTCCACTCCATCTGACGAAGGAGCAGCGTTCTGAAAGCTAATGGTATTTGCTACCAAATAAACCTGTTGGACTTTAACCTGGTGTTGTTAAAACTCTTACTGTTATCAAAGTGTCCCATGGAAGGATGATGACCACCTAATCACCGGCTGAACTACATAAATCATCTAGGATTCAGAAACTGAGGGCAGAATTTTCCCGTTCCCCCCGCCATGGGAATGGTAGTGGGCGGGACACGGACCATGCAGAGGTCCGTTGGCCTTGGGCGGGATTTTCCAGCCTTGGGGTGAGAGCGGCTGGAAAATCCCGTCCTCAGTGAGTCAAATTTATAGATGATGCTAAACTGAGAAAGGCAGCAACTGAATATTTACAGAAGGACCTGGACAATGCTCACAAGTGACAAAATTACAGGAGACAAATTTCATTGCAAGTAAGGGCAAGGCTTTGTACACTGACGATGAACCAACCAGGGGAGTGGTTTAAAAATTAAGGAGTGGTGGTAGACACTGCATAAGGCAAAAATCTTCAGATGCTGGAAATATGAGATCAATGGAAAAGCAGGTCAGGCAACATCCATGGAGGGAACAGAACAGTTAGTGTATCAGAAGAGTCCACACCCTAAACACCAATTCCTTTTGTTTCCCCAGGATACTGTCTGTCTTGCTGGGTGTTTCCAGCATTGTCTGCTTTTGTTCTGATCCTGAACAGTCACTGCAGGCGAGCTGTTATCAAAGCAACTGGATGCAATTCTCCTGAATTGGCATTAATTGCCCACACTGGTAGGAAAACCAGAATGCTTTCTGCTGGCACTAGCACCCTTTTTAAAGGGTGCCTCGATCTCTGTGTTCGCAGACAGGTCCGCCTCACCCTAAAAATGGAAATGTTGACCCCCCTGCCCCGCAGCTGACAAGGGAAGCACAACTAACCCCTTAGCAAAGAGGGAGATTCTAACCCCCCCACCACTGAAATAACAGGTCAGCCACCGAAGCTGACCCAATCCACCGCCCCCCACCCCCCTCCCCTCCACTGCCAGCCCCCTTCTCCCCCGAGTGAAAGTGACTGACTTATTTCAGTCAGAAGACTTGAAAGGGTCTTTCCACACCTGCATTTTCCTGGGGTGACACAGTGGCACAGAGGTTAGCACTGCTGCCTCACAGCGCCAGGGACCCGGGTTCAATTTCTGGCTTGGGTCACTGTCTGTGCGGAGTCTGCACGTTCTCCCCGTGTCTGCGTGGGTTTCCTCCGGGTGCTCTGGTTTCCTTCCACAGTCCGAAAGACGTGCTGGTTAGGTGCATTGGCCATGCTAAATTCTCCCTCAGTGTACCCGAACAGGTGCCGGAGTATGGCAACTAGGGGATTTTCACAGTAACTTCATTGCAGTGTTAATGAAAGCCTACTCATGAAACTAATAAATAAACTTTAAACTAGAGAGAGAAAGGGCAATCACTTCTGCTGGATGGACTGTTGCAGTGTTTTGGATGCCTTCCACCTGTCCAATGAGCATGAAGATTAAAGTGAGCAGGGAATATCAAATGTTTTAGAGGACAGAGAGAGTAGTGAATATCTTACCCCGGACGGTGCCTGAATTCACCATCCTGAAACTGATCAACACCTTTCCCAGGGATAGAAGGGGCAGTTTAGCCACTAGACCCCCATCCTGGGAGAGTGTCGAGGTCAACCCCTTGCCCCTGAGCCCAACCCCAGTGACCTTTGGGGACCCCTCCACTGCAGCTCAGCAGCAGCAGAGGGGCACATGGGCATTGCACTTACCTCCTTGATCCTCTTTGAGGTCCAACATGCCAGGCCTACATTGGTCATGACCAGCACCAGAGCCTGCCTGGCGCAGTTGCTGCTGGGGAGGTCGGTGAATGGTGGGAGGTCACTGAATGAGGGTGTGGTGGGAAGAGGGATGGGGGAGATGGAGAGGGTGGGGTAAATATGTGTTTGTTGGTGGCATCATGCTGGAGTTGGTGGAAGTAATGGAGAATGGTCCTTTGAATGTGGAGGCTGGTGGAGTGAAAAGTGAGGACAGGGGAGACCCTATCAGGGTTCTGGGAGGGAGAGGAGGGAGTGAGGGCAGAGACGTGGGAGATGGGTTAGACCCGGTTGAGTGCCCTGTCAGTCACAGTGGGTGGGAGGAAACTTCAGAAAAAGGAAGATATGTCAGAAGCGCCATTTTGGAAGGAAGCATCATTGGATCAGAGGCGAAGAAACTGGGAGAATGGAATGGAGTCCTTACAGGAAGCGGGATGTCAGGAGCTGTAATTGAGGTGACTGTGGGAGTCAGTGGCTTTGTAATGAATATGGGTGGTCAGTCTATCATCAGAAATGGAGACAGAGAGGTCAAAGAAGGGAAGGGAAGTGTCAGAGATGGACAATGAGAAGGTGAGAGAGGATGGAAATTGGATGTAAATTCATTACATTTTTTCAGGGGCAGATGAGAGCATGAATTGACTGAGGGGGAAAGGCGTGTTCCACATAACCCATGAAAAGACAGGCCAAACTGGGACTCATGCGGCACCCAGAGACAAGCCTTTTATTTGCAGGAAGTGAGACAAGTTAAAGGAGAAATTGTTGATTGGGAGAACAAGTTCAGCTGGTGGAGGAGGGTGGTGGTGAATTGGGATTGTTCCGGACTCTGCTCAAAGAAGATGTGGAGAGCCCTCAGACCGTTCCGGTGAGGGATGAAGGTGTAGAAGGATAGGACCTCCATAGTGAAAAGGAAACAGTTAGTGACTCCTCCTCTACCCCATCTGCTCTTAAATCATATAAAATCCATCAACTTCTCACTCTCCTTAGCTCTGAAGAGTCAGATGGACTCGGAACATTAAGTCTGTTTCCCTCTCCACAAATGTTGGCAGACCTGAGTTTTTCCAGCATTTTCTGTATTATGGATTATTTACAGAGTAAAGCTCCCTCTACACTGTCCCCTTCAAATACTCCCAGGACAGATACAGCACGAGGTTAGATACGGAGTAAAGCTCCCTCTACACTGTTCCCTTCAAATACAGTAAGAAGTTTAACAACACCAGGTTAAAGTCCAACAGGTTTATTTGGTAGCAAAAGCCACACTAGCTTTCGGAGCTGCAAGCCCAAATACTTCAAATACTCCCAGGATAGGTACAGCACGGGATTGGATACAGAGTAAAGCTCCCTCTACCCTGTCCCCATCAAACACTCTCAGGGCAGGTACAGCATGGAGTTAGATACAGAGTAAAGCTCCCTCTACGGTTGATTGGAAAACGGCTAATGTTACGCTGCTGTTTAAAAAAGGAAGGAGACAAAAGGCAGGTAACTATAGGCCGGTCAGCTTAACGTCTGTAGTAGGGAAAATGCTGGAATCCATTATTAAAGAGGAGATAGCAGGGCATCTGGATAGAAATGGTTCGATCAATCAGACGCAGCATGGATTCATGAGGGGAAAGTCGTGCTTGACGAACATGTTGGATTTTTATGAAGATGTGACTAGGGCGGTTGATGGAGGAGAACCGGTGGATGCGGTGTTTTTGGATTTCCAAAAGGCGTTTGATAAGGTGCCCCATAAAAGGCTGCTGAAGAAGATTAGGGCACACGGAGTTGGGGGTAGTGTGTTAAAGTGGATTGGGGACTGGCTATCCGACAGGAAGCAAAGAGTCGGAATAAATGGGTGTTTTTCCGGTTGGAGGAAGGTAACTAGTGGCGTGCCGCAGGGATCGGTACTCGGGCCGCAACTATTTACCATTTATATAGATGATCTGGAGGAGGGGACGGAGTGTAGGGTAACGAAGTTTGCAGACGACACAAAGATAAGTGGAAAAGTGAATCGTGTGGAGGACGGAGAAGATCTGCAGAGAGATTTGGACAGGCTGAGTGAGTGGGCGAGGATATGGCAAATGGAGTATAACGTTGATAAATGCGAAGTTATACACTTTGGAGGAAATAATAACAAATGGGATTACTATCTCAATGGAAACAAATTAAAACATGCTACCGTGCAAAGGGACCTGGGGGTCCTTGTGCATGAGACGCAAAAGCCCAGTTTGCAGGTACAACAGGTGATCAAGAAGGCAAATGGGATGTTGGCCTATATTGCGAGGGGGATAGAATATAAAAGTAGGGATGTCTTGATGCACCTGTACAGGGCATTGGTGAGGCCGCAGCTGGAATACTGTGTGCAGTATTGGTCCCCTTATATGAGGAAGGATATATTGGCATTGGAGGGAATGCAGAGAAGGTTCACCAGGTTGATACCGGAGATGAGGGGTTTGGATTATGAGGAGAGGCTGAGGAGATTGGGTTTGTACTCGTTGGAGTTTAGAAGGATGAGGGGGGATCTTATGGAGACTTATAAGATAATGCGGGGGCTGGATAGGGTGGAGGCGGAGAGATTCTTTCCACTTAGTAAGGAAGTTAAAACTAGAGGACACAGCCTCAAAATAAAGGGGGGTGTGTTTAAGACAGAGTTGAAGAGGAACTTCTTCTCCCAGAGGGTGGTGAATCTCTGGAATTCTCTGCCCACTGAGGTGGTGGAGGCTACCTCGCTGAATATGTTTAAAGCGCGGATGGATGGATTCCTGATCGGTAAGGGAATTAAGGGTTATGGGGATCAGGCGGGTAAGTGGTACTGATCCACGTCAGATCAGCCATGATCTTATTGAATGGCAGGGCAGGCTCGAGGGGCTAGATGGCCTACTCCTGCTCCTATTTCTTATGTTCTTATGTACACTGTCCCCGTCAAACACTCCCAGGACAGGTACAGCACAGAATTAGATACAGAGTAAAACTCCCTCTAAACTGCCTCCATCAAACACTCCCAGGACAGGTACAGCACAGGGTTAGATACAGAGTAAAGCTCCCTCTACACTGTCCCCATCAAACACTCCCAGGACAGGTACAGCACGGGGTTAGATACAGAGTAAAGCTCCCTTTACACTGTCCCTATCAAACACTCCTAGGGAAAGTACAGCAGGTTAGATATTGAATAAAGTTCTCTCTGCACTGTCCCATCAAACCATGCAGACGCTACGACAATGGATGAATGAACACCGCTCAACAATCACCAGGCAAGACTGTTCTCTTCCTGTGGGGGAGCACTTCAGCGGTCACAGGCATTCAGCCTCTGATCTTCGGGTAAGCGTTCTCCAAGGCGGCCTTCACAGCACACGACAGCGCAGAGTCGCTGAGCAGAGACTGATAGCCAAGTTCCGCACACATGAGGACGGCCTAAACCGGGATGTTGAGTTTATGTCACACTATCAGTCACCCCCACAGCTTGCCTCCTGGACTTGCAGAATCTCACTGGCTGTCCTGTCTGGAGACAATACACATCTCTTTAACCTGTACTTAATGCTCCCTCCACTCACATTGTCTGTATCTTTAAGACCTGGTTGGCTGTAGAGACTCGCATTCTAATCAGTATTCTGTAACTTGATTTTGTGTCTCTGTGCCCTGTTTGAGAGCACATTTCCACTCCATCTGACGAAGGAGCAGCGCTCCGAAAGCTAATGGCATTTGCTACCAAATAAACTTGTTGGACTTTAACCTGGTGTTGTTAAAACTCTTACCATCAAACACTCCCAGGAGACCTCCCACACGGTTAAAGAAAGAAAGCTTTTCCGATGGATGTGAGTGCTCATTGATAATGATGTATATGTGAAGTTAAAGCTTTCTTTACTAAGCTCCAACAATGTGTGGAGCTGTGGGATCTTCGGTACTATGGGTTGGTTCTGATTTGAAACTGTGTCAAGACTACGCAATGTCATTCTAATTAGGACACTGAACAACAGCAGAGGAGACAGTTTCATTCATCTATCTCACTTGGTTTTTGAATGTGGCTCCCAGCGACAAAAGGGCAGCATAATAACCTGGCAGAGACCAGACCCCAGTAAATCTATTTAAAGACGGTAGAAACAGAATTTATGAGAATAGTCAATAATATGTATTTGATGCATTATTTCCTCCTTAACTTTTTATATTATCTTGCTACTGCTGTATTAATGTTAGTTTTCCATTAGGATAGTTATTAGAGTTTATGCACTGCCTCATTACCCATTAAGAGACGGCAGATGTGTTTGCTCAAACACTCACAGTACATTCCCCAACAAGCAGCATCGGACGCTCACGCCTACGGAGCAAAATATTGAGGATCAACTGAGTTCCTATGAATGAAATCCCAGATTTCGAAGAGAACCAATGGAACCTGTGCTAATTTTCCCAGGATTTTGCCTTCGGAAATGTTGTGGGGTTTTTTCAGAGACTCCTGTTCTGGTAGGTCAACGTACGGTTCTGATGGCCTGACACATGACTCCACTATTCGGGTGGTAAAAATAAAATTACTCATCTCCTCTGCCATCCTGCTGCCGGATTCCTGTGACTATCCTGTTCGCAACGCCAAAGATGTTGTAGGATTTTTTCAGAGACTGAAGATTGCCAAAACTCAGCTAATACAAAGACTCGCGAAGTCAGTATCCTGGTTAAAGGCGTATCTTTATTTGACCAATGATCGCTGGGAGTTATAGCATTGGGCAGTCCATCACCTCTTTGATAAGAAGGTCCTGAGCATTCCAATACCACTTTGAAGTTACAATACATCAGACAGGACAATTACACATTTCCAAGTTCACTTTTCCCGTTTTCCTGTTAGTTATGAACCAGTCATCATTCGTATAAGTCAATCCGGATGCTTCTTCCCCACTGTCGCTTAGCAACCCCTGACGCTTAACTATAGAGTTCAAAGATACTGTTCCCATCAACTCTCAATTATGTCAATGGTCGAGTCAGACAGTCGATGCTCCCACGTCTGAGAAGCCCTGTCCTATCATTGAACAGCTATATTCAAATGATGGTTTGAGAACCCATACTGTCTATAACTTATGCTGATAAGAATATACACATTCTGTGGTTTCATTGTTCCAAAGAATGTGGTTCGTCTCACTCTGTCTTCATTCCATCATGCTCTGGAGCAGCCTGCCTTAAGCTCCAGTGTATAGATTACTTTAAAAATACCTTTTAAAATCTAAAATACATGTTTAAATCAGAAATACCTGTTCAAATCTCTTACTTGT
The DNA here is from genome assembly GCF_964213995.1 of Mustelus asterias. NCBI lineage: Eukaryota > Metazoa > Chordata > Chondrichthyes > Carcharhiniformes > Triakidae > Mustelus > Mustelus asterias. Next base: position 40,257,549 of record NC_135827.1, read on the forward strand.
TTAAATCTCTTACTGTGATTGTATGTGTCTTTATGCAGACAGTACCCTGTTAGTCTGTAAATCTGATCTGGAGTTAATTCAAAGAACAAAGAAAGAACAAAGAACAGTACAGCACAGGAAACAAGCCCTTCGGCCCTCCAAGCCTGTGCCGCTCCTTGGTCCAACTAGACCAATCGTTTGTATCCCTCCATTCCCACACTGCTCATGTGACTATCCAGGTAAGTCTTAAACGATGTCAGTGTGACTGCCTCCACCACCCTACTTGGCAGCGCATTCCAGGCCCCCACCACCCTCTGTGTAAAAAACGTCCCTCTGATATCTGAGTTATACTTCGCCCCTCTCACCTTGAGCCCGTGACCCCTCGTGATCGTCACCTCCGACCTGGGAAAAAGCTTCCCACTGTTCACCCTATCTATACCCTTCATAATCTTTTACACCTCTATTAGATCTCCCCTCATTCTCCGTCTTTCCAAGGAGAACAACCCCAGTCTACCCAATCTCTCCTCATAGCTAAGACCCTCCATACCAGGCAACATCCTGGTAAACCTTCTCTGCACTCTCTCTAACGCCTCCACGTCCTTCTGGTAGTGCGGCAACCAGAACTGGACGCAGTACTCCAAATGTGGCCTAACCAGCGTTCTATACAGCTGCATCATCAGACTCCAGCTTTTATACTCTATACCCCGTCCTATAAAGGCAAGCATACCATATGCCTTCTTCACCACCTTCTCCACCTGTGTTGCCACCTTCAAGGATTTGTGGAGTTGCACACCTAGGTCCCTCTGTGTTTCTATACTCCTGATGACTCTGCCATTTATTGTATAACTCCTCCCTACATTATTTCTTCCAAAATGCATCACTTCGCATTTATCCGGATTAAACTCCATCTGCCACCTCTCCGCCCAATTTTCCAGCCTATCTATATCCTGCTGTATTGCCCGACAATGCTCTTCGCTATCCGCAAGTCCAGCCATCTTCGTGTCATCCGCAAACTTGCTGATTACACCAGTTACACCTTCTTCCAAATCATTTATATATATCACAAATAGCAGAGGTCCCAGTACAGAGCCCTGCGGAACACCACTGGTCACAGACCTCCAGCCGGAAAAAGACCCTTCGACCACTACCCTCTGTCTCCTATGGCCAAGCCAGTTCTCCACCCATCTAGCCACTTCTCCTTGTATCCCATGAGCCTTAACCTTCTTAACCAACCTGCCATGTGGGACTTTGTCAAATGCCTTACTGAAATCCATATAGACGACATCCACGGCCCTTCCTTCATCAACCGTTTTTGTCACTTCCTCAAAATTCACTTCGTGCTAGCAACTTTATCAGTGTCTTAAATCCCTGATTATTTGAAATTTCTCGAACAGGAAAGGTGTGGGGTTTGGGATCTCGTCAGTTCGACTCAACCACAACAATGAAGTGGATTCTTGCAATGCTTCAACACTGTGACCTCTGCCAATGTAAGGGTTAGTGAGGGTAAAAACCAGGAGAATTTTTTTTTTGGCTAAGATCAAGTGTGGTCTGCTGATGCTGCACTTGGTCGTGGCCATTGGGTTGCATTTAAGCTTCATTTTCACATGAAGCAATTTTTAAAAGCGGCATCTCGGCCTTTTGGCTAAGATGCAAATGAGATCAAGCCTTGGGGGCGGAGACGTCTGCCTACTCCAATCAGCTTGGCTCATGTAGATCAGGCCCAAGACAGGGTAGAGGATTGCATGCCCTGTCTTCTCAGCTTGGATCGGAAATGTCTCAACTTGTTGAGACTCTGAATTGGACTTGATTTGATTGAATTGGAAAAGTACAAAAAAAATAGTAACAATCAGCAGTAAATATCATTGAAGGAACATTTAAAATTTAGCACTCTTGCCATGAGAGCAGGGTGCAACCATCAACAGCAGAAGGAGCAACAGTTTCAGCCTATCGGTCAGTCAATCAGGTCAGGATGCAGAGATCAGAATAAATTCAGCCTTCATAGCAACAACTTGTGTTTCTATAGAACCATTAACACAACCATGTTATCTAAGATAAAAGCAAATTACTTCGGATGCTGGAATCTGAAACCAAAAGAGAAAATGCTGGAAAATCTCAGCGGGTCTGGCAGCATCTATAAGGAGAGAAAAGAGCTGACGTTTCAAGTCCAGACAACCCTTTGTCAAAGCTTTATCCAAGCCCTTCACAGAACTATGCTGAGGCAATATTTGACTCCAAGCTACTGAAAGAGAAATCAGGACAGGTAACCTGTCAGACAGGTAGATTCTGACAGGTAGGTCGTTTGGTCAAACAGGTAGATTTTTAAACATCTGAAAGGAGAGGGTTGTAGAGAAGAGGTTTGGGTTACCGAGGGAATTGAGGGTTTTTTTAATTCATTCACGGGATCTGGGCTGCTTCCCCAAAGGCTGTTCAGAAGGTCTTAGTGAGCCATCATCTTAAATTGCTGCAGTCCATTCGGGAAAGGTGCTCCCATATTGCTGTTAGGTGGGGAGTTTGGATATTTTAATCCAACGATAAAGGAATATGAATATATTTCCATGTTAGGATGGTGTGTGACTTCAAGTGAATTTGGAGATTTGCCGGTGTTCCCGCGCTACAAGAGGAAGTCTGAGGTTAGGAATCTGTGATAAAAGACTCACCTCACCATTTACAATCAGGGTGATCAACTCTCAGGGCGGGATTTTCCAGCCGCGCTCGCCCCAGGCCGGAAAATCCCGCCCAAGGTCAACAGACCTTTGCATGGTCCATGTCCCGCCTGCTATGGCGGGTAGGACAGGAAAATTCCACCCTCAGGGAATAAACTAAGGGACATCTTGGTATCCGAACGGGGATGGATGCTGGCAAACCTGTGGGAATGGGGAAGAATCTATAGGTGCAAATAGCATCTGGATACTGTCAAGAGACAACCCGGGATGTGAAATAAGTGCCTTAAAACAGGATGGATCTGGAAAGTCCAGGACGTTTAGTCAGCTTGACTGCAGAGTGTGAAGGAATACTCTCCACTTGCCTGGATAGGTGCAGCTCCAACAAGATTCAAGAAGCTCAACACCATTCACAACAAAGCAGCCACCTCATCAATACCCCATCAATCAGCTAAAACATTCAACTTCTCCACCATCGGTGCAATGTGCAAGGTTGTACGAGGTGCATGGCAGCAACTTGACAAGGTAAGGCAGCTGAAGGCATAGTTGTCAAAAGCAAATCAGCGAGGTGCAAGGATTCAGAATTGGAGGAGTGGAGTAATCTTGGAATGATGCAGATATTAATTACAAAAATCGACCTTGTACCAAAAACACAAAAAGGCAAAAGGCATTGCAGACCTTGGATGCAGACCTCAGCTGCACTGTAGTAATGAAACAGACAAGGGGAACTCACCAGCTGCTGTTGGAAAGAGGGATTTGAGGAGTCAGATTCCTGGTACTTTAGACTGGCAGGGAGCTGCAATAAATCAAATGGAGAAATCTCTGACAATCTAATCCCAGCACCTTCTGTTGTCCAGATAGTTTCGTTCTCTCTGCCAGATGCCTGACTGGTATCACAAATACAAGCCCAAGAGTTTAAAGTTTAAGTAGGCTTACATTAACACTGCAATGAAGTTACTGTGAAAATCCCCTAGTCGCCACACTCCGGCGCCTGTTCAGGTACACTGAGGGAGAATTTACACGGCCAATCCACCTAACACGCACATCTTTGGACTGTGGGAGGAAACCAAAGCACCCAGAGGAAACCCACGCAGAAATGGGGAGAATGTGCAGACTCCGCACAGACAGTGACCCAAGCCGGGAATCAAACCCAGGACCCTGGTGCTGTGAGGCAGCAGTGCTAACCACTGTGCCGTTTGTAGTAATCGTTTGACAAAGTGTTTACTGAATAACTTGTGCAATTCCTTCGTGTATCCGGATCTCCGATGCCCCATTTCTGATGGCTGTGCCTTTTACTGTCCAGGTCCTAGGCTCTAGAAGTTCTCCCAAGCACGGTGGCACAGTGGTTAGCATTGCTGCCTCACAGCGCCAGAGACTTGAGTTCAATTCCAGTCTTGGGTCACTGTCTGTGTGGAGTCTGCACATTCTTTCCGTGTCTGCGTGAGTTTCCTCCGGGTGCTCCAGTTTCCCCCCACAGTCCAAAGATGTGCAGGTTAGGTGCATTGACCGTGTTAGATTCTCCCTCTGTGTCCCCGAGTAGGCGCTGGAGTGTGATGATAGGGGATTTTCACAGTAACTTCATTACAGCGTTAATGTAAGCCTACTTGTGACTAATAAATAAACTTTAAGCTGTTTCAACAGTTCATAAACTATCTCCTTGACCAAGCTTTTGATCATTTGCCCTCATGCCTCCTTATTTGGGTCCGTGTCAATTGTTTTGTCTGAAAATGCTCCTGTAAAAATCCTTGGTATATTTTACTACAATGAAGGTGCTATATAAATGCAAGTTATTTTTTTTGCTAACTTGCCTCTGGTTGATTCACGCTCTCATAGTCCTCTCAGAGTTATAAAGCACTCTGACTTTATTACGTCTGCCATGCTTTGCAATGATCAATGCCCATTCTGCATTTTATTGGCTTCTAGAAAATGAAAGTAAAAGCACAGTAGTGTCGGAGGCTTTGTGCTGGGATTTTGCAATTCAGCATCTACCATTTTCATATTTCGGCCTTCAACCCTGCAGTGTGAGGCTCTGATCTGTGACAGTCAAATGCAGCCTGTAAAAGTGGCTCTTAGTCTGAGAAGCCTCAGAAAAACCAGCCAAAGGTTCAGGCCAATCAACCTGAAGCAACTATTGCTCTGCATTTGGTTACTCTTTGTGAGAGGGTGATTGCAATGTGGAACTCATCACCACAAGGAGTTTGAGGCGAATGACACAGTTACATTTAAGGGAAGGATAGATAAATAAACAAGTAAAATGGGAATAGACAGGGTTAAAGGGTGGGTGGGAAGAGGCCTGTGTGGAACATAAATGCTGACATAGGCCAGTTGGAATGAATGGCCTGTTTCTGTATTGTTAATTCTAGGTAAAAATGTTGTAGGATGATCATTAATTGTATGTATCAATGTATCATTGATTTGGAAATACAAAAATTACACTTTGAAATAATGATGAGATAAGGGATGTCAACAATTTGTGTTGTCCACTGAGCTGTCCAAGATTTGACCATTGCTATGGAAACAGCTCAGGCTATTCCAAACTTTCCCATCCCTGATACACACAATACCCCCCAGTGAATACTTCCCACACAGCAACTCAACTATTTTCCTGTGAAACTCACACAGAAATGTTCCTGTGGGACAGATTATGAAAATGCGAACACTTTACTGTGATTTATCGAATCTGAGAGCCTGCAGGGTATTTCCATATTCTTATCAGATTTACTCTGAAAGGTACTTGAGGGTATTGTCATAAAAGCAACTTGCCTCTCTCTTTGCCTGCTCTCCTCATTCAATATCACTGTCATATCTTTGCCCCCTTTGCAGAAAGCCCATTCCCCAACACTTGTTTTGGTTTGAATCCATTTCTATTAACATCCTACTACTCGATCTCTAATTACAAAAAGTAAAACAGCTGTTGTATCCCCATCACTCACTGACGGTCTTAATAGAGACCCACCGTCTTGCACATTTAACAGGAATTCCTCTGAAACCCACCATTCAATTACATTCTAAACATCCATTTTCTATGCTTGTTGCTAATGCCTGTAATTAGCGCTCGATTATAATTTATGTTTTAGCTTCTTTTTCACTCAGTGCCTTGGCTTTCACAAAAGAATGAATTCTATTCTCATTGAACAAGCTGACTCTCTTACAATAGATAATTGATGATAATGCTTCCTAATGTGTCTTATTTCTCCGGGCCCTTACCAGGACGAGAACGTACAGACTATTTAAGGTTTTATTCAGCTTCTTGTATGGTGCCTCAGTGATTGTGACTGTCTCGAAAGGAGGACATAACCTTTTTTTTTAGCTCTTGCCTCTTGACAGATATTTTTGCACTGTTACTAAGAAAGGTTTTGAAACTAAAAATTGCACGGATGACAACGGTAATGAGGGTGCGCGGAGCTGAGATTTGTCGGTTCCGATTTATTTTTTGTCTGAGGGTTTTAACAAGATCATCACCGCAGCGGAAAATGAGACAGGGAGAAAAGGTGGATAAATAAAATGTCCAACACGGTGGGATTGAAATGCAGCCCTGCTCTTTCTCTTCCAGTTTATAAATCAGCAGCACAGTAGAACGCTGCTGTTTAATTTTTGTAAAGAGATGCCACTGCGCTTTCAAAAGCCATTTAGCTGAACGGATGGAAAACAGTGGTGGATTCCATTAGGTGTTTGCAAGTCTCATGGCCCAATTTTCCTTTATGTGCTCATCCCAGATTATGCTTTATTCTCAGGCACGCAAAAGATAGATTGTTTGGTGTTGCTCTGTTAAGTAAAGCTCTGGTTGAGAGCCTGTGCCCCAGTCCAGCATGTGTATTGGACCTCGCTACTACAGAGGAGAGGCAGTAAAGCTTCTCTCTTTGATATCTGTGTCTCATAGAATATCTTCCTGTCTGTTAGCTTCATGGATGATATTGGAATAGTATAGGTTAGATGGGCTTTAGATTGGTTTCGCTGGTCGGCGCAACAAGGAGCGCTGAAGGGCCTGTACTGCGCTGTAATGTTCTATGTTCTATAAGGAACCCTCAATTATGTAATGTAAGCTTTCACCCAGGTGCTAGTCTAATTTTCAATTTAACTTTCTTCCCATTCCAGTCTGGAAAAAACTTAAAACAGCGCTGGGGTAGCTCGGTGGTAACACTTGTCCCAGGTGGTTATGGGTTCAATTCCCAATTCAACACTTGGTAAAAAAAAAATTAGCTGACTCTGTAGTACAGGAGGAGTGCTGCATTGTCGATGGTCCTGTCTTTTGGATAAGATGTTAAACTCAGGTCCCGTCTGCTTTCTCAGGTGGCTGTAAAAGATCCTATGGTACTGTTCTGAGGATGCGCTGGGGAGTTATTTGTAGTTCTGATGAAAAATCACAGCTTGAAACATCTGTTTATTTTTCTCTGCATAGATGCTGCCAGACCTGGTGAGTATTTCCAACATTTATAGTACTTTGCTTTTGGACTAGGGAATCCAGAACACCATCACAGTGCCTTGCTTTCTGCAGGTAACGTAGTGGTTTCCACAAAGGGGTTTAATAACAAGCACATCTAATCTGGGGCAACCACAATTTCCTGATGATGCGAGACCTTCTGTTATGGTTCTGGAATTTATGCCCCGTAAGTGGGCATCACGTCCCCTATAATGTCAAGTAGGTCTTTACTTTTACTGCAGGGTAAATGTGTGGGGTTACGGGAATGGGGCCTGGATGGGATTATGGCCGGTACAGACTCGATGGGCTGAATAGCCTCCTTCTGTATTGTAGGGATTCTATAGTTCTATGATATTTAGCACACATTCTTTAATAGTGATTCAGATCAGCCATGATCTTATTGAATGGCGGGGCAGGCTCGAAGGGCCAGATGGCCTACTCCTGCTCCTATTTCTTATGTTCTTATGTTCTTAAATCCTTCTAGCCCTGGCTGTTCATTAAAAGATCGCAGTAAGAAGTCTCACAACACCAGGTTAAAGTCCAACAGGTTTATTTGGTAGCAAATACCATATCCTGTTGGACTTTAACCTGGTGTTGTGAGACTTCTTACTGTGTTCACCCCAGTCCAACGCCGGCATCTCCACATCATTAAAAGATCAACAGATGGTGCTAGGGAAAAGATGGGTCTCAAGGGGATACCTTTGTTCTTGCTCGCTCCTTTCAGTCACCCCTTTTTCTGTGATTTACACTTTTAAAAATTGCTCCTGGGGTATGCGTCCCACTGGCAAAGCCAGCTTCTGTGGTCCAGTACTAATTGCCCTTGAAAGGATCTTCTTGAACCACTGCAGTCTATATGGTGCAGGGACAGCCATAATGCTGAAGGGAGGCAGTTTAGAATTTTGTCCCAGCAACAGGAAATAACTGATGATCGAGTTTCAAGTCAGGTTAAACCATAAGTCATGGGAGCAGAAATAGACTATTCAGCCCATCGAATCTGTTCCGCTATTCAATGAGATCATGACTGATTTGATATAATCCTCAACTCCACTTTCCTGCCTCATCCCCAAAACCCTTGATTTCCTAGTTGAATAAAAATCTCTCTATCTTAGCCTTGAACATAATTAATGACCCGGCCTCTACACCCCTCTGCAGTGAAGAATTCCACAGATTCCCTGAGAGAAGAAATTCCCCCTCATCTTGTCTTAGATGGGCCAACCCTTACTCTGTGATGATGCCCTCTGGTCCCAGACTCTCCCACAAGGGGAAGCAACCTCTCAGCATTTACCCTGTCAAGCCCCCTCCCATATGTCTCAGTAAGGTTGTCTCTCACTCTTCTAAACTCCAATGAGAACAGGCCCAGCCTACTCAACATCCCCTCATAAGAAAATCCGTCCATTCCCGGAGTCAACCTAATGAACATTCTTTGAATTGCCTCCAATGCTAGTAAATATTTTCTTCGATAAGGGAACCAAACCTGTTCATAGTATTCCAGATGTGGTTAACTAGTGCCTTGTATAGTTTTAGCAAGACTCCCCTATTTTTGTAGTTCATTCTCTTTGAAATAAAGGCCAACATTCCATTTGCCTTCCCCATTACCTGTTGAACTTACATGCCATGACTAAGTGATTCTACTGACAAATTAGGGATTTTTTATTAAAACAAGTTTTATTCACCACACAGTTTAACTAAAACTTAAACAAAATGAAGTAGCTTAACTTTTAACAGTTGAACAATCAGTAACCATGAAAAAAACTCTAATTTCTAACTGATCACTAATTCAGTTCCAAGTAAGCAACAGTCTTCCCATGGACTTAAGCCCACTTTAAATATAGTTAGCAAACCTAGGCATACTTGCTTTAAATTAGCGTAGAAAGTCCTAAAGCTGTCAATTTAACTTTGCAGAGACTTCTGTATTTAAACAGCCACCAACTATTAAAAAATGAAAGAGAAACTGTTTCTCTGCGACAAAACTAGCTTCTCCCATCAACTTCATGATCATATGACCCTGTATACCTGAACACAGCTTCCATTGTTTAAGCAAAAAAAAAACACCCCAGAGGTCCTTCCCCATTTGTAAACAAAAGCCGATTAGCCTTCTGCTAAATAAACACTACAGAGTTAAAATGAGTAATTATCCTGCTTTTCAGCATCTGCTGCATTCCCTCCAATCTTCTCGACTGCTTGTAGAAAACAATAACTGAATTTTAAAACATTTTTCTGAAACATAAAATGTATAAATAGCATAGTATCATCACACCTCCCCCCTTAAAAAAGTGAACAAACAATATGAAAAGATGGCTTCATTATTCTACAGTCTCCAGTTTTCACACTATTAGTACTCTATAAGATATACACTATATTACATCTAACATGCAAATTTGACGGTAGTATAGTCCAGTTCAGAGTTTCCTTTCCAACATTGAATGTTCCATTTATTTGCATGTCACAGTCGTGATAAAGCATCTGCAATCATGTTCCCTCTTCCTGCTTTGATTCAAAGCCCAAGCCTGGTTCCGTAGTCATGATTGTAAATTAATCCTGGTGATGTCCTTACAGTAAGAAGTCTCACAACACCAAGTTAAAGTCCAACAGGTTTACTTGGCAGCACAAGCTTTCGGAGCCTCAAGCTCCTTCTTCAGGTGAGTGAGGACTTGTGTTCACAAACAGGGCAGATAAAGACACAAACTCAATTTACAAGATAATGGCCGGGATGCGAGTCTTTACAGGTAATCAAGTATTAAAGGTACAGACAATGTGAGTGGAGAGAGGGTTAAGCACAGGTTAAAGAGATGTGTATTGTCTCTAGCCAGGACAGTTAACTGAATTGTGAATCTCCACTCACATTGTCTGTACCTTTAATACTTGATTGCCTGTAAAGGCTCGCAGTCCAACCATTATCTTGTAAATTGAGTTTGTGTCTTTATATGCCCTGTTTGTGAACACAAGTCCTCACTCACCTGAAGAAGGAGCTTGAGGCTCCGAAAGCTAGTGCTGCCAAATAAACCTGTTGGACTTTAACCTGGTGTTGTGAGACTTCTTACTGTTCTTACCCCAGTCCAACGCCGGCATCTCCACATGATGTCCTTACAAAGCAGGGCAGGGTCCAGTGGGTAAAACTTTACATTGAATGCAAATTGCCTCAAACCACTTGAGATTTGCTTTTTAATTTCCTTCGCTGAATCCAACCAGTTCTTTTGATTTTCAGAGTCCCCAAAATGTCATACTGAAGTAGAACAAAGTGAAGAACAAAGAACAGTACAGCAGAGGAACAGGCCCTTCAGCCCTCCAAGCCTGTGCCAATCATGATGCCCTAACTAAACTAAATAAAAACATTCTGCCCTTACTCAATCTGTATCCTTCTATTCCTCCCCTATCCATCCAGATGCCTCTTAAATGTTGCTAATGTCCCTGCTTCCACCACCTCTTCTGGCAGCGCGTTCCAGACACCCACCACACTTTGCGTGAAAAACTTCTCCCGCACATCTCCCTTAAACATTCCCCCTCTCACCTTGAACCTGTGCCCCCTTGTAATGGACACTTTCACCTTTCGGAAAAAGCCTCTGACTGTCCACCCTGTCTATGCCTCTCATACTTTTGTAGACCTCTATCAGGTTTCCCCTCAGCCTCAGCGAAAACAATCCTAGTTTATTCAACCTCTCCTATTGCCAACACCCTCGAGACTAGGCAATATCCTGGTGAACCTTCTTTGCACTCTCTCCAAAGCTTCCATGTCCTTCTGTGTGGTGACCAGAACTGTATCCAAATGGGGCCTAACCAAGGTTTTATATAGCTGCAACATGATTTCCCAACTCCTGTACTCAATGCCTGGCTGATTAAGGCAAGCATACCATATATCTTCTTAATCATCTTGGCTATTTGTGTTGTCACTTTTAGGGAACTGTGGACATACATGCCCAGATCTCTCTGTATGTTAATGTTCCTAAGGGTTCTGCCATTTATAGTAAAATTCATATCCAAATTTGATCCTCCAAAATGAATCATTGCACATTTGTCTGAATTAAACTCCATCTGCCATTTCTGTGTCCAAGTCTCCAATCTATCTCTATCCTGTTCTATCCTCTGACAATCCCCAGCACTATCAGCAACTCCACCAATCTTCATGTCATCCGCAAACTTTCTAATCAGACCACCCACATTTTCCTCCAGATCATTTATATCTGCTACAAACAACAGAGGTCCCAGCACTGATCCTTGCGAAGCACCACTAGCTACAGATTTCAATTCTGGAAAACACCCTTCCAGCGCTACTCTCTAACTTCTATAACCAAGCCAGTTCAGTCTTCCTCCAGCCAGCCCACCCCGAATCCCATGTGATTTTAGTTTTTGTACCAGTCTGCCTTTTTCCCAAAGGTTGAGCTGCTCACAGAGCTTGTCAGAGAGAACCTGTCCCTTTGTACGTTTTCTCAACTTCACATGTGTGTTCAGGGCCATTCAGAAGGGTCATTTTATCCCTGTCCCCTTTCTGTTTAATTGGCCTTAGTTCCTTAACTCCCCCTTCTGTTGTGAAATGGTACAACAAAAATTCTTTCCAGAATCTCCAATTCCTAGCTTCAGGTTAGGATTTTCTTCTTTTCCTGTATCCTTGGCTTGCACTCATAGACTTTCAATTACAGCACAATCTCCAATTCTGAAACCGTTAGAAAGCCCTCTGACGTATTCATCTCTCCCATAGAAAGCTACATTGAAGTAAACAGGACAATCTGGGATTGGGAAAGTGAAAGTAAAGCTTGCTGTTCTGATGTAGTTTATTGATTAGTTTATTTGTTCTAGATCTTCATCATCATTTTCTGGATATTCTTTGGCAAAGTTATATAGCAGATTGGTTTCTGTGGTGTCGGATTGGTTGGTCTTAGCAGTCATTGTGGCAGCCATGTTGTTGTGAAAACCATCATAGTTTATTGAAGCATCAGCTATGAACAGTACTGTTTCCTTGGGTATCCATATCTGTGCAAGCTGTACAGATTCATTATTGCAGCAGTTCATGAGGAATGATAGTACAGTTTTATCAAACAGTCTTACTTCACACTGTTGTTCTTTTCTTGTCTACGGTAGTAAAATGCTTCTGCTCCTCAATCTCTATCTTAAGATCACATATGACTGCTGACTGATCTACCTTTTCCCTCTCATAGAATACGAGCTGCTGTTGACAGTCCTGCAGTTCATGCTCAGTTAATTTCAACAACTCAGGAAAAAGGGTCCAAATCAGTCATCTTTTTCTGCATCTGTCTCTGCACCTGCTCACTTTCCTTATTCACATCATCTTCCACAACTTGTTCTCCTTTTCTGCCGTCGCTAGTTTCACATTGCACTCATCTGCCTCCATTCGTGTCTTCATTGACTGAGATTTGTAACAATCCATTAGCCCTTTGTAGTGCTTGATCAAGACTTTCGGCTGCTGCATCTCAGACTGAGCAAACATCAGCTTCTCCTTCTGAACCTGTGCCAGCTTGAATGGATTAATGTACGGATGTTGCTTAAACAGTATTTTGATAGGGAAGGAAGCAAAAGAAGGATGTGTTATTCATCAGAATTAAGAGCGAAGAAACAAATCTGGATTAATCTGAATGTAAGAAGTCTCACAACACCAGGTTAAAGTCCAACAGGTTTATTTGGCAGCACTAGCTTTCGAAGCCTCAAACTCCTTCTTCAGGTGAGTGAGGACTTGTGTTCACAAACAGGGTATATAAAGACACAAACTCAATTTACAAGATAATGGTTGGACTGCGAGTCTTTACAGGTAATCAAGTCTTAAAGGTACAGACAATGTGAGTGGAGAGAGGGTTAAGCACAGGTTAAAGAGATCATAGAATCATAGAAACCCTACATTGCAGAAAGAGGCCATTTGACCCATCGAGTCTGCACTGACCACACCCAGGCCCTAACCCCATATCCCTACATATTTACCCGCTAATCCCTCTAACCTACGCATCTCAGGACTCTAAGGGGCAATTTTAGCATGGCCAATCAACCTAACCCACACATCTTTGGACTGTTCTCCTTTGTGTATTGTCTCCAGCCAGGACAGTTAGTGAGATTTTGCAAGCCCAGGCAAGTCGTGGGGGTTACAGATAGTGTGACATGAACCCTAGATCCCGGTTGAGGCCGTGTGCGGAACTTGGCCATAGATCAGCTGTGATCTTATTGAATGGCGGGCAGCTTGAGAGGCTGCATGGCCTACTCCTCTTCCTATGTTTCCTATGTCAAAACACCCCAGTAAACACTCAGCTTCTCCTTCTATATATGCTTTCTGATACAACTGCTTTATCTCTGCATTTTTCTTTTGTAATTCTGCCAACTTTCCTGAACTAAAGCTATCCACTTAATAGAATCAAAGAATCATACAGTGCAGAAGAGTCTACACCGACATGTGAGAAACATCTGACCTTCCACCTAATTCGATTTACCAGCACTTGGCCCATAGCCTTGAATGTTATAATGAGCCAAGTGCTCATCCAGGTATGTTTTAAAGGATGTGAGGCATCCTGCCTCCACCACCCTCCCAGGCAGCGCATGCCAGACCGCCACCACCCTCTGAGTAAAATAGTTTTCCTCCCCTTGTGACTGACTCTTCAACTAAGGGGAACAGCTGCTCCTTATCCACTCTGTCCCTGCCCCTCATAATCTTGTACACCTCAATCAGGTCGCCCCTCAGTCTTCTCTGCTCCAACAAAAACAACCCAAGCCTACCCATCCTCTCTTCATAACTTAACTGTTCCATCCCAGGCAGCATCCTGGTGAATCTCCTCTGCACCCCCTCCAGTGCAATCACATCTTTTCTATAGTATCAGCCAGAACTGCACACAATACTCTAGCTGTGGCCTCACCAAAGTTCTACAACTCCAACATGACTTTCCTGCTTTTGTGATCTATGCCTCGATTGATAAAGGCAAGTGTCCCTTATGCCTTTTTCATCACCCTACTAACATGTCCTTCCCCTTTCAGAGATCTGTGGACAAACACGCCAAGGTCCCTTTGTTCCACAGAACTTCCTGGTTTCATGCCGTTCATTGAATAATTCCTCCACCTGTTCTTGATCAACCATTGGGTCAAAGATTGTTTCTGATAACTAAACCTCAGCCTCCTTATCCTTGGTTTCACCTCCTCCTGAATCAACCTGTGGCTTTGTGGTCTTGTTACCACACAGTCGGGAAACATCCGAGGATATGCTTCCTGCAACATATCAATTGTTTGATTTTCCACTGGCTTTTCAACCACAGTAGGCATCACTCCCACCTGTGATCCATCTATATCGTTACCCAGGATAAACTGTACCCTTCGACCACCACCTCACCACTTTTCACCAGACTCTCCAACCTTACCTTATATAATGGAACAGTACCCTCCTGCCCACTAATTTTGCGTATAACCACTCCTTCTGAATTACATATCTCCACATTTCTCACCATCAAAGACTGACTTGCTCTTGTATCCCTTAAAATCTTAACTTCTTTACCTACTCCACCTTGTACTCATGAGTAAACCTTACCCATACAAATCAAATCTTTAAAAAAACCTGACACCTGCTTATTAACCAACTCCTGACCAGGCTGTACATTCTTTTGCACCTCTTCAGCTTCAAACTTGGTTTCCTTCTCCATTTTAACAAACCCCACTGGCTTACCCTGCTTTAACTCGTCTATAGAGTCATAGAGGTTTACAGCATGCAAACAAGCCCTTCGGCCCAACTTGTCCATGCTGCCCCAATTGCCCGCATTTGGCCCATATCCCTCTATACCAATCTTACTCATGTAAATGTTTAAACGCTTTTTAAAAGACAAAATTGTACCCACCTCTACTACTACCTCTGGCAGCTCGTTCCAGACACTCACCACCCTCTGTGTGAAAAAATTGCCCCTCTGGACACTTTTGTATCTCTCCCCTCTCACCTTAAATCTATGCCCTCTAGTTTTAGACCCCCCCACCTTTGGGAAAAGATATTGACTATGTAGTTGATCCATGCCCCTCATTATTTTATAGACCTCTATAAGATCACCCCTCAGCCTCCTACGCTCCAGAGAAAAATGTCCCAGTCTATCCAGCTTCTCTTTATAACTCAAACCATCAGGTCCTGGTAGTAACCTAGTAAATCTTTTCTGCACTCTTTCTAGTTTAATAACATCCTTTCTATAATAGGGAGAGCAGAACTGTAAAAGTATTCCAAGTCTGGCCTTACCAATGTCTTGTGCAACTTCAACAAGACGTCTCAACTCCTGTATTCAATGTTCTGACCAATGAAACCAAGCATGCCGAATGCCTTCTTCACCACTCTGTCCACCTGTGACTCCACTTTCAAGGAGCTATGAACCTGTACCCCTAGATCTCTTTGTTCTGTAACTCTCCCCAACATCCTACTATTAACTGAGTAAGTCCTGCTCTGGTTCAATCTACCAAAATGCATCACCTCGCATTTATCTAAATTAAACTCCATCTGTCATTCGTCAGCCCACTGGCCCAATTGATCAAGATCCCGTTGCAATCCGAGATAACTTTCTTCACTGTCCACTATCCCACCAACCTTGGTGTCATCTGCAAACTTACTAACTATGCCTTCTAAATTCTCATCCAAATCATTAATATAAATGACAAATAACAGTGGACCTAGCACCGATCCCTGAGGCACACTGCTGGTCACAGGCCTTCAGTTTGAAAAATAACCCTCTACAACCATCATCTGTCTTCTGTCATCAAGCCAATTTTGCATCCATTTGGCTACCTCACCCTGGATCCTGTGAGGTTTAACCTTATGCAACAACCTACAATGTGGTACCTTGTCAAAGGCCTTGCTAAAATCAATGTAGACAACATCAACTGTACTGCCCTCATCTACCTTCTTGGTTACCCCTTCAAGAAACTTAATCAAATTTGTGAGACATGATTTTCCACTCACCAAGCCATGTTGACTGTCCCTAATCAGTCCTTGCGTCTCTAAATGCCTGTAGATCCTGTCTCTCAAAATACCTTCAAACAACTTACCCAGTACAGATGTGAGGCTCACCGGTTGTAGTTCCCAGGCTTTTCCCTGCAGCCCTTCTTAAATAAAGGCACAACATTTGCAACCCTCCAATCTTCAGTCACCTCACCTGTGACTATTGATGATACAAATATCTCTGCTCGGGGACCCGCAATTTCCTCCCGAGCCTCCCACAATATCCTGGGATACACTTCATCAGGTCCCAGGGATTTATCTACCTTGATGCGCTTTAAGACTTCCAACACCTCCTTCTCTGTTATATGTACACTTCTCAAGACATCACTATTTATTTCTCCAAGTTCCCTAACATCCAGGCTTTTCTCAACAGTGAATACAGATGAGAAATATTCATTTAGGATCTCACCCATCTCTTGTGGATCTGCACATAGATGACCTTGTTATTCCTTAAGAGGTCCTACTCTCTCTCTAGTTACTCTTTTGCCCTTTATGTATTTGTAGAAGCTCTTTGGATTCCCCTTTGCCTTATCTGCCAAAACAATCTCGTGACCCCTTTTTGCCCTCCTGATTTCTCTCTTAACTCTACTCCCACACCCTCTATCCTGTTCAAGGGATCCACTTAATCCCAGCTGCCTATGCATGTTTTATGCCTTCTTCTTCTTCTTGAGGCTCCCAGGGCCTCAATATCCCAAGTCATCCAGGGTTCCCTGCTTCTACCAGCCTTGCCCTTCACTCGAAGAGGAATGTGCTTACCCTGAATCCTGGTTAACACACTTTTGAAAGCCTCCCACTTACCAGACATCCCTTTGCCTTCCCACAGACTCCCCCAATTAACTGTTGAAAGTTGCTGCTTGATACCATCAAAATTGGCCTTGCCCCAATTTAGATTTTTAACTTTTGGGCCAGACCTATCATTCTCCATAGCTATCTTAAAACTAATGGAATTATGGTCACTGGTCCCAAAGTGATCCCTCACCTGCCCTTCCTTATTTCCCAAGAGGAGGTCAAGTTTTGCCCCCTCTCTAGTCGGGCCATCCACATACTGAATGAGGAATTCCTCCTGAATACACTCAACAAATTTCTCTCCATCCAACTCTCTAATACTATGGCTGTCCCAGTCAATGTTGGGAAATTTAAAATCCCCTATTACCACCCTATTGTTCTTGGAGCTATCTGTAATCTCCTTACATATTTGCTCCTCAATATCCCGCCGACTATTTGGGGGCCTATAGTACAACCCTATCAAAGTGATTTCCCCCTTCTTATTTCTCAGTTCTACCCATATAAACTCAGTGGGCGAACCCTCGGATATATCCCCTCTCAGTACGGCTGTGATGTTTTCCTTAATCAAAAGTGCAACTCTCCCTCCTCTCTTACCTCCTGTTCTTTCTTTCCTGTAGCATCTGTACCCTGGAACATTGAGCTGCCAGCTCTGTCCCTCCCTTAGCCATGTTTCAGTCATTACTATAATATCCCAGTCCCACGTACCCATCAATGCCCTGAGTTCATCTGCCTTGCCCGTCAGGCCTCTTGCATTGAAATAAATGCAGTTTATTCTGGACTTCCCTTGCTCTCTGTCTTGCTTTTGCCTGATCTGTCTGGTACAAGGATTACTGACACTACCTTTACTGTTTAATGTGCTCTCTTTAACTTCTGTGCTGTCCTCAACCTTCTCTTCTGTCTCCCTACTGCTTTGGGTCCCACCTCCCAAACTAGTTTAAACCCTCCTGAGTGGCTCCAGCAAATTTCCCCGCCAGGATATTAGTCCCCCTCCAGTTTAGGTGTAACCCGTTTCTCTTGAACAGGTCACCCCTTCCCCAGAAAAGATCCCAATGATCCAAAAATCTAAATCCCTGCACCTTGCACCAGCTCTCAAGCCACGCATTCATCTGCCTAATCTTCCTATTCCTATTCTCACTAGCACATGGCACCGGTAGCAGTCCTGAAATTACTACCTTTGAGGTCCTGCACTTTAGCCTTCTGCCTAACTCTCTATATTCACACTTCAGGACCTCATTCCTTTTCCTACCTATACCATTGGTACCAATATGTACAACGACTTCTGGCTGCTCACCCTCCCCCTTAAGAATGTCCTGCAATCGCTCAGAGAAGGTTCTTGACCCTGGCACCAGGGAGGCAACACACCATCCTGGAGTCTCGTTCGCAGCTACAGAAACGCCTGTCTGTGCCTCTAACTAGCAAGTTCCTATTCCTACTGCTCGCTTGCTCTTTGCCCGACGCTGTTCTACAGCAGAACTAGGTGTGGTGCCAAAGGCCTGGCTGCTGCTGGTATCTTCACCTGACAGGCTATCCCCCTCAACAGTATCCAAAATGGTATGCTTGTTTGAAAGGGGAATAGCCACAGGAGACTCCTGCACTACCTGCCTGCCTCTCCTGGCGGTCACCCATCTACCTGACTGAACCTGTGGTGTGACAACCTCCCTGTAACTAGTGTCTATCACACTCTCTGCCCCCTGTACGCTCCGCAGTGCATCCACCTGCTGCTCCAACCGAACAATGCAGTCGGTGAGGAGCTGCAGTTGGACACACTTCCTGCAGACAAAGTTGTCAGGGTGACTAGATTGCTCCCCAATTTCCCACATCTGACAGGAGGAGCATCTGGCAGGGGTCTATCTTCCCAGTACTTTTCTTAAGCCACCAATACTGTGACTTTGTGTGTCCAACCTTAATACAATGAAAATATTTAAGGTCTTATCTCTCTTTCACCTTCATATGTTCCCTTTTTAACCTGAGGCAAACTGTTCTTACTATCTCTCATGCAATCTCCTTTTCCTTGACAACCTGTGGATTTCTCTTTTTCCCAGTTTTTATCCTTCGTAGACTGAAATTGATGTCGAAAACCAAACTTTGATTTACAAACTAAATCAAAATCATCTGCCATTTCTGCTGCTAATCTTACAATTTTAACTTTTTGCTCTTTTCCCACTTTAAGTTCAAGATTTTTTTCCCATTCCTGAAATTCAAGGAGTATGATATCAAGGGTAAGACTCTTAGCAGTGTAGAGGATCAGAAGGACCTTGCGGTCCGGGTCCATAGGACTCTTAAATCGGCCTCGCAGGTAGAGGAGGTGGTAAATAAGGCGTATGGTGTGCTGGCCTTCATCAATCGAGGGATTGAGTTTAGGAGTCGGGAGATAATGATGCAGCTTTATAAGACCCTCGTCAGACCCCACTTAGAGTACTGTGCTCAGTTCTGTTCGCCTCATTACAGGAAGGATGTAGAAATTATTGAAAGGGTGCAGAGAAGATTTACAAGGATGTTGCCTGGATTGGGTGGCATGCCTTATGAGGATAGGTTGAGGGAGCTCGGTCTTTTCTCCTTGGAGAGACAAAGGATGAGAGGTGACCTGATAGAGATGTACAAGATGTTGAGAGGTATAGATTGGGTGGATTCTCAGAGGCTTTTTCCCAGGGCTGAAATGGCTGCTACAAGAGGACACAGGTTTAAGGTGCTGGGGGGTAGGTACAGAGGAGATGTCGGGGTAAGTTTTTCACTCAGAGGGTGGTGGGTGAGTGGAATCGGCTGCCGTCAATGGTGGTGGAGGCAAACTCGGTAGGGTCTTTTAAGAGACTTCTGGATGAGTACATGGGACTTAATAGGATTGAGGGTTATAGGTAAGCCTATATATAGGCCTAGGTAGGTAGGGACATGACCGGCACAACTTGTGGGCCGAAGGGCTTGTTTGTGCTGTAGTTTTTCTATGTTCTAACTCAAATGCTCGCTCTTTTCCATGTTGTGCTACAATTGCCTCTCTTTCTCTTTCCTTGGCTTCCTTAATTAATTCTTTCAGCTGCTACCAGTAGATAACTTCTTTCCCCCTACTTAGGCCCCTGAATGAGACTTATAAGTTAAACAATATTTGCTGTTAAATGCAAAACACTAATACAAACAATATTAGATTTTTAGAACGATATTTAAAATTTCTCTCTTCTCACCGAAGATCCAAAACTGCACTCAGTGTGCAACTTGAAAGGGATCTTGCTGATGGTGGTGTTCCCACACATCTACTGCCCCTGTTTTCCAGGTCATATAGGTCATTGGTTTGGAAGATGCTCTTGAAGGTGACTTGGTGATTTGCAGCAGTGCATATTGTAGATGGGGTGCTCACTTCAGTCACAATGTACCAGTAGTTAAAGGAGTGAATGTTTAAGTTTAGTTTAGTTCATTTATTAGTTTATTTTTAAGTGTCACAAGTAGGCTTACATTAACACTGCAATGAAGTTACTGTGCAAATCCCCTGGTCGCCACACCCTGGCGTCTGTTCGGGTACACTGAGGGAAAACTTAGCACGGCCAATGCACCAAACCAGCACGTCTTTCAGACTGTAGGAGGAAACCAGGGCACCCGGAGGAAACCCATGCAGACAAGAGGAGAACATGCAAACTCTGCACGGTTACCCAAGCCGGGAATCGAACCTGGGTCCCTGGCGCTGTGAGGCAGCAGTGCTAACCACAGTGCCACCATGCTGCCCAGAGGTTATGGCTGGAGTGCAAATTGAGTGGGATTCTTTGTGCTGGATGGTGTGGGGCTACTTGAATATTGTCGGAGTTGCACTCCTCTCGCAAGTGGGCTGTATTCCATCAGACTCTTCATTTGTGCCTAGTAGATGGTGGACAGACTTGGGGCAGTCAGATCATTGCATTAGTGTCACTCTTCCAACTCCCATCATCGCTACTTCTCTGGATACGTTTATCAATGGGGCTGTGCTTTATTCTGTACCTAACCCATGCTGCATCACCATTGGAGTATAGGCTGAGAACGTGTTCCTTCCTCCAGCTTTAACATCCCTTACGACAGGTTAAAAAGAATCACAAAAGATGAATATCATATTCATGAAGAAATGGGAAAATGGGTTAAAATGGTGGTGGTGGGGGGAGGGGGGAGAGTGGTGGGGGGGGTTTGCTATGATTGGATAGCCCCCCAACAGCTTTTCCTTTATTTATGGCCTTAATTTAGTTTTGCTTTGCTACATTTAGACGCCTTTTCTCCTTTGTGTCCATTCAGGTTGTTATCTCCCTGTCATTTTATCAGTAGGGTCTAGCATATTTATCTCTTGTTTCTATAGACACTCATTCATCTTTGTCTCTTCCCTTTGTCTGTCTTTCTCTTTCTCCTCTTGTCTTCTCAAATGCTGCATGAATATCAACAGAACATTAAAAATATCCAAACCACCCTCAATGAATCACTGTCAGCACAGAGTGATGCTCACTATAAAGTAACACTGTACGAGCAGACAGCAACCACTCTTCTCCCTGATAACAATAATTTATCTTTTCTAGTTATTCGTTAACATCACTGACACTGAATTTAGACAGGAGCAGCTTTTCTGTAAATATTGTCCCTCTTGAGGGATGATTACCAGTGACACGGTTCTGTGAGTGTGTGTCTTTCATTGTATTAAACTGACTTCAAGGATAGAGCCTTTTATCTGAGTGATCCGGAGAGCCTGGAATGTTGGCAGTGGCTCATAGGGCAAAAGGCACTCGTATTATCTGAAGAAGTTGGTGTTCCTATTTCATGGTCAGGACTTTCACCAAGGTGTCATTTTGACCTCACAGCAAAAGAGACACAAAAAAATTGTAATTTTTATCCAACCAGTTACAGCAAGCCTTCCCAGAGCTTCATTTTGCCATGACGGCAAGAATCTGTATCTGTGAACACAGATTATGAAATCAGACACATTTATATCTGTAAGTTTAAAGTAACAATGAGCTGGTTGGAAAACAATTCCAGCTGGGTGTTGTTACAAATCATTTCATTTCTGTCAGGTTATTTTTGAACTTTTAAGAAATTAAATTCCATCATCTCTCCTGCATTTGTTTTGGCTGAACTTTAGGCAGCATGGTAAGACCAATAATTCAGGACACTGGCGTTCTCAATCCAGCCGTGTGAAATGCAATAAAATCAACTTAAAAAACAATGCCTAAGCAACAACAAATCAAATCTTTGATTTGTAGCAACAAGTTGGTAATTATTGTAAAATAACATCAAAACCAAAACTGATACCAAACCCAAAACAGACAACCAAACTCAAAAGTAGCATGAAAACCAAACTGACATAAAACTTCAAAATAGCACCAATATCAAACTTACCTTTCAATCCCACAGATTCAGAGTATAGATTTTTATATTGCAGTACAGTAACATAAAGCTTATATAGTACTGAACTAATAACGCAATGATCTTGAGTTCAAAGAGGGCATGGCCTCAAAATAAGGGGGAGCAGATTTAGGACTGAGTTGAGGAGGAACTTCTTCGCTCAAAAGGTTGTGAATCTGTGGAATTCCCTGCCCAGTGAGGCAGTTGAGGCTACCTCATTGAATGTTTTAAGGCAAGGATAGATAAATCTTTGAACAGTAAAGGAATTAAGGGTTATGGAGCTGAGGCCACGTAAAGATCAGCCATGATCTTATTGAATGGCGAAGCAGGCTCGAGGGGCCGGATGGCCTACCCCTGTTCCTAGTTCTTATATTCTTAAATTTTACCATAGTAAGCAGTAGATTGAGTTCAGTAAATCTAGTAATTTCTGCATTGGCATAGAAACATAGAAAAACTACAGCACAATACAAGCCCTTCAGCCCACAAAGTTGTGCCGAACATGTCCCTACCTTAGCGATTACTAGGCTTACCTATAACCCTCTATTTTACTAAGTTCCATGTACTTATCTAAAAGTCTCTTAAAAGACCCTATCGAATCCGCCTCCAACACCATTGCCGGCAGCCCATTCCATGCACCCACCACCCTCTGAGTGAAAAACTTACCCCTGACATCTCCTCTGTACCTACTCCCCAGCACCTTAAACCTGTGTCCTCTTGTAGCAACCATTTCAGCCCTAGGAAAAAGCCTCTGACTGTCCACTCAATCAATACCTCTCAACATCTTATACACCTCTATCAGGTCACCCCTCATCCTTCGTCTCTCCAAGGAGAAAAGGCCGAGCTCACTCAACCTATCCTCATAAGGCATGCTCCCCAACCCAGGCAACATCCCAGGAGCTCAAATTATTCAGTCCCGCCACACCAGTCATGAATGATGGTGGATAATTAAGTAACTAATAGAAGGAGCAAGCTCCATGAACATGAGTGGTCCAAGATGGGTGGTCCAACAAAAGTCAAGACTGATGCATTTGCAACTATCGTCAGGTAGAAGTGCCAAGTGGATGATAGAAACGTAGGATGGAATCTTCTGCTCTGAAGTCTAAACTCGATGGCAGATGTAGAAATGTAATTTCCCGTGGTGGGCTGGACCACTCTACACATGTGATCTTGCACTGTTCAGCTCATTATTTGTACATCCATTTGAAGCATGCTGAATCTCGTGAAGAGGCAGGCAGAAAGTCACCCTCCCCACCGTGACTTCATGGACTCGAAGGATGGGCGCCATATTTAAAGGGCTCTTAGACAACCTCCCTCCTTCCTCCCTTAGTGTGTTACCCAGGTCCAGAGTCCACTCCACTCTAAACTCCCCTCCAGTCTTTGTGCAACTTGTGCTACTGGACCCAGTATGAGTTATGAGTGGTCTACAAGAAGGTGAAAGCAGCATTTACTGACATCAAAGTCATGGGTAAAGTGAAGGTCGCCAGGAGAACGCCCCTTATACACAGTCGTAAAGGTGAACGTTGTAAGTTTCTGCTGGCAGGGAAGTTCATTCCGGTGAGCTGGATTTGTAATCAGCATGCTAATGCATGCAAAAGGACTTCCCGACATTTCCAGCTTCCATAGATTTCCAGACATTGTTGGTTGGGAAACTCAACTTGCCTTAAAGTTGCAAAACTGAATTTTGACAGTTAGTCCCATCACCAGGAAACTGAGTTTTGTTTCCCTGCTCACCACACTCTCCACTGCTGATGAACCGGAAGATTCAGCCCATAGAACCTGAGTAGACCATTCAGCGCCTTGAGCCTGTGGCATCATCCAATATAAGAACATAAGAACATAAGAAATAGGAGCAGGAGTAGGCCATCTAGCCCCTCGAGCCTGCCCCGCCATTCAATAAGATCATGGCTGATCTGACGTGGATCAGTACCACTTACCTGCCTGATCCCCATAACCCTTCATTCCCTTACCGATCAGGAATCCATCCATCCGCGCTTTAAACATATTCAGCGAGGTAGCCTCCACCACCTCAGTGGGCAGAGAATTCCAGAGATTCACCACCCTCTGGGAGAAGAAGTTCCTCCTCAACTCTGTCTTAAACACACCCCCCTTTATTTTGAGGCTGTGTCCTCTAGTTTTAACTTCCTTACGAAGTGGAAAGAATCTCTCCGCCTCCACCCTATCCAGCCCCCGCATTATCTTATAAGTCTCCATAAGATCCCCCCTCATCCTTCTAAACTCCAACGAGTACAAACCCAATCTCCTCAGCCTCTCCTCATAATCCAAACCCCTCATCTCCGGTATCAACCTGGTGAACCTTCTCTGCACTCCCTCCAATGCCAATATATCCTTCCTCATATAAGGGGACCAATACTGCACACAGTATTCCAGCTGCGGCCTCACCAATGCCCTGTACAGGTGCATCAAGACATCCCTGCTTTTATATTCTATCCCCTTCGCAATATAGGCCAACATCCCATTTGTCTTCTTGATCACCTGTTGTACCTGCAGACTGGGCTTTTGCGTCTCATGCACAAGGACCCCCAGGTCCCTTTGCACGGTAGCATGTTTTAATTTGTTTCCATTGAGATAGTAATCCCATTTGTTATTATTTCCTCCAAAGTGTATAACCTCGCATTTATCAACATTATACTCCATTTGCCATATCCTCGCCCACTCACTCAGCCTGTCCAAATCTCTCTGCAGATCTTCTCCGTCCTCCACACGATTCACTTTTCCACTTATCTTTGTGTCGTCTGCAAACTTCGTTACCCTACACTCCGTCCCCTCCTCCAGATCATCTATATAAATGGTAAACAGTTGCGGCCCGAGTACCGATCCCTGCGGCACGCCACTAGTTACCTTCCTCCAACCGGAAAAACACCCATTTATTCCGACTCTTTGCTTCCTGTCGGATAGCCAGTCCCCAATCCACTTTAACACACTACCCCCAACTCCGTGTGCCCTAATCTTCTTCAGCAGCCTTTTATGGGGCACCTTATCAAATGCCTTTTGGAAATCCAAAAACACCGCATCCACCGGTTCTCCTCCATCAACCGCCCTAGTCACATCTTCATAAAAATCCAACATGTTCGTCAAGCACGACTTTCCCCTCATGAATCCATGCTGCGTCTGATTGATCGAACTATTTCTATCCAGATGCCCTGCTATCTCCTCTTTAATAATGGATTCCAGCATTTTCCCTACTACAGACGTTAAGCTGACCGGCCTATAGTTACCCGCCTTTTGTCTCCTTCCTTTTTTAAACAGCGGCGTAACATTAGCCGTTTTCCAATCAACCGGCACTACCCCAGAATGCAACGAGTTTTGATAAATAATCACTAACGCATCCACTATTACCTCTGACATTTCTTTCAATACCCTGGGATGCATTCCATCCGGACCCGGGGACTTGTCCACCTTCAGTCCCATTAGTCTACCCAGCACTGCCTCTCTGGTAACATTAATTGTATTAAGTATTTCTCCTGCTGCCAACCCTCTATCGTTAATATTTGGCAAACTATTTGTGTCCTCCACCGTGAAGACCGACACAAAAAACTTATTTAAAGACTCAGCCATATCCTCATTTCCCACTATTAACTCCCCCCTCTCGTCCTCCAAGGGTCCAACATTCACTCTAGCCACTCTATTCCTTTTCATATATTTATAAAAACTTTTACTATCATTTTTTATATTAATTGCTAGCCTAGCTTCATAGTCTATCCTTCCTTTCTTTATCGCTTTCTTAGTCTCTCTTTGTTGTTTCTTAATTTTTTCCCAATCACTTGTTTCTCCACTATTTTTGGCCACTCTGTACGCGGCTGTTTTTATTTTAATACTCTCCTTTATTTCCTTCGTTATCCACGGCTGGTTCTCCCTTTTCTTACAATCCTTGTTTTTTGCTGGAATATATTTTTGCTGAGAACTGAAAAGGATCTCCTTAAAAATCCTCCACTGTTCCTCAGCTATCCTACCTGCCAGCCTGCTCTACCAGTCTACCTTAGCCAATTCATCCCTCATCCTATCATATTTCCCTCTGTTCAAACAGAGGACACTGGTTTGGGACCAAACTTTCTCCTCTTCCATCTGAATCAGAAATTCGACCATATTGTGGTCACTAGACCCAAGAGGGTCCTTCACAATAAGATCCTTAATTCTACCTACCTCGTTACACAATACCAGATCCAAAATAGCTCGTTCCCTCGTCGGTTCCGTAACATGCTGTTCAAGGAAACTATCCCGACAGCATTCTAAGAACTCTTCCTCCATTCCACCCTTACCGACTTGAGTCTGCCAGTCAATGTGCATGTTGAAGTCCCCCATGATTATTGCCGTTCTGTTTTTACACGCATCCCTTATCTGCTTGTTTATAGCCCTCCCTACCTCAACATTATTATTTGGGGGCCTATATACCACACCTACTAGTGTCTTTCTCCTTCTACTATTCCTCATCTCTACCCATAATGATTCCACGTTTTGTTCCTCAGAGCCTATGTCATCCCTCAGTACTACCCTGATATTATCTCTTATTAATAGCGCGACCCCACCACCTTTTCCTTCCTGTCTATTCTTCCTAAACGCCTGATACCCCTGGATATTCATCTCCCAGTCCTGGTCACCTTTCAGCCACGTTTCTGTAATGGCCACTAGATCGTACCCACTTGTGCTGATTTGCACCATCAACTCATTTACCTTGTTCCGAATGCTTCATGCATTCAGGCAAAGTGTCCTTATTCCAGCTTTTATCTGGACCTGCTTTGATGAGTCGCGAACACCCTCTCCCTCTACTCCCTTATCTAAATTACCGCCTTCATTCACTTGCACCCTCTCCTCTACCATTAATTTTGTAATTCCCCTTACCCCTGCATCCTCCACCCCATCAATTAGTTCCTTGATCCTAGTCAACTCTTCTAGCTCCCCTCCCCCCAACCTATCTAGTTTAAATTCTCCCCAGTAGCCTTAGCCAACCTACCGGCCAGGATATTGGTCCCCGTGTGATTCAAGTTCCACCCGTTTTTTGTATACAGATCACCCCTGCCCCTAAAGAGGTCCCAATGGTCCAGGAACCTGAATCCCTGCCCCCTGCACCAGTCCCTCAGCCACACATTCATCCTCCACCTCACTCCATTCCTGCCCTCACCTTCCCGTGGCACAGGCAGTAATCCTGAGATTACTACCTTTGCTTTCCTCTTTCTCAGCTGTCTCCCTAATTCCCTGTACTCCCTTTTCATGACCCCTTCTCCCTTCCTACCCACATCAGCGGTACCAATATGTACCGCTACCTCAGGCTCCTCTCCCTCCCACCTCAGGATTTCCGGGACGCGACTAGTGACATCCTGGATCCCGGCCCCAGGGAGGCAGACCACCATGCGAGAATCCCGCCTACCTCCGCAGAAACGCCTGTCTGTCCCCTTCACCATCGAGTCCCCGATTAATACTGCCTTCCTCCTCTTTTCCTTAGCCCTCTGAGTTACAGGGCTGGACTCCACTGCGGAGACACGGCCACTGCTGCTTCCCCCAGGCGGGCTGTCCCCCCCAGCAGTACTCAAGCAGGAGTACTTGTTGTGCAGGGGCAAATCCACCGGGGTGCTCTCAACCACCCTAGCCTTACCCTTCCTGGCCGTCACCCACTTGGCCTCCTCCCGTGGCCCTGGTGTGACCACCTGATGATAGCTCTTGTCTATCACCTCCTCATTCTCCCTCATCAGCCTAAGATCCTTGAACTGCAGTTCCAGCTCCCTAACACGGTCCCTCAGGAACCGCAGCTCGACACACCCCTCACAGATGTGGATGTCCGGGAGGCCAGATGCCTCCAGGACCTCCCACATCCTACACTGGGAACAACACACTGGATTCACACTCATACTGGACACTTTATGTCAAGCTAGACAGTGAAACGTTAATAAGAATGTAAGGAAACAAAAGCTCACCCCTGCTCGTCCAAGCCCTGTGAGCCAAAGCCCTGACAGCTCACTCAACTTCCCACTCACTCTGCTGCCCGCTATGATGCTGCCCGCTGCATACTTTGGTGCACTTTTAAACCCTCCAAAAACTTCCCCAGGCCACTCCTGGCCCGACTTCCGGTTTCGAAAAAAACCTCCGATTTTAAACCCAAAATTAACTGAAAAAATAAATAATTAATTATTTATAAAGAAAACCCACTCTCTTACCCTCAGCCTGCTCCTGGGAACAATATATAGAACAGTCCTTAGAGATGATATTTTTGGGGGTTCATCAGATGAGGCCATGTGGATAGAACTTAGAAACAAGAAAGGGATGGTCACTCTGATGAGGTATTATAGCCCCCCCAATAGCCAGTGGGAATGAGAGGATTTGTGTATAGGGATAGGCATGTTTTGCTACAATTGTACAGGGCGTTGGTGAGGCCACACCTGGAGTATTGTGTGCAGTTTTGATGTCCTTGTCTGAGGAAGGATGTCCTTGCTATAGAGAATCATAGAGTCCTTACAGTGCAAAGGTAGGCCATTCAGCCCATCGAGTCTGCACCGACCACAATCCCATCCAGACCCTTCTCCCATAACTTCACGCATTTATCCTACTAGTCTCCCTAACACTAAGTGGCAATTCAGCATGGCCAATCAACCTAACCTGCACATCTTTGGAATATGGGAGGAAACCAGAGCACCCGGAGGAAACCCACGCAGACACGGGGAGAACGTGCAGACTCCACACAGACAGTGACCCAAGCCAGAATCAAGGGAGTATAGCGAAGGTTTACCAGGCTGATTCCTGGGATGGCAGGTCTGTCATATGGGGAGACACTAAGTCGGTTAGAATTATATTCAGTGGCGTTCAGAAGAGTGAGGGGGGATCTCATAGAAACTAATAAAATTCTAACAGGGTTAGACAGGGTAGATTCAGAAAGTGTGTTCCCAATGGTGGGGAAGTCCAGAACTAGGGATCATAGTTTGAGGATAAGGGGTAAAACTTTTAGAACTGAGGTGAGGAGAAATTTCTTCACTCAGCGAGTGATGAATGCGTGGAATTCACTACCACAGAAAGTAGTTGAGGCCAAAAAGTTGTCTGATTTCAAGAAGAAATTAGATATAACGCTTGAGGCAAAAGGGATCAAGGGACATGGGGGGAATGGGGGATCAGGATATTGAATTCGATGATCAGCCATTATCAAGATGAATGGTGAAGCAGGCTTGAAGGGCCGAATGGCCTCCTCCTGCTTCTAGTTTCTATGTTTCTATGTAACTAGAGTAGCAGGTGTGTAGATAGATTTCAGAGCTAAGACTCGTTTACAAATCCCTGGTAACTGTCTGTAGTTACAGCTCACCAGTCAAAGTACATGTTTTTCTTCCTTACCCATGTCCCAAGGCTGATTCCATTTCTGTGTGTTCATTTTTGCGAATAAACTCTTATGTGGAACCTTATCAAATCCCTTCTCAAAGTCAGTATAGAAGATATCCATAGGCATGCCCTTATCTACGATGTCAGTAACCTCATCATAAAATTCAACTAAATTAAGCAGACCTCACTTATCCTTCACAAATCGATGTTGAACTTCTTTGATCAGCTCAATTCTGCCCACATTCAGTCACTCTGCCCCGAATGATAGATTCTAATCATTCCCCCACAACTGACAGACTGGACTGTAGTTATCTGTTTTTTCTCCCAACAGATTAATTCCAATCAAGGGAGATTTGAAAATTATTACAACCATATCTGCAAATTCCTTTGCTACTTCTTTTAATACCCTGATGTGGAAATCATCAGGTCTTGGAGATTTGTCTGTCTTAAATCCATTAACTTAAGGAGGAGATAGACATATTATTAATCAGCAATGGGTTGAAGGGTTATGGAGAATGGGCAAGAAAGTGGAGTTGAAGGCTGAGGTGAGATCAGCCATGATTTTATTGACAGAGCAGGCTCGAGGAGCTGAATTGCCTACTCCTGCTGCTAGTTCTTATGTTCTTAATTGTCTACTTTGTAATTTTTATAAATTAAATGCAATAATTTATTCCCTTGAATTATTTTAAGCTTTCTACTTTTGGTCAGTCCCACTGTTGTGACATGGATTTAAAGGATCTGTTTAACAAGCTTTCCTTTTCCTCATTATCGATAACAGGAACACCTGCATCTGTCTTTAATGAGGCCACATTTCCCATAACCACTCTCCATCTCTTAATATATTTATAACATCTTTTACTGTCAGCCAATTTGATATCTTTGCACGATATCAAGAAATGGCTGAGTGCACAGGGTATGGATCCTGTGGCTATTCTGCTGAGAGCCTATGCTGCAAAACAGCCATGATTATAGTCAAGCTGTTCCATTAAATTGGCATTTAACCAACAATTTGGGAAATTGACCAGCCATGTTCTGTCCAAAAAGCGTAAGTCGGATCTAACCTGGCTAATTACCACCCTATCAGCCGATTTCACTCATCAGCAAAGAGATGAAAGGAATCATCAACGTTGCCATCAGATGACACTGAATTACCAACAATCCACTCGCCCAATGCTCAGCTTGAGTTTTGTTGGACCACCCTGCTCCAAACCTCATTTCAACTTCAGTCCAAACATGAATATAAGAGCTGAATTCCAAAGGTAAGATAAAATCACTGCCCTTCACATCAGGGCAGCATGTGACCAAATGTGGAAATGAAGGAGCCCAAAAGAGAAAATGCTGGAAAATCTCCAAGTCTGGCAGCATCTGTAAGGAGAGAAAAGAGCTAATGTTTCGATCCCAGATGACCCTTTGTCAAGTTAAAGGCAGAGAAAGTGGGAGATATTTATACTGCAGGGGGAGGGAATGAAAGATGAGTCGTAGCCATAGAAACCAGGGAAAAGACTGCTAATAGCAGCCCACAGAGAGAATAAAGGGTGTGAATGGCCAAACAGCAGGGAAGCTAAAATGAAGATGTTGGGGAGGTGGGGGGGGGGGGGGGGGGGGGGGCGGTGGATGGATGGGACAGAGGCAGAATGTAGAAAAGGGGAAGCAGGGGGGAAAAAGGTAAGGGAAGGGGGATAAAGTAGGGGGGAAGAGTCGGGGGGGAAGATAAATGAAGAAAGACAATAAAGAAATAAAAGATAGAGAAGAGAAAAAATTAAATAAAGTAGAATGAAAACAAAGGGGTCGAGGTGGGGTAGAGCAAATCATCTGAAGTTGTTGAACTCAATGTTGAGACTGGAAGGCTAAAAAGTGCCCAGCCGGAAGATGAGATGCTGTTCCTCCAGTTTGTGTTGAACTTCACTGGAACATTGCAACAAGCCAAGGAGCAATGTCCTACATCCAACTATCTTCAGCTGCTTTATCAATGACCTTCTTTCTATCATCAAGTCAAAAGTATGGCTGCCCAGTGTTCAGTTCCAATCCCAATTTCTTAAGTAATTAAACAATCAACGCCCACATGCAGCAAGCCTTAATAACATTCAGGCTTGCACTGATAAGTGCGAGTAATATTTGTGCTTCACACAAACAATGACCATCACCAACAAGAGAGGGCTTAACCATCTCCCCTTAACATTTAATAGACTCACTATCGCCAAAGAGAATAGAGTAGAAAGAATGACAAAGGCCATCGACAAGTTGGTGGAATGGGTGGACAAGTAGCAAATGAAATTCAATGCAGAGAAATATAAAGTGATTTATTTTAGCAGCAAGAAGATGGAGAGACAATATAAAGTAAAGGATACAATTCTAAAGGAGCTGCACGACCAGAGGGACCCAGGTGTGCATGTGCATAGGTCACATTAAGTGCACAAGTGCATGAGGTGGGATGGTGGACTCCATGGAGAACCTAGACCAGCAGATACTACCAGAGATGCCCACAGACTTACCACCATGGTTGCCATGGTTGAGCTTCTGCAGTGGCTACATGAGGGTGCAGGGCACACCTTGACCTCCCTCCACATGCCTCTTCCCCTCAAGGAATCAGGCAGGTGCTTTTAGGCACCTAAATGAGGAGAGGCGGCAGCTGGACACCCGTGGGATGTTGACTCAGCACTCTGAGATTGTCCAGCCCTTTCTTGACAGTGACCCCTTCAACCTCATCCTCAGCCACTGCAGAGGGAGCAGCTGCCCCACAGCCAAAGTCAGCCGGGGTCCTCCAGGCCTCAGGTCTCTAGAGGACGGCCACCAAGGTCAAGAAAGGAAACAAGGCCAACTGAGCAGCAGACTGCCTCCACCCATGCTGCAGACGTCAAGGAAGCACTTAGAGTGGTATAGAAAGGAAAATGAAGATACTTTGATTTCACATGTGGTTGCATGGGTGCACTATAGTTGTTAACATAATAACACTTTTGTAAACATACTTCATTTACACTTTAATCATGTCTGATGTGTTTGTGATAGCCATTAAGCCAGAAAACCCACCCCCACCCCCAACCCTCACACAAACAGTTACAGGGAGGCAAAGGAATTTGCTAGGGTTCTTGCGAGCCATGTGCAAGAACTCTCCCGCACATGCTGAGCCTTTGCCCTTCACAAGCTCATCTGCCCTAACACCCCAGCATTGTGAGTCCTACATGCTGGTGTTCCCCTTCAGTTGTCTGGTTGAGATGATCATCTCTGCCCATCCCCGATGGCCCAACTCCCATGCAACATCTTGAGATGTTGCAACCATCCATGGTGGTGTAATGTTCTACTTGTACCATTTCCACTCCCCCAGTCACCCATATCCTCTCCTCCGCTGAGCCGCTGGAATCAGGTTCGATCTCCCCACTGTCACTATTCAACCTGCCATCCTGACCAAGTTAATGTAGAGGTCCTCTTCCTTCCTGAAAATCCCAACCCCTCAACCATAGACATGCTTGCCCTCATCCTTCCAACTCCACCAAATACATGTCAATTTCTGCATCACCAGCAACAACCGTTGGCACCCCCCTTCACATGGCATTGTCCCACCCTCACCCTCCCACCTTACTGCCTCCTACTGCTCACTTTAACCATTTGCATCCCATCCTACCACAGTTACCCTCGGTTTGGCCCGCCAGGAATCCAGCATTGACTCCACCTACCCCTCCTTATGAATCCCATTACACCTCCAAAACCTCTCCATGCCCCTTCACATCCTCACAGCATCCCCTCCCTTACAGACCCTCACCACTCAACAGCCCCTCCTGCAGCCTTCCACCAGCAGCTAAAAGATCTAAACTCTGGTTGAAGATCCAAACCCTGGGAAAAGTTGCTGCTGGAAGATCAGATCCCTGGAGGAACCAGCAATAGCCATTCTTGGATACTGCTACGCAGAGAAGGTCCGTGTGGTTGATGCTCCATTCATCCACTACTACATGTGATGTTCCCGGTTACGTTCACTGAAGGCCTCCCTCATCTCTTCATCAATGCGAGATACCCAAAGCCTTCTTCAGGTTAATGCCGTTTCTTATGTTTCCTGATCTGAGGGAGGACAGGAACATTCATTGGTCACTCCGCCAAAAAGACCTATTGAACCATTGGAGTGTAAATGGCCTTACTCCCTCATTTCTATACTGTTACAGCGCCTTTTGATGGCAAAAGGCAAATGGCCTCTCCCCCCCCCCCCCGTGGTAATCCCAAAAGTTCTGGAGTAAAATACAGGTTGTGGACATTTGTACATTTCTCCTCACCTTTGAACCTGTGCACTGAACACATTCCCCAGGTGCACTGGGGGCCTGACAGACTTCATCGGGGGTGGGCGACATGGTGGCACAGTGGTTAGCACTGCTGCCTCACAATGCCAAGGACTTGGGTTCAATTCCTGGCTTGGGTCACTGTCTGTGTGGAGTTTGCACATTCTCCCCGTGTCAGCGTGGGTTTCCTTGGGGTGCTCCGGTTTCCCCGCTGCCTGCTTGGGTCACTGTCTGTGTGACCCAACATGACCTTGTTCCCCCGTGCTATCCTCCGGGTGTTGTGGTTTCCTCCCACAGTCCAAAGATGTGCGAGTTAGATGCATTGGCCATGCTAAATTGCCCCTTAGTGTCCTGGGATGCGGAGGTTAGAGGGATTAGCGGGGTAAATATGTGGGTTTACAGGGATAGGGTCTGGGTAGGATTGTGGTCGGTGCAGACTCGATGGGCCAAATGGCCTCCTTCTGCGCTGTAGGGTTTCTATGATTCTGAGACATTGAATCATGGAAGCCATCACAAGTTGGCCCAATCTGATGTCCACACACCCCTCTGAGGGTCACTGAATGAGCAGCATGCCCTGCTGTCCAGTCTGAACCATTCCTGCAAACAGTGGTCAATCCCACACTGGCCAGCATCTACCAACTGAGCTTTCTGTGAAACCCGAATATTTAATGTTGTCACACAATTTGAAGATAAGAAGTTTATCACTGGAGCTAGTTTAAGTATTGTATCAGTTTCTGCCCAATATATTAACTCCCCTTTGACAGAATAAACAGTCAGCCTCATCAGAATCAGAGATTGCTATGCAATGCACAACTCTCTGATAAATCCTGCCACAAACTGCCCAGTGTAATGTGTCCTTTCATCCGGCTTTTCCATTCAGCATTGCAAAAATTGGAACTTCCAGCACAGCAGACCTATCTCATCAGGCAGGCTGCAAACTAAGGGAAATGGCTTGCATTTCCAATCTATATGTTTTATGCTGAAAAATTGTGTTTTTATTCTCAGAGTTGAGGTCCGTGCAGTTTCCGTAGTGATGTCGGAAGGAACGCTCAGAAGTCAGTTTTTGGCTAAGTGGTAATAAAGTCCAGGAATCTTGTGTCTGGCCGGCTCAGGGGGTCCCAAGTGTGTGATTACACCGGTTGGTGGTGTTGGAGTTTTCCTATGGTCAGTGTCCCCGCTGTGAGCAGCGCGGGACATTTCATCTGTGTGTCGACAGGTGCAGGATTCGCTGCATGGGACTCTGCTGGAGTCTGGATAAAAGTGCGGATTGGCCACTCGCACCTTTTATTCTCTCTATGGGCTGCCATTAACAGCCTTTCCCCTTGTTTTTGTGGCTATGACTCATCTTTCATTCCCTCCCCCTGCAGTATAAATATCTCCCACTTTCTGTGCCTTTTAGCTTTGACAAAGTGTCACCTGGACTCGAAACGTCAGCTCTTTTCTCTCCTTACAGATGCTGCCAGACCTGCTGAGATTTTCCAGCAGTTTCACTTTTGGTTTCTGTTGGAGTCTGCATACCCGCTACTGCAGGGGGGCTGGTGCCATAGGCTGGATGACTGGAGTGCTGAGGCGCCTGTTGATGCTGGTTCCGATACTTGTAGGTGATAGCGATTGTGTAGATAATGGCCACACAACTGTTTGGTTGTGAGCATTGCTGTGTATCACCGTCAACTGCTCATGGCCACATGTGGTCTGAATCCTGACCGTTTGACCAGGTGTTAGTGGACCGAGTCTGTGGGCATCTTGATCATACAGCATTTTGCTTCTCAATCTGTGTTGCTTGAGGGCGTCATTTACATTTCACATTTTGGCTGCAGCGTTAGCAGGAGGGATTGTGGTCCTGGCACACCTGGAAAAATATCATTATGCTGATGAGGGCAGGCCCTGTGGTGGTAGATTTCACAAGCTGAGTTGTGCAGCATAGTAGTCTGTGTGACCCCGTGCACATTTCTCTGAATGTTTGGCTGAGCGTACCCCCTGTTCTGCCAGGTGATTTGACTGTGGATACAGAAGGCTGCTCATGATATGCTCAAAGTCCTCTGTGTCTGCAAAGCTGCGAAATTCAGTAGAGAGGAATTGGTGGGCATTGTGGGGGTGGCACGGTGGCATAGGGGTTAGCACTGCTGCCTCACAGCACCTGGGACCTTGGTTCGATTCCCGGCTTGGCTCACTGTCTGTGCGGAGTCTGCACGTTCTCCCCGTGTCTGCATGGGTTTCCTCCGGGTGCTCCGGTTTCGTCCCACAGTCCAAAGATGTGCGGGTTAGGTGGATTGACCATGCTAAATTGCCCCTTAGTGTCAGGGGGACTAGCTAGGGTTAATGTGTAGGGTTATGGGGATAGGGCCTGGGTGGGATTGTGGTCAGTGCAGACTCGTTCTGCACTGTAGGGATTCTATGATTCTATGATTGTCTGCTCAGAGTCTCTGAGGGATGCTGTGTGTGGCGAAGTATTTCTTGAGCTTAATGATCTTAATGACTACTGTGTTACTCGTCATGTTTGGCAGGTAGTCAAGTTCAAACCACCCAGAATATGAAACAACTCAAATGTTGTTTACCATTCCATTCGAAGATGTTGTGAGCAATCAAGAGAGGCCCGGAACCTCATGGATATGAAGTAGTTCCTTTGCTTGATGTGGCTTGAGTGCATTGCATGATGCACATCTGGAAATTTCCCTCTGCGTATGGAGCAACTCTACGAAGATTCCTTAACCCTATATCTGGTTTCTTCCAACCCAGGGTGCCCTTAGTACAGGGTGAAATTCTCATTTACATTACCTTTGTTCCCCCCTCCCCCCCCCCCCCCGCCCCATCCTCATAATATAAACCTCTGCTGATTCTCTTTGCTCTCAGCTCTGATGAAGGCTCAAAACATTGGCTCTATTCTCTCCCCACAGATGCTGTCACCACCTGCTGAGATTTTCCAGCATTTTCTGTTTATGTTGCCCTTAGTACAGTTGTTGTGTATAATACATCTGGAGGATAGTCGGGATGACGAATTGCTGGCCAAGCAACGTTAGTCCATCCTGTACAGTCAGCTCTTCTCTGATGGTGAAAAATGTGTGGAGCTTGTGGGGAGGTCCCCTTGGGAATTCTGGCCAGTCCCTCATGATGATGTTGTACAGTTGTCTGCATGCGATTCTGCCTGCAAGTCCTGTTTGAGTTCCTGAGTTCAACAAGAGGACAGCACTTCTTTTATCATAATGTATATGTCTTCCTCATGATCTGCCTGGTCTGTGGTGGGTAAGAAGGTTCCAGAGAGGGCATCAGTCAAGTGCCATGTTTGTAGACAACACTGAGGTTGTAGCATTGCAACTTTCGCATCGTACATTGCAGCCTTGCAGAGCAGTGTGAAGAGGCTTCATTCAGATGGTGATGAGTGGCTGGTGATGCTTCAACATTTGCAGGCTGACCATAGATAAAACCATGAAATTTGTAACAGGCAAAGACGAAAGCACGGAGTTCCTTTTCAATGTGTGCATAACGAGTGTCTTGCCTGGACCTGCAGAGTTTCACTGGCTGTCTTGTCTGGAGACAATACACATCTTTTTAGCCTGTCTTGATGCTCTCTCCACTCACGTTGTTTTGTTTCTTAAAGACTTGATTAGCTGTAAGTATTCGCATTCCAACCATTATTCATGTAAATTGAGTCTGTGTCTTTATATGCCCTGTTTGTGAACAGAATTCCCACTCACCTGAAGAAGGGGCTTGGAGCTCCGAAAGCTTGTGTGGCTTTGGCTACCAAATAAACCTGTTGGATTTTAACCTGGTGTTGTTAAACTTCTTACTGCATAACGAGTCTCAGGGCCCAATTTTACCATCAAGTTGCGCCCATTTTCGGGCATGAAAACTTGGTAAAGTTGGGTGTGATGCAAGTAGCGCAATCTGCGCCCGCCTCCGCACCGGTTCCCCCTTTACCAAGGCCCGAAAATGGCCGCGATCAGGACTGCGTCCGAAACGGGCACGACGGCCATTTAAATGCATTTGCATGCATTGAAATTGACTTAATGGACTGCACGCCCAACCTTACCAGCACTTCCCCCTTTACCACCGCGTTTGCCCATCCAGAATTGGCACAAATCATACATGCTCCACAAAAGTCCGATTCAGGCGCTCCAGGTAATGAGGAGGTAAGTGCTAAGCGTCCGACGGCTCTCTGCCTGAGATCAGTCACTCTGCCTGAGGTCAGTGGGGGGAAGGGAGGGTCCGCGATCGAGCTGGACGGCAGGGAAGAGGGGGTATAAGGGGGTCAGTAATGTTGTGGGGGTGGAGCAATGTCTGTGGGGCCAGGGGGAGGCATTATCCTGCCCGCGAGGGATGTGGCAGGGGAGCAGCATTCTATAATTTTTTTTCTGTTCATGCTCAGTTGGAGGCGCCGATCGGAGCTGCAGGATTTCGGGAGCGTTAAGCCCCGCCACAGGCTTCGGAATCGCTGATATTTTTTCAAGCAGAGTGCGTATGGGGGCGCCTGAGAACGGGTCTAAAAGTTGGATCTGAAACACTCCCAGTTTCAAGTCAATGGTAAAATCGGGCCCTTCGTGTCAGTGAGGACTCCTGAAGCAAAAACTACTTATTGGTATGCCATTCTGAATGGGGACTGTGCCAAGTCCGTGCTGGGAGGCGTATATGAGTATGGGTGCTTAAACGGGGAAGAATTGTAGCATCGATGGGGCTGCAGATTCCTGTTTGAGACCGTTGATGTGTGGCGCTCTTGCCCACACCGTTCAACATTCTGGTGGACAACTTGACAAAAAGATCCAGTGACCTCATTATAACACAGAATGAATTTAGGAAGATAATCTGCCGTACCGAGGAAGCACTGTAAAGTGTGTCCCCCCACAGGAACGGCCATCTGTTGTATAGCCATTGTCTAGTCTGGATCGGGCTTCACACCATCGGCTGTGAGTAAATGACCCACGTCAGGAACCTGGCTGATGCCTAATCTGCATTTCGCAGGATTAAACTTCAGCTGTCTGCTCCTGACTCTGTCAAGGATAAGAGGATATACCATAGAACCATAGAAAATTACAGCTCAGAAACAGGCCTTTTGGCCCTTCTTGTCTGTGCCGAGCCATTTTTTGCCTAGTCCCACTGACCTGCACTTGGACCATATCCCTCCACACCCCTCTCATCCATGAACCCGTCCAAGTTTTTCTTAAATGTTAAAAGTGACCCCGCATTTACCACTTTATCCGGCAGCTCATTCCACACTCCCACCACTCTCTGCGTGAAGAAGCCCCCCCTAATATTCCCTTTAAACTTTTCTCCTTTCACCCTTAACCCATGTATGATGTTCTTGCATAGTACAACCCCAAACAAGGGTATCATCGACAATGACCTCACAAGGTTGACCTGCAAAGAGTTGCTTCATGCATTGCTGGAAAACTTCACTGCCATTGGAGATCCCGTGGGGCAAATGAAGAAAATGATATCTGCCTGCTGGAGACATGAATGTGGTTAGTTTCGAGTATTCCTCATCTAAGGGGTTCAGCCAGAACCCGCATTTTTACGCATTGGGAATCCCAAACACCATGGCCGGGATTCTCTCAAATAAAATGTAAGTGGGAATTTGGGAAAAGGGGAGTATTTCCTGCCTGTTTTTTGGGCGTACTTACCAGAGCGAATCTCCAACACTTTGAACAATGCAGAGCATCTCAGCAGATTCACTAAGCAGGGAGCGGGGCCGATTTCTGCCCTTGAGGCCGGCAGCATAGTGCTGAGCAGGCCACTGTGCATGTGCCGATCTATCAGAGTGGAGATCGGCGCATGCA
Source organism: Mustelus asterias (assembly GCF_964213995.1). NCBI lineage: Eukaryota > Metazoa > Chordata > Chondrichthyes > Carcharhiniformes > Triakidae > Mustelus > Mustelus asterias. The sequence continues at coordinate 40,297,022 of NC_135827.1, forward strand.
CAGTGGCCCCCCCCATCGCTGGCCTCCTGATCACTGGCCAGCCTTGCAAATCCCCATCACTGGCCCTCCCACCCCTTGGTCGCTGGCTTCCCGGACTTCCCTGGGCCACCCTCTATGTCCCCACTCCTTTCTGAGCAGCGCAGTGGGCTGGGAGAATCCCGGCCCTTGTATTTCCAGTTCGACTGTCTTCATCGGGTGATGTGGTCTGAACAACTCTTATAGCACCTGGCACAGGAGGTCCACCATCTCCTGGAACAGACGCAGCCTTTTCCAGCACTGGACCCCTAAGGTCACCATTTTCTTGCTTTATACAGCTGTTGTAAATGAATATTTAGTGAGGTGGGAAGTGCTGGCGGGTGGACTCGCTAACAATGCTATAAAGTATTTAAATTAGGTTCCCGACCTTCCTGGGTGGAAACCTCGTTACATCATCAGTGAGGGACGTGGAAAATCAGGAAATGTCAGTGAGAATTGCCTTTCCCAACACTTGCGAGATTCTGCTCCTGCATTGCTGTTCTCACTGATCGCCAAAGTGGGCTCAAAATAGTCCCCCTCGTAAATGGCGTGGGTTCCCTGAAGCACTGACAACAATGATGTTCAAAAAGGTAGTTTATTCACTCGCTCTGCAACTACTTCACCCCCAGGGATAACTCCCATGCTCCCAGAATGTGACCTCTTCTGTAGCTGCATCATCATCCTCTCACCTGACACCTCAGGAGTTCCCGTGTGAAAACTAACTGGTGGATTTTCTCCACCAGTGACAATACTTCAAAACTACTTGATTGGCTCGTGGGAACTTTGATACATTCTGCGGTGATGACAGGAACTATAGAAATCCAAGGACTTCTTTCTTTCAGAGTGGTGAAGAAGGCATTCGGCATGCTTGGTTTCATTGGTCAGAACATTGAATACAGGAGATGGGACGTCTTGTTCAAGTTGTGCAAGACATTGGTAAGGCCACACTTGGAGTGTTGTGTACAGTTCTGGTCACCCTATTATAGAAAGGATATTATTAAATTAGAAAGAGTGCAGAGAAGATTTACTAGGATGCTACCGGGGCTTGATGGTTTGAGTTATAAAGAGAGGCTGGATAGACTGGGACTCTTTTCTCTGGAGCGTAGAAAGCTAGAGGTCTATAAAATAATGAGGGGCATAGATCAGTTCGATAGTCAACATCTTTTCCCAAAGGTAGGGGAGTCTAAAACTAGAGGGCATAGGTTGAAGGCGAGAGGGGAGAAATACAAAAGTGTCCAGAGGGGCAATTTTTTCACACAGTGGGTGGTGAGTGTCTGGAATGAGCTGCCAGAAGTAGTAGTAGAGGCGGGTACAATGTTGTCTTTTAAAAAGTATTTAGACAGTTACATGGGTAAGATGGCTACAGAGGAATCATAGAATAGAATCCCTACAGTGCAGAAGGAGGCCATTCGGACCATCGAGTCTGCACCAACCACGATCCCACCCCGGCCCTATCCCCATAACCCTATTTATTTACCCTACTAACCCCTGACACTAAGAGGCAATTTAGTATGGCCAATCAACCTAACCCGCACATCTGTGGACTGTCTTTGGGATATGGGCCAAATGCGGGCAATTGTGACTAGCTTCGGGGTTTCAAAAAAAGGACAGCATGGACAAGTTGGGCCAAAGGGCATGTTTCCATGCTGAAAACCTCTATGACTCTAAGACTCTTTCCTTGTATTATATCAGCGCTCAGTTTCCCCATTCTAGACAGGAAAAATCATTCAGAATTCCTCCTGCTGTTCACTAGTTGGAAGGTGCTGCTGTGAATGTGGGAACAGAACAACCTCAGTTATAATGTTGAAAGGGTCCGTCAACACTTCCTCTCCTGGCTGAGGTATCAGACTGTATCAAGGACTGCAGAACTCATAGAATCCCTACAGTGCAGAAAGAGGCCATTCAGGCCATCGAGCCTGCACCAGCTGTCCGACAGAACATGTTACCTAGGCCCTATCCCCATAACCCCACATATTTACCCTGCTAATCCTCCCACCCTACACATCTTGGGACACTGAGGGGCAATTTAGCATGGTCAATAAAGCACATCTTTGGAACAAAGAACAAAGGAAATTACAGCACAGGAACAGGCCCTTCGGCCCTCCAAGCCTGCACCAACCATGCTGCCTGACTGACCTAAAACCCCCTACCCTTCCAGGGACCATACGCCTCTATTCCCATCCTATTCATGTACTTGTCAAGATGTCCCTTAAAAGTCACTACCGTATCCACTTCCACTACCTCCCCCGGCAACGAGTTCCAGGCACCCACTACTCTCTGTGTAAAAAATCTGCCTCGTATATCTCCTTTAAACCTTGCCCCTCGCACCTTAAACCTGTGCCCCCTAGTAATTGACTCTTCCACCCTGGGAAAAAGCTTCTGACTATCCACTCTGTCCATGCCTCTCATAATCTTGTAGACTTCTATCAGGTCACCCCTCAACCTCCGTCGTTCCAGTGAGAACAAACCAAGTTTCTTCAACCTCTCCTCATATCTAATGCCCTCCATACCAGGCAACATCTTTTCTGTACCCTCTCCAAAGCCTCCACATCCTTCTGGTAGTGTGGCAACTAGAATTGAACACTATATTCCAAGTGCGGCCTAAATAAGGTTCTATAAAGCTGAAACATGACTTGCCAATTTATAAACTCAATGCCCCGGCCAATGAAGGCAAGCATGCCGTTGCCTTCTTGACTACCTTCTCCACCTGCATTGCCACTTTCAGTGACCTGTGTACCTGTACACCCAGATCCCTTTGCCTATCAATACTCTTAAGGGTTGTGCCATTTACTGTATATTTCCTATCTGTATTAGACATTCCAAAATGCATTACCTCACATTTGTCCAGAGTGTGGGAGGAAACCGGAGCACCCAGAGGAAGCCCATGCCGACACAGGGACAACGTGCAAACTCCACACAGACACACAGAACCCGGGTGCCTGGTGCTGTGAGGCAACAGTGCTGACCATTGTGTAAATGTATCCCAATATGAGTCAGCTCCTTTAGGAGGACAGGAAAAGCCAGAAAACAAATTCAAAGGGGAGGTTTCAGCCTCTTTCGGAAGGGTTGGATCATTGTGTTTTGTTAAAATTATGGAGCACTTCCCTTTCCTATATACTGTATCCTTAAGCTCACATTTACTGAGCTGGGACTATTCTAGGGCAAATCCAAGACCTTGTAAAGTAACATTGATTTCACTTCCAGCTCCATCATTATCTCCCAAACTGTTACAGAATATACTTAAAGCTCAGAATGTTCTTACTTGGACTAGGGGACTAACTGCACCAACTGGCAGAGGTGGTTACATAAACAGCCTCAAAGACCTAATGCTTCTTCACTTTGCTTGCTGGGGAATGGAAACGTGGATAAAGGGCAGCCTCTGTGGCCTCACCCATAATAAGCTGTGAACCCGTGATGTGGAGATGCCGGCGTTGAACTGGGGTGTGCACAGTAAGAAGTCTTAGCTGTGAACCCAGTCAGTGAATATCAGTAGGTGTTTCACTCAAACAGAACACCTTGGTTTCTGCCTTATGTCCATTGTCAATGCACATTTTCCAACAGGAAACACTGAACAGCAGGAATGCTGGCTTATTTCTAGCCTAGTCCAAGGGGCCTTGAGACCAAGCATGTACTGTATTTAGCCAGCACCCAAGAAATTATGAATTCAAATCCTGCCATGAAATATTGTGGAATTCAATACTTAGATCTGGTTTGTGATAGCACCAAAAAAATGACCTGAAGAACTGTTGGATTGCTGTGAACACATAACTGGCTCAATAATGCCCTTCAAGGAAGGTATCTGCCAATCTTGCTCAGTCCAGCATTAATGTGAGTCCAGTCCCACACCATATAGTTGATTCTGAATGCCCTCAGGATAACCAGAGCTAGGCAATAAATACTGCTTTCAAGCATCACTCAGATCCCAAAAGTATCTTTTACAATAGGCTTGGTTTTTAGGTCATTCTAGGGTAGGCAGTGGTGCTTATTTTACCACTGTACCATTAAATACCAAAGAACATTGGTATAAAAACAGCATCTAGCATTGTCATGTAGAATCACCAAATCCCTGGTGCAGAAGGAAGCCACTCGACCCATCGAGTTTGCACCGACAACAATCCCACCCAGGCCCGATCTCTGTAATCCCACATATTTATCCTGCTAATCTTGCTGACACAAAGGGGCAGTTTAGCATGGTCAATCAACCTAACCCACACATTTTTGGACTATGGGAGGAAACCAGAGCACCCGGAGGAAACCCACACAGACTCGGGGAGAATGTGCAGACTCCACACAGACAGTCACCCAAGGCCGGAATTGAACCCGGGTCCCTGGCGCTGCGAGGCAGCGGTGCTAACTACTGTGCCACCGTGCCTCCCTCATGTGGTGACATTAATGTTGGAAATGGTTGCAAAAAGTGAAACAGGTACAATAAAAGGTGCTACAAAATATTCTTTTGGGCAGGAAGGCAAATGGGTCCTTGGAGACCAAGGCTGCTCTCCACAACCTGTGCTTTCCCATCACTGCAACTGAACAGTTAGAAACAAGGCCCTCCATGATCATGAAGCTGTAGGAATTCTGAAGGCACTTGTGCTTGATCTGAGGAGAAAAAAATCTATGGTCTGTCCACTCTTTTGAATTGTAAAACTGTGCTGTGCCTCTGTGCTGCACCTTTGCAAAGTCTTCTCTCTTTCTAGTTTACAGCACCTTACATATCTCTTGAAGTTGAGGAGAATTTCTATAGAGGCAGTTTCTGTGGGACGGTTGAAGTCACACCCCATGATATGTCAAGCTACCAAAGAGGAAAATGTAATCCCAATTGTAGCGTACCTATTAGCACCTTGGCTAAAATCAGCTAACTGATTATATCTGAGGAGGAAACCTAGAACCTTCTAATCTGTATTGTTGATTACCACATTAGGCAGCACATATATAAATTTTTAGTCAGTGCAGACCTAAGCTGTTCACCTAAAAATGAGTGACCCTCTTTGGAATTAGGTCAATGAAGAATTGGAGATTTAATTTTGGAAGCAGGTTTTCAGAGTACAGGGAGAATCTGAAGAGAGAGAAATACAGGGCTGTTTGCCAACGAGCTGCACCGTGTCTGAGAGCTTCCTCCCAAACAGCAACAGAAGGAAAGAGGCAGCCGAGCTGGTATTCCAGAGAGACGTCCCAAGGAGATAATTCTGCAATTAATCACATCACTGTCCAAAAGAGCTCCTTAAAAATCACATCATGAAATTTTGATGTAAATTTCCTTATGGTCCCAGTAAACTCCGAAGCTGTTTGAAATAATAAAACAGCTGAATGTCTGTATGTTTAGCAACTGGGAATCGTAGTTTATTCATGCAAACTGTGGCAATGAGCACCCACAGTCAGATTTATTACTGTAAATATCTCGCCAACTTTCTCTCTCTCTGTATCTCAGGTGCTTGTTAAGTACCTTGGAACATTCCCTCTACTAAAGGCACCACATAGGTGTAAGTTGGTACGTCTTTTCTTGTCATTTTTTTTGTCTGATTTTCATTCCTTTTTCCTAACATTTCAGTCTTTCTTGTTCTCACTATCCCTTTATTTCTTCATTCATGTTTTGTTTCCTTTTCTTTTTCACTCTGCCTCTTTCTCTTGGCTTCCACGCTGTCTCCTTCTCCCTATGCCTCTTTTACTCTCTGTCCTCTCTCAGCAGGCAGTAAGTAAAATTAGTGCACTACACTAACCTTTCACAGCCAAAGCACAGTTTGTTTCACTCCTTAACTTCAATGGGCATTGTGTAAAAAGAATAATTGTAACATTAATACAGAACAAGGGGTTGGCAACAGCTTCTGGTGTCATTCAAATGGCAGGTCCAGTTGGCAGAAATTCAGAAGGCCATCTCATGATACAGAACCTAACAACGGAGGAACTATTAAATTGAAAACATTTTTGTACAGTGCAGCAGCAATTACATTACTCACAGACAAAGAGTCATCCAGACTCAAAACGTTGGCTCTATTCTCTCTCCATAGACGCTGTCAGACCTGCTGAGGTAAAGTTAAAGTTTATTTATTAGTCAGAAGTAAGGCTTACATGAACATTGCAGTGAAGTTACTGTGAAATTTCCCTAGTCACCAGCACCTGCTCAGGTCAATGCACTTAACCAACACATCTTTCAGACTGTGGGAGGAAATCCGCACAGACACAGGGAGAATGTGCAAACTCCACACAGGCAGTGACCCGAGCCAGGAATTGAACCTGGGATCCTGGCCTTGTGAGGCAGCAGTGCTAACCACTGTGCCACCATATTTTCTGTTTTTGTTTCACATTCCAGCATCCGCTGTATTTTGCTTTAATATTACTCATGTATTTTGGGCTCAAGCTCCAGAGGTTGAAGACGAAGCCAGCACCAAGCTGCCAGTCACACTAAATCAGATATTGACTATTGGAGTTGAAAATTTTTCCCTTCTTTCATTAAAATTGTTCTGTTGAATAAAGTGAATGAAATAAAAAGGTGCCTTTGCTTGAGTAATAAAACCACATTGAAGGGAATTCCTTTCTAAACACAGTTGATAACATTTTTACCAGCCTTGGGCGACTGTGTGAAGTTTGCACGTTCTCCCCATATCTGTGTGGGTTTCTTCCGGGTGCTCCGGTTTCCTTCCACAGTCCAAAGATGTGCAGGTTAGGTGGATTGGCCGTGATAAATTGTCCTTTGATGCCCCAGTGTAGGTTAGGGGGATTAACAGGATAAACGCATGGAGTTACAGGGATAAGGCGGGTGGTCAGTCAGAGTAAGATGCTCTGTCGGCGAGTCAATGCAGACTCGATGGGCCGAATGGCCTCCTTCAGCACTGTAGGGATTCTACGATTCTAGTTTACCCATCCAGAGAACTCCAAATACATCCACTCTCTCAATGTATCTTTTTTTCTGACATTATTCCAGGGATATTTTCTCCATTTCTCTACCTAGAAGGTTATTCTACAGCTTGATCATTCATTCTTTGAAACATTTTACTTGTTTGAACTTGTGTTCTCTAGTCCTGCTTTATCCAGTTAAATTGAAGTCTTTCCACTTAATTTTTTAATACAGTTTCCTATTTGCTAACAGGTTGTTTCCCCTAGTGGAACAGTCTCGGACCAGAGGACATAATCTCAGAGTAAAGGATTGCCCCTTTAAGACAGAGGTGAGGAGGAATTTCTTCTCTCAGAGGGTAGTGAATCTGTGGAATTCTTTACCACAGAGGGTTGTAGAGGCTGGGCCACTAAGTATGTTCAAGGCTGAGATTGACAGATTTTTAATCAGTAAGGGAATCAAGGGTTATAGGGATAAGGCAGGAATGTGGGGTGGGATTTTCCTGCTGCACACGCCCCAAGACCAGAAATTCCTGCCTGAGGTCAACAGACCTTTGCATAGTGTACCAAATTTTCTGTCTTGCCCGCTACGATTCCCATGGTGGGCGGGATGGTTCCACCCATGGAGTTTAGGACGGTCACATCAGATCAGTCATGATCTTGTTCAGATTCAATGGGCTGAATGGCCAACTTCTGCTCCTGTGTCTAATGTTCCCGTCACGTGACCCTTTTAATAGCCACGTCATCACATGACCACTCATCCTACAATTAGATACGCGGGGATTTTCCAATCCTGCAGTCTCAGCCATTATGGCACCAATTCCAAGAGTTGAGGAATTCTCCCTTTTGTTCTTGCCAATATTTATCCCTCAATTAACATCGCTGAAATCAGATTACCCCGTCATTACCACTTTGCTGTTTCTGAAATCCTGCTAAGCACAAATTGTACTTCAAAACATGTTGTAAAGCACTTTCGGAACCTTGATGTTGTGGCTGACACTATATGAGTAAAAGTTCTTTTTTAACCAAAGATTAACTCACAACTGCAATTTCCCTTTCAGAGATGTGCACTCTTCATCTTGAAGCCCTAGTTTTCTGACTTCCTTTTCTCTGGAGCTACTGGATAGCATGAGTATCAATTCATTAATATAATCTCTTTGATAGTATCTTGCTGCCAATTTCATTTGTGGTTCAAGGATCATGGCCCAGCTCTCATCATTATTTCCTTGGCTGTGTGTGTCGTCAGATGCGAACTAGATAAAACAGCCAGAGTGTAACATCAGAAGAAATTAAACACTACCATGATAATCCTAAATCAGCCAAATCTGATAATTTGCCCAAAACACCTGTTAGCATGATGCAAAGCTTTTGCTGCAATGCTAAAGGACAAGTGGGTTCAATGTGTCTTTCGTATATTTTTAATTCAGGTAGCTCAATAAAATGAGCATGTACATTAGCAGGAGTAGGCCATTCAGCCCTTTGAGCCTGCTCCAACATTCAGTAAGAATGCGGCACAGTGGTTAGCATTGCTGCCTCACAGTGCCAGGGACCCGGGTTCGATTCCTGGCTTGGGTCATTGTCTGTGTGGAGTTTGCATGTTCTCACCATGTCTGTGTGGGTTTCCTCCAGGTCCTCTGGTTTCCTCCCACAATCCAAAGATGTGGGAGTTAGGTGGATTTGCAATACTAAATTGCCCTTCAGGGGGACTAGCTACGGTAAACACATGGGGTTATGGGTGGGGTTGTGGTCAGTACAGACTCGATGGGCCGAATGGTCTCCTTCTGCACTGTAGGGATTCTATGATGATCTAGGCTGATCCAATTATGGCCTCAACACTGCTATCCTACCTAGCCCCAATGCCTTCAATTCCCTTGTTAGTCAAGAATCTATCCACCTCTGGCTTTAAAATACTGCCTCTACCAATCTCTAGGGAAGAAAAGTCCACACTCACAACTCTGAGAGAAAAAAAACATCTCTTCTATCTGAAATGGGAGAGCCCTTATTTTTAAACTGTCCTCTCATTCTGGCCTCTTCCACAAGGGGAAGCATACTTTCAGCATCCACTTTGTCAAGTCCCCCAAGATCTTAAATTTTTCCAGATGATCGCCCCTCAATCTTCCAAACTCCAATGTATAATAGTCCAACCTCTCATCATAAGATAAGCCCCCACATCACAGGGATCAGCGAGTGAATCTTCTCTGAAATGTTTCTAATGTAATTATGTCCTTTCCTAAATAAGGAGACCAAAAGTGTACAGAGTACTCCAGATGTGGTCTCAGCAGTGCCTTGTACAACTGCAGTAAAATATCCCTACTTTTGTATTCCATTCCCCTTGCAATAGACAACATTCCATTTGCCTTCCTAATCACTTACTGTACCTGCATACTAAGATTTTATGATTCATGCATCAGGACATACAGATCCCTCTGTATCTTAGTTCTGCAATCACTCTCTATTGAGATAATATCTTGCTTTTCTTCTTGTCAAAGTGGACAAGTTCACATTTTCCCATATTATACTCTATCTGCCAAATTTGTACACTATCCCCTCCTGCCACGCTTTGACGGTCATTTCCCTTATTTTTACCTTATTCTCCTGCCTTGCCTTCTCTATTTAAATTATCACATCTTACAACACTTGATGCCTCACCCCCACTATTTAGTTTAAAGGTTTCTCTCCCACCCTGGTTCTATGACTCTGGTCCAGCATGATTCAAGTGAAGACCATCCCAATAATACAGCTTCCACTTTAGACCATAAGACACAGGAGCAGAATTAGGCCACTCGCCCATCAAGTCTGCTCCACCATTCAATCATGGCTGATATTTTTCTCATCCCCATTCTCCTGCCTTTTCCTCATAACCCCTGATCCCCTTATTAATCAAGAACCTATCTATCTCTGCCTTAAAGACACTCAGTGACCTGGCCTCCACAGTTTTCTGTGGCAAAAGTTCCACAGATTCATCACTCACTGGCTGAAAATATTCCTCCTCATCTCTGTTTTAAAGGATCGTCCCTTTAGCCTGAAGTTGTGCTGGCTGGTTCTAGATTTTCCTACTGGTGGAAACATCCTCTTCATATCCACTCTATCCAGGCCTTGCAGTATCCTGCAAGTTTCAATAAGATCCCCCCCTTATCCTTCTAAACTCCAATGTGTACAGAACCAGAGTCCTCAACCGTTCCTCATATGACAAGCTCTTCATTCCCCAGTACTGGTGCCAGTGCCCCATGAGTCAAATGTTATTGCTCCCACACCAGCCTTTAAGTCACACATTTAACTGTTACAATTTGTTCCAACAAGAACAATCAATCTGTGGGAATGATATTGCCATTTCACTGCTAACTGCTCTCTCTGTCAATTCTTTGTACAGGGAAAGATGTATGAAAGTCTTCTGAGCCTTACATCTTGTACGTTTCCTACAAATGAAGGATATCGACAGTCGGGGCACAATTTGCCAACACAAACAGCAACACAGAACGAATCTTCCATTCAATGGGCAAATGGAAATTATTATGTAATATGCAATTACAAAAGGAGTAGGTTCCAGACAAAAATCATATCTGATACAGGTAATAAGCTATTTTGTCATGCTTATGGTTTATGAATTTATCTGTTATTCTATATCTAAATGTTAATTCATCTTGAAGCCGGATAGTGAAGTAGGAAACCAGAAGCCAATCTTTACTTAAAAGTACAGTTATTTACAGAATACTATATTACGTATGTCTACCTCTTTTCTAACCAACACCCAGGGGGGAATTTTCCTGTCCCCCCCCCCCGTGATGGGCGAGGGGCAGATCATGCAAAGGTCCGTTGCCAAAACATTGAACGTATTCAAGAGGTGGCTGGATATAGCACTTGGGACGAATGGGATCAAAGGTTATGGGGAAAAAGCAGGACTAGGCTATTGGGTTGGGTGATCAGCCATGATCGTAATGAATGGCGGAGCAGGCTTGAAGGGCCAAATGGCCTCCTCCTGCTCTTATCTTCTATGTTTCTATGACCTCTGGCAGGATTTTTTGGTTTAGGACTAAGTGCAACTGGAAATTCCCACTCCCAGTGTCTCCGAGGAGAGGGTACAGAAAAGATTTACCAGGATCTTACCTGGTATGGGGGGCATTAGCTATGAGGAGAGGTTGGAGAAACTTGGTTTGTTCTCACTGGAATGACGGAGGTTGAGGGGCAACCTGATAGAAGTCTACAAGATTATGAGAGGCATGGACAGAGTGGATAGTCAGGAGCTTTTTCCTAGGGTGGAAGAGTCAATTACTAGGGGGCATAGGTTTAAGGAGCGAGGGGCAAGTTTTTTACACAGAGGGTGCTGGGTGCCTGGAACTCGCTGCCGGGGGAAGTAGTGGAAGCGGATACGATAGTGAGTTTTAAGGGGCATCTGGACAAATACATGAATAGGATGGGAATAGAGGGATACAGTCCCCAGAAGGGTAGGGGGTTTTAGTCAAGTCGGGCAGCATGGTCGGTGCAGGCTTGTAGTGCCGAAGGGCCTGTTTCTGTGCTGTAATTTTCTCTGTTCTTTGTTCTCTATATATTCTTTTAATGAAACCAACAATCAATAAATTAAACAAAATGATAGGGGGTGACTGTCCCAGTGGGCACGGTTACTAAAATAAAATATCAAAGGGAAACTTAACTAATTAAATCAAAATCCGAGGGTGATGATGCACCCCGCCTCCCCCGCCCCCACAGCACCCACTGGTCGCAGAAGGAGTCTCTCTATATGCTGTTTTTAAAATGAAAGGAACATCAATAAATGAAACATAAATGATAAGGGTGGACAGCCCTTATTAGAAATCCCGTATTTATACTCTTTTAAGAAAATAATAATCAATAAATTGAACAAAAATTATAAGGATCACAGTCCCTGTTGGACACCATAACTAAGATAAAACATCAAAAGGAAACATAATAACTTAAATGAAAATGTAAATCCCAGGGGTGATCATTCACAACAGCTAGCCGCAGCTCCCAGTGGTCGTGGAAGAAGTCTCTCCATCTGTTCTCTTTAAGCAAATAGTAATCAATAAATTAAACAAAATATTATGGGGGTGCCAGTCCCTGGTGGTACCGTGTAACTAAAATAAAACGTCAAAAGAAAACTTGATAAATTAAATCAAAATGTCATTCCCAGGAGTAATGACGGGGCACCCCGCCCCCGCAGTGTCCACTTGAAGGAATCTCTCTACTGTACTCTTTTTTAATAGATTAGAACAATAAATTACACAAAAATGTAGAGGAGGTGAGGGGGGGGGGGGGGGGTCCCCTTATTTATAATTTTTTTTGAAAGGAATCAATAAGTAAAACAAAAGACCAAAAATGAGGAGGTACCAAAAATCAAAATTTCAAAGGAATCTTACAAAATAAAATCAAAATATCATTCCCGGGGTGCTGATGCGCCTGTTCCCCATTTATAATCTTTACTTAGGCAAGTGACCAATAAATTAAGCACAAATGAGAGGGGGTTGGGGGGGGGGGGGGGGGGGGGGGCGCGCGCGGTGCGATCACAGCCCCTGATGGAGAAATGTAACTAAAAAAAACCTCAAAGGAAACTTCACTCACAAAACCAAGATATCATGCCCAGGGATGGTGATGCACCCCAGCCCATACCTGCTTGGGAATGGGGGGTCAGGAGGTGGCGAGGGGGCACAATGATAAAATTTGTCTTATTGTCTTTCATTTATATCCTTTGCTCAACTACTAATCCTCAGTTGAAAGTTAGTGGAAGTATTTCCAATTATTGAAAGGTGCAGATTATATATTCCCAGCACAAACAAAGAATTCTAGATAATTTCTGTTGCACTGAATTTCAAAGGGCCAGATACTCCGTGGTAAACCATTGTTAGCTTATTACCTGTATATGTGACATGCCTGGACACATCCCTGCCGGCCCTACCCGAGACTCCTCCCCCCCTGGTCCAGGTATAAAGGCGACTGCTCCCCACCCCCCTGCTTCAGTCTGGACCAGTTCATCGGCATGGGTGTGCTCCAAGTCTTTTGCTAATAAAAGCCTATTTGTTCTTGCATACAAACTAGCCTTTGCTCAATTGATGGTGCATCATACTCCCAATGTCCTAGGGTGGCACAGTGGCACAGCTGCCTCACGGCGCAAGGGTTGTGGGTTCAATTCCGGCCTCAGGTCACTGTCTGTGTGGAGTTTGCACCTTCTCCCCGTGTCTGCGTGGGTTTCCTCCGGGTGCTCCAGTTTCCTCCCATAGTCCAAAGATGTGCGGGTTAGGTGGGTTGGCCATGCTAAATTAACACTAGTGTGAGGAGCATTAACAGGGTAAATATGTGGGGTTATGGGAATAGGGCCTGGGTGGGATTGCGGTCGGTGCAGCCTCAATAGGCTGAATGGCCTCCTTCTGCACTGTAGGCATTATATAGAATTTTTGTTGATAAAATATTGTGCTATTAACTTATCTTTAATCCATATGAGTAAAGATCACGAGTCTTCTCACTTGTCTGATCTCGCTGAGTATCTGTTTATACTGGATTTCTGATTGGTGATTAAAGAACTGAGGCAGGGATTTGGAAACAGACTCTCATACACCAAGACCCAAGCTGAGCATGTAGCTCCAAAATTCTAATATTGTGTGTATAAAATAATACAAAGTAATTTATTGAAAAGCTTGTTACCTCAAAGGAATGATGTGGAGATGCCGGCATTGGACTGGGGTGGGCACAGTAAGAAGTCTCACAACACCAGGTTAAAGTCCAACAGGTACTTCAAAGGAAGTCAGAAAAGTATATCCAAGGATATAAATGAAAACTCCAAGCTATAGCCTTCTTGTTACACATGTGAATCATTGAGCTATCTATCAGTTATATGTCTACTGCAGTTTAATATTGCATCATTTCTGAGTCTAAATTCCCTGACCGAATCTGCGAGCTGCATTTGAGAACTCAATGTATCTGGAAGTCTAAGAGCATGCATTAATTTATCATTGTTCTATATCAATGTGATTATAATATTGACATCAGGCAGTGCTTTATTCTAAGTTGATGCAAAGTATAGTAATTCAACCTAACGTCAGCTTCCCGTCACCAAAAGCCCCGTATGGTGCATCAAAAGGGCTATATCAGCAGCTTCCAGCTAGACAGTCTACACCTCGGGGCCTACAACACAGGTTTGAAAATACCCACTGACTGCTTCTCATTGGGAGAGCGTCTGGTTATCCCCCGTGGCCTTCATGGCCATTTTAACATCATTACCCCTCTTAGGTCCGAGTCTGTCCCAATACCCCGACTGCAGGAAGGTCCTTTCCGTCACTTAGTGGTCAGCCTGAGGTCCGTTGAAGGCGAGGCTGGGTCAGGTGGTGTAAACCGAACGGGGGCCTTCGTTTCAGAGGGAGCATCGCAGAGTCACCGATGTGGTTCCTCCTCAGGTTTCATTTCAGCCTGGAGACCCACTTCTTCGGCCTCCATCTCAGAATCCGTGCCTTCACTATCCGGAGGGATTATCGAAGAGTCAGCTTTGAACTGAGAGTTGCCTGGCAATGGCCATCTTCATGACCTGCAGTGAGGCCTGCTCAGGCATGAACTCCCTGGCTCTGAGATGGTCCCAAGTGCCTCTTTAAGGTTTTACCTTGGACTTTGACCCTGTAAGATACTGGTTCCTTTTTTCTCCATAACGATCCCAGCGACCCAATTGGGACCATCCCAGCTCAGCTGGGGCAACACCTGTTGTTGTGTGTAGTGCGGTCCTTTAGTTGAACAAAAATCATGACAGTTGGGTCCCCATGGATGCCGCAGGTTGTTTCTTCATGCCATTTTTGAAGGTTTTGAACCTCCCCATTCAGCCAGTCCATTTGACAATGAGTGATAATGTGCAGTTCATATGTGTCAGATACCATTCGGGGGCACAGAGCTCTGGAAATCACCACTGGTAAAGGCCATGCCTTTATCGGACAACAGGATTTCTGGTATTCCATGTGTACTGAAGCTTTGTCGTAACTTCCCGATCATAGCCTGAGTAGTGGAACCCATGAGGTGCACCTCCAACAACTTGGGAATATGTGTCCATCATGATTAAAAAGATCAAGCCCATAAAGATCCCGCAAATACCACATGTACACACACTAATGGCCTATCAGGTCATTCCCATGGGTGTAGGGAGGCTGAGAGAGGGAGGTTTTGATTTTCTTGGCACAGCTTTTGGCACATTTCTTGGCACATTGAGATAGTTACATGGGTACGCTGGGTGTAGAGGGATATGGGCCAAATGCGAGCAATTGGGATTAGTTTATGGGTTTTTAAAAAATGGCGGCATGGACAAGTTGGGCCAAAGGGCCTGTTTCCATGCTGTAAACCTCTATGACTCTATGAGGTCACATCGCTTCACCTAGTCTATGATACCAGAGTCAGGGCTTAGCCACCAGACATAACTTCCAGCCAGCATTTTCATTGTTGATATTCCCAGGTGTCCATTATGTGGTTAATTCCGTTAACATTGGACATTATCCTGGGGGCAGAACAATTACACGGGACCCCAAAGAAGGATCCCGTCTTCAACACTAAGTTTATCTTTCTTCATAAGGTAGGTCGACACGGTGGCACAGTGGTTAGCACTGCCGCCTCACAGCGCCAGGGACCTAGGTTCAATTCCTGGCTTGGGTCACTGTCTGTGCGGAGTCTGCACATTCTCCCCATGTCTGCATGGGTTTCCTCCGGGTACTCCAGTTCCTCCCACAGTCCGAAAGACATGCTGATTAGGTGCATTGGCCATGCTAAATTCTCCCTCAGTGTACAGTGTCTGTACCTTTAAGACCTGGCTGGCTGTAGAGATTTGCATTCTAATTAGTATTCTGTAACTTGATTTCTGTGTCTGTTCACTGTTGGAGAACAGATATCCACTCCATCTGACGAAGGAGCTGTGCTCCGAAAGCTTATGGTATTTGCTACCAAATAAACCTGTTGGACTTTAACCTGGTGTTGTGAGACTTCTTACTGTGCTTACCCCAGTCCAACGCCGGCATCTCTACACTCAAACAGGTGCCAGGGTGTGGCAACTAGGGGATTTTCATAGGGGATTTGAACACTCCATTGCAGTGTTAATGTAAGCCGACATGTGACAATAATACATATGCTTTAAAACTAGAGTTTCACTACTTCGAAGGGTTGTCCTTGGAATACACTGTGTAAGATCATGTGCTTTATTTTAGATAAGGTTGGATCTTTTTGGGTCCAGGCCTTGCCAACACTGGCAAAATCTCCAAAAAATGCAGAGCCATCGCAATGCTGGTAAAGGTGCCAGACTTGTGGTCAATGGGAGGTGACTCAGTGCATCAGCATTGGCTATCCAGGTTCCAAAGCGGTGGTCTAGAAGATACTTGTTGGCTGCCAATAAAAAGGCCCAATGCTGTATCCAAGCGGAGGCCCAATGAGGGTTATGGCCGGGAAATATAAATATGTCTACCATTCACTTATTGATAGAACTTTTTCACACCAAATGCGACCTCCAATCCTTCTTTCACAATCAGAGAATACCTTCACTCTGCTTCCAAAAGGGTCCTAGAGGCAAATGCAATGGGTTCTTCCATCCCGTCTTCCCATTGATGTGACAGCATTGCCCCAACCCTGTATGGGGAAGCATCACAAGTCAAGGGCGGCACAGTGGCACAGTGGTTAGCACTGCTACCTCACAGCGCCAGGGACCCGGGTTCAATTCTCACCTTGGGTGACTGTCCGTGTGGAGTTTGCACTTTCTCCCCATGCCTGCGAGGGTTTCCTCCAGGTGCTCCTGTTTCATCCCACAGTCCAAAGATGTGGTTAGGTGGATTGGGTGTGGTAAATTGCCCCTTAGTTTCCCAAGATGGATTAGCTGTGGTAAAAGTGCTGGGTTACAGGGAGAGGGCAGGGTAGTATCCTTGATGGATGCTCTCCATAACTCTTTGGAAAATGGCACAAGCAGACGAGATTGCAAAGGGCAAACCAGTATATTCATAGAGTCCCTTGTGCATGTTGATCATCACATGACCAGGAAGACTTGTCCTATTCAAGTTGAAGATAGTGTGGCTAATGTTCAACTTGGAGAACATCATTCCACCTGTTAACTGAGATTACAAATCTTCGATTCAGGGCACGGGGTACCTATCAAGTTTAGAGACCTGATTGACTGTTACAGCCCCCACAAAGACACACTGATTTGTCAAACCTATGAACAGGGACTATTGGCACAGCCCATTCTGAAAATTGCACGGACCTTATTATATCTAAACTTTCAAGGCTTCCTAGTTCTGTTTCTGCCTTCTCTAGCATGGAGCATAGGACTGATCTTGCTCTGAAATACTTAGGTGTAATGTCAGGGTCAATGTATCTGGACTTTGGCCCTTTTTATTTTTCCCAAGCCCTCTTGGAAAACTCTAGGGTTTGTACAGACTTTGTACAGTCTCCCCCGTGCCTGAAGTTCTCCAACCATTTCAGCTTGGTCTGCTGGAGCCAATCTCTCCCCGTAGGCTTGGTCCATGCCCCCATATAACCATGAGTGGGAGACAAGCTAATTGTAGCCTATACCTTACTGGGGCCATTGTGGTGTCTTTTATTTTTAAAGGTTCTCCC
Source organism: Mustelus asterias (assembly GCF_964213995.1). NCBI lineage: Eukaryota > Metazoa > Chordata > Chondrichthyes > Carcharhiniformes > Triakidae > Mustelus > Mustelus asterias. Next base: position 40,314,434 of record NC_135827.1, read on the forward strand.
GTGTAGATGGCTGTTCTGGCCGTTGTATCTTCCAAACTCAGGAATTGGATGCCAGATTGGAGACAGTTATATATCTGTTCTTTGATAACAGAGACAGCAGCTTCCGTGTCCCCCTCTATCTTCAAGGGATGGCCATTCACCAGTAATTCTACCATTATTGGGATAACGTTTGTTGTGATGATACGATTCAGTTCTGTCTCAGGAAGAGCAGATACTTGTATTGCATAGTCAGCTACTGGTTTCAGCTTCTTCACCAGGCAGCACAGTGCCTATTCCTGAAACTTCGTTTTGGCTGTGTTGTTTGAGGGTGCTTGCAATAATCCGTTGTCTGGCAACTGCACCTTTCTGGAGTATGTTCTCTAATACTCTTGGGGTGGTCATTGTCTTTCCTTGACTGTTTGGTGACATTAGTGTTCCTATATCGAAAGGGGTCCTGTAACACCTGATTTACACAAGCAGTCTCCAGTAAGGACTGATTACAAGAGGTTTCTCCCCCTTGTTGGAGGACATTGGTGCCTGATGCCCATGTAGTACCTGAGCCCCTTTCTCTGTGTTCTCAAGTGATAAGACTATTTCAATGGTTTTTTTTTAGTCCACATTATGTTCTGTCAACAACTTCTTTTGAGTGGTCAGGTCATTTATGCCACATACCATCTGTCCTGCAATATTTCATTAAATTCACAATATTCTGCAAATTCCACATCCTAGCCAAGAACTCAGTGACAGTTCCCCAGGAGTTCTTCCAGCCACGTTGAAGCGATACCTCTGGAGGATTTCAGAAGGCTTCGGTCTCCTAGCTCATTAAAAGATCCGAATAGGTCAAACTTTCTATCACACTGAAAGTCGGGGCCTCATATGGCATCAACAATATCACCTTTTGTTTTGCGTCGCCTGCAAATTTTTTGTTAGCATAGAAGAAATAACGCTTGCACTTCCCATTAGTGTCATAGGGTTCAAGATTCCCTAAAATAGGCACAATGGCCTTTTCTTACCAGAGAAGAATCTTGACTTACGGAGAGATGGAGAAAAGAAATGTTCTCCTCGTAGCCAATGTAGCAATTCAGCCGAACGTGACTTTCCCATCACCAAACATTCTTTATTTGCACCAAAGAGAATGGCCACACCTGCAGCTTACAACCAGACAGATTACACCTCGGGAGCTACAACGTCAATCCAGGTTAGGCAGCAAGTTAAAAATCCCCACTGACCGCTTCTCATTGTACGAGCCTCCAGTGATTCAATAAGGAAGTTCATACTCCACGGGGAAATCTATAATGGTTAGAGACTTGCATCCCAACCATTATCTTGCAATTGTGTCTTTGTCTATATATGCCGTGTTTGTGAAACCTACCTCTCCACTCACCTGATGAAGGAGCAGCGCTCCGAAAGCTCGTGATTCCAAATAAACCTGTTGGACTTTAACCTGGTATTGTGAGACTCCTCACTAACCCAAGATGAAGCATGGAAAGGAGACTATGCCAAAATGAAACATAAACAGTGCGCAGTTGGGAATTTGGTTCAGGTGGTAAGTTCTGGTAAGTTTCTGACTCAAGTTTAAATTTAGATCCAGAGTCAGGCTCTGACATAGAACTTTCAACTTTTAAGTGAGTTAAACAGCCTTTTTAACCAGGCAGCTGCCTGACAGAGGCAGTTATCTGTCATTCAGCTGAAATTAGTTGGTTCAATAGCTTTTAATTACTGTAACAGGAAGCAAAGCTAGATGGTGACTCTTCAAAGGGTCTAAAGAAGCAGATTGATTTTTCAAATGCCATGGAGTAAGACATCCACAGAGAAGAGACTTCCAGAATTCTCCAGCCGTTCACACTGGCAGGATTCTCCGGTCCCGCCGGCAGCGCACCCCCATTCATGAGTTTCCCGCTGGGGTGACATCAATGGGAATTTCCATTGACAAAGAGAGAGAATCCCACTGCTAGCAAATAACCCGCCACCTCCTACTGGCAGGAAACACGTAGCTGAAGAATCTCACCCACTATGTTGAAGTGAGACATAAAGTGTGTAGTTGGGAATTTGGTGCAGAGGGGCAAAGAGGTGCTCCTTTGTCTACTTTTATTAGCCTCTGGTAGTTGATGAGTTTTAACATAGAAACATAGAAGATAGGAGCAGGAGGAGGCCATCTGGGCACTCCCACCATCAGGAATATCCTCCCTGCATCTACCCTGTATAGTCTTGTTAGAATTTTATAAGTCTCTATGAGATCCTCCCTCTTTCATCTGAACTCCAGGGAAAACAATCCTAACCCAGTCAATCTCTCCTCATACATCAGTCCCGCCATCCCTGGAATCAGCCTGGTAAACCTTTGTTGCACCTGCTCGAGAGCAAGAACATCCTTCCTCAGAAAAGGAGACCAAAACTACACACAATATTCTAGGTGTGGCCTCACCAAGGCCCTGTATAATTGTAATAACACATCCCTGCTCCTGTACTCAAAACTTCTCGCAATGAAGGCCAACATGCCATTTGCCTTCTTTACCGCCTGCTGCACCTGCATGCTTACCTTCAGTGACTGGTGCACAAAGACACCCAGGTCCCACAGCACACTCCCCTCTCCCAATTTACAACCGTTAAGGTCGTAATCTGCCTTCTTGTTTTTGCTTCCAAAGTGAATAATCTCACATTTATCCAAATTATACTGCATCTTCCATTGATTTGCCCACTCACCCAACCTTCCAGATCATGCTGAAGGATCTCTTGCATCCTTGTCACAGTTCACCCTCCCACCCAACTTGGTATCATCTGCAAACTTTGAGATGTTACATTTTGTTCCCTCATCCAAATCATTAATATATATTGTGAATAGCTGGGGTCCCAGCACCGATCCCTGTGGCACCCCACTAGTTACTGCCTGCCAACTTGAAAAGCACCCACTAATTCCTACTCTTTGTTTCCTCTCTGCCAACCAGTTTTTTATCCATCTCAATACACTTCACCCAATCCCATGCGCTTTAATCTTGCATGATAATCTTTTATGCAGGACTTTGTCAAACGCTTTCTTAAAGTCCAAATATACCACATCGACTGTCTCTCCCTTGTCAACTCTATGGGTTACATCTTCAAAGAATTCCAACAGATTTGTCAAGCATGATTTCCCCTTCATAAATCCATGCTGACTCTGTCTGATCCTGCCACTGCTTTCTAAATGCTCTGCTATAAAGTCATTGATAACGGATTTGAGAATTTTCCCCACTACCGATGTTAAGCTTCCTGGTCTATAGTTCCGTCTTCTCTCTACCTCCCTTTTTGACTATTGGAGTGACATTAGCTACCCTCCAATCTGCAGGGACTGTTCCAGAGTCTATAGAATCCTGGAAGATGACTGCATCCACTATTTCTAGCGCCATTTCCTTAAGTACTCTGGGATGTAAATTGTCAAGCCCTGGGGATTTATCCGCCTTCAATCCCATCGATGTTCCCAGTACCATTTCTCTACTAAGTACCATTTGATCTCCCTCAGTTTCTCCCTCTCATTGAATCTTGCATTCTCTAACATTTCTGGTATCTGATTTGTGTCCTCTTTTGTGAAAACAGAACCAAAATATGTATTCAGTTGCTCAGCCATTTCTTTGTTACCTATTACACATTCCCCCATTTCTGTCTGTAGAGGACCTACCTTTGTCTTCACCAACCTCTTTCTCTTCATGTATCTATAGAAACCCATAGTGTCAGTCTTTATGTTCCCTGCAAGCTTTCTTTTGTGCTGTATTTTCCCCTTCTTAATCAATCCCTTGGTCCTTCTTTGCTGAATTCTAAACTGCTCCCAATCCTCAGACCTATTATTTTTCTTGGCCAATCTGTATACTTCTTCCTTGGATCGGATACTCTCTCTAATTTCCTTTGTAAGCCATAGATTGGCCTCTTACCCATTTTGCTTTTGTACCAGACAAGAATAAACAGTTGCTGCAGTTCCCCCATGCGTTCTTTGAATGTATGCCATTGCCTATCCACTGTCATCCCTTTAAGTAACTCTCCCCAATCTATCAAGGCCAACTCACGCCTCATATCCTCATAGTTTCCTTTATTAAGATTCAGCACCCTAGTCTCCGAATCAACTACTTCACTCTCCATCTTGATGAAAAATTCTATTATGTTATGGTCACTCATCTACAAGAGATCTCACACAGCTAGATTGGCAATGATTCCCTTCTCATTACACAGTACCCAGTCTAAGATGGCCTGCTCTATAGTTGGTTCCTTCGCATATTGGTTAAGAAAACCATCCCGTATACACTCCAGGAATTCCTCCTCTACGGCATTGTGGCTAATTTGATTTGCCCAATCTATGTGCAGATTAAAATCGTGATGTGGAGATGCCGGCGTTGGACTGGGGTAAACACAGTAAGAAGTTTAACAACACCAGGTTAAACTCACAAGACAGCCCCGAACATCACCCAAGCACAACGTAACGCCATCCACGCTCTCAAGACCAACCGCAACATTGTCATCAAACCAGCAGACAAAGGAGGGGCCATCGTCATACTGAACAGAACGGATTACTGCAAAGAAGTGTACCGACAACTAAACAACGAGGAACACTACAGACAGTTACCTGCAGATCCGACCAAAGAACACACCCGTCAACTCAACACTCTGATCAAGACCTTTGATCCGGACCTTCAGAACACCCTCCGTGCTCTCATCCCACGTACTCCCCGCGTTGGAGATCTCTACTGCCTCCCGAAGATACACAAGGCAAACACACCCGGCCATCCCATCGTATCGGGCAATGGGACCCTGTGCGAGAACCTCTCCGGCTATGTCGAGGGCATCCTGAAACCCATTGTACAAAGAACCCCCAGCTTTTGTCGCGACACGACGGACTTCCTACAGAAACTCGGCACACATGGAGCAGTTGAATCAGGAGCGCTCCTCGTCACAATGGATGTCTTGGCACTCTACACCAGCATCCCCCATGACGATGGCATTGCTGCAACGGTTTCAGTGCTCAGCGCCAACAACTGCCATTTTCCAGATGCAATTTTACATCTCATCCGCTTCATCCTGGACCACAATATCTTCACCTTCAACAACCAGTTCTTCATCCAGACACACGGAACAGCCATGGGGACCAAATTCGCACCTCAATATGCCAACATCTTCATGCACAGGTTCGAACAAGACTTCTTCACCGCACGGGACCTTCAACCGATGCTATACACTAGATACATCGATGACATTTTCTTCCTTTGGACTCATGGTGAACAATCACTGAAACAACTCTATGATGACATCAACAAGTTCCATCCCACCATCAGACTCACCATAGACTACTCTCCGGAATCGGTTGCATTCTTGGACACACGCATCTCCATTAAGGACGGTCACCTCAGCACCTCACTGTACCGCAAGCCCACGGATAACCTCACGATGCTCCACTTCTCCAGCTTCCACTCTAAACACGTTAAAGAAGCCATCCCCTACGGACAAGCCCTCCGTATACACAGGATCTACTCGGATGAGGAGGATCGCAACAGACACCTCCAGACGCTGAAAGATGCCCTCATAAGAACAGGATATGGCGCTAGACTCATTGATCAACAGTTCCAACGCGCCACAGCGAAAAACCGCACCGACCTCCTCAGAAGACAAACACGGGACACAGTGGACAGAGTACCCTTCGTTGTCCAGTACTTCCCCGGAGCGGAGAAGCTACGGCATCTCCTCCGGAGCCTTCAACATGTCATTGATGAAGACGAACATCTCGCCAAGGCCATCCCCACACCCCCACTTCTTGCCTTCAAACAACCGCACAACCTCAAACAGACCATTGTCCGCAGCAAACCACCCAGCCTTCAGGAGAACAGTGACCATGACACCACACAACCCTGCCACAGCAACCTCTGCAAGACGTGCCGGATCATCGACACAGATGCCATCATCTCACGTGAGAACACCATCTACCAGGTACACGGTACATACTCTTGCAACTCGGCCAACGTTGTCTACCTGATACGCTGCAAGAAAGGATGTCCCGAGGCATGGTACATTGGGGAAACTATGCAGACGCTGCGACAACGGATGAATGAACACCGCTCGACAATCACCAGGCAAGACTGTTCTCTTCCTGTTGGGGAGCACTTCAGCGGTCACGGGCATTCGGCCTCTGATATTCGGGTAAGCGTTCTCCAAGGCGGCCTTCGCGACACACGACAGCGCAGAGTCACTGAGCAGAAACTGACACACGAGGACGGCCTCAACCGGGATATTGGGTTCATGTCACACTATTTGTAACCCCCACAGAGTTTCACTGGCTGTCTTGTCTGGAGACAATACACATCTTTTTAGCCTGTCTTGATGCTCTCTCCACTCACATTGTTTTGTTTCTTAAAGACTTGATTAGTTGTAAGTATTCGCATTCCAACCATTATTCATGTAAATTGAGTTTGTGTCTTTATATGCTCTGTTTGTGAACAGAATTCCCACTCACCTGAAGAAGGGGCTTGCAGCTCCGAAAGCTTGTGTGGCTTTTGCTACCAAATAAACCTGTTGGACTTTAACCTGGTGTTGTTAAACTTCTTACCAGATTAAAATCACCCATGATCACCGATATTCTCTTATCACATGCATCTCTAATTTTATGTTTAATGCCATTCTCAACATCACCATTGCAGTTTGGATTCTATATATGACACCCACTAATGTTTTTTGCCCCTTGGTATTTCTCAACTCTACCCATACAGACAGCACATTGTCAGAGCTAATATCCTTTCTCACTATTGTGTTCATTTCCTCTTGCCCTTAATTTTTCTTCCGTGTCTCCTAGCTAGGTAAGTGCAACTTTCCATTACATTACTCTGTAAATTATTTACTGATTAACTAATTAAATAAATAAGGTTGAACATAGGTTGGAGGTCTGGAGTTGCATCATGACTGCAGCATGTGCGAATATGTGGAAGGTGCTGCAATCCCAGACAACCTTATTTCCAGGAAGAGTCTGCAGCTGAGGCAACTTTGGCTCAGAATTGTGAGCTGGAGTCCGAGTTGTGAACATGGAGCGGCAAGAGTTAAGTGGAATTTGGTTCCAGAGAGCAGTCACACCCCTTATGTTGGGCAGAACCGTGGAGTTGGTCAATGCCCAGGGACAGGAGGGTGTGACTGAGTCCGGCAGATACCCTCAGCCCTGACTTTGTCCAACAGGTACATGTGTAGATGAAAAGGACTGCAAAGTGGATGGGCAAACTGGTCCTGTCACAGTGGCAAAGGGTGCCATTCAAGTGGCAGAGTGAAGAGGAACATCCTAATGATCGGCAACAGTATAGTCAGGGGGATAATGTTCTCTGTAGCTGCGACAGGAAGCTCTGTCAGTTGTATTGTCTGTCCGATGCTGGGGTTCCGGAAACATTTCGAGGCTGGAGAGGAATTTGGAGAGGGAGGATCTAGTTGCCATGGTCCAAATGAGAACCAATGACATTGGTAAACCAGGAATGGTGTTTTGCTAAGAGAATTTGAGGAGCTAGGGACCAAATTAAAATGCAAGACATCAAAGGTAATCATCTCTGGATTGTTACCTGCGCAATGTGCCAATTGGCATTGGATCAAGCAGATTAGAAAATTAAATGCATAACTCAGAATGGTGTGGGAATAAGAGGTTTTGATTCATGGGACACCGCTATTTGTACTGAGGGAAGAGTGAGCTATTGGGATGAGCACCACTTTGTGTCCTGGCCAATCTATAACTGGACAAGGTTTTAAACAAAGTGAGTGGGGAAGATTTGGATGAAGGGACATCTCGAAATTCAAATTTTAAAAGTTGACACATCAGAACCGTACAGCAATGTGGGTAAAGACAAGGAGAGTGGGTCAGGAATGGAGAGACTTTAACACATTTGGATATTGGCAACTGTGCAGGGAATAGAAGTAAATAATTGAAATTAAAGATTCTTTATCTGAACGTATGATGATCTGCAATAGGAAAAATAAATTTGAGGCAAAATAGAGATAAATTATTTAAATTGAATTGCTACTGCAGAGACAAATGTTACAAGGTGATTAAAGATGGGCAATAGTCCAGGCAGACAGAATGGCAAAGAGAAGGGGTAGCCCTGACAACAAAAGATGATCAGGACATTCATGATAAAGGATCAGGCCTCAGAAGATCATGAAATACAATCAGTATGGCAGGAAATTGGGAATAGTAAGTCAAAAAAAATCACCGGTGGGAGTTTATAGGCTGCTAAACAGTCACTACACCATTGGGCAGGTCATTATATAAGAAATTATTGGAACTTGTAACAAAGGAAATATAATAATTGTGGAGGGCTTTTCATATGTACTGTGACAATCGGATTGGCAAGAGTGATCAGTTTCTTGGGGCAATACTTTGTGAAAACACCAACTAAGGATAAAGCTATCTTAGATCTAGTATTGTGCAATGAGGCCGGGTTAATTAGCAATATTGTAGTAAAAGATCCACTGGAAAATAGTGATCATAATACTATTGAATTCCGTGGGTGGATTTTTCCGGCCCGTCCCACTGGCGGGAATTTCCGGTTCCGTTGAAGTCAATGGACTTTTGAATGGCTCGCCACGTTTTCTGACCATGCCTCCACCACAACAGGACTGTAAATTTCTACCCTGTGTTTGAAAGTGACATAATCCAGTTGCAAACATGAACCTTAAACAAAGATGATCACATAGGATTGAGGGGAAAACTGGCTAAGGTTAACTGGGTAAACAGACTGAAAGGTATGGAGGTAAATGAAGAGGAGCAAATATTTAAATAAACAATTCAAAATTTTCAACAAAAATATATTTAATTCAAAAACATTAACAACAGAGACCCATCCGTGGCTCAGACAGGAAGTTAACGATAGTATAAAATTAAAAGAGGAGGCTCACAATGTTGTAAATCTGGGGATTAGGAGTGTTTCAGAAGCCAGCAAAGGGAACTAGTCAGAAATGTATAGTTGGGTGGATTAGCAAATTTGCTGATGACACCAAAGTCGGTGGTGTGGTAGACAGTGAGGAAGGGTGTCGTAGTTTGCAGGAAGACTTAGGCAGGTTGCAAAGTTGGGCCGAGAGGTGGCGGATGGAGTTTAATGCGGAGAAGTGTGAGGTAATTCACTTTGGTAGGAATAACAGATGTGTTGAGTATAGGGCTAACGGGAGGACTTTGAATAGTGTGGAGGAGCAGAGGGATCTAGGTGTATGTGTGCATAGATCCCTGAAAGTTGGGAATCAAGTAGATAAGGTTGTTAAGAAGGCATATGGTGTCTTGGCGTTTATTGGTAGGGGGATTGAATTTAGGAGTCGTAGCGTTATGTTGCAACTGTACACAACTCTGGTGCGGCCGCACTTGGAGTACTGTGTGCAGTTCTGGTCCCCACATTACAGGAAGGATGTGGAGGCTTTGGAGAGGGTGCAGAGGAGGTTTACCAGGATGTTGCCTGGTATGGAGGGGAGATCCTATGAGGAGAGGCTGAGGGATTTGGGATTGTTTTCGCTGGAAAGGCGGCGGCTAAGAGGGGATCTTATTGAAACATATAAGATGATTAGAGGTTTAGATAGGGTGGATAGTGATAGCCTTTTTCCTCTGATGGAGAAATCCAGCACGAGGGGGCATGGCTTTAAATTGAGGGGGGGTAGTTATAGAACCGATGTCAGGGGTAGGTTCTTTACCCAGAGGGTGGTGAGGGATTGGAATGCCCTGCCAGCATCAGTAGTAAATGCGCCTAGTTTGGGGGCGTTTAAGAGATCCGTAGATAGGTTCATGGACGAAAAGAAATTGGTTTAGGTTGGAGGGTCACAGTTTTTTTTTAACTGGTCGGTGCAACATCGTGGGCCGAAGGGCCTGTTCTGCGCTGTAATGTTCTATGTTCTATGTAAGTACTTAAAGAGGAAGAGTAGCTAAAGTAAATGTTGGTGCCTTGGAAATGGAGACATGGGAAATGACAGAAGCATTAGACAAACATTTTGGTCTTGGGTGGTACTGCCAGCCATTCTTGATGGTGGACATTGAAGTCCCCCACCAGAGTACATTATGCATTCTTGCTACCCTAACATGGAGGAGTATTGATTCATGAGGGGACCGTGTGTGGAAATCTCTGGTTTCCTTGCCCATGTTTGATCTGGTGCCATGAGATTTCATGGGGTCCAACATCAACATTGAGGACTCACAGGGCAACTCCCTCCCAACTGCATACTACTGTGCCGCTGTCACCTCTGCTGGGCCTGCCATGCCGGTGGGACAGAACATAACCAGGAATGGTGATGGTGGTGTCTGGGACATTATCTGTAATATGTCCGGACAAATGTGAGGTAATGCATTTTGGAAGGTCCAATACAGACAGGAAATATACAGTAAATGGCAAAACCCTTAAGAGTATTGATAGGTGGCGGGATCTGGGTGTACAGGTACACAGGTCACTGAAAGTGGCAATGCAGGTGCAGCAGATAGTCAAGAAGGCATACGGCATGCTTGCCTTCATCAGCCGAGGCATTGTGTTTAAAAATTGGCAAGTCATGTTGCAGCTTTATAGAACCTTAGTTAGGCCGCACTTGGAATATAGTGTTCAATTCTGGTCGCCACACTACCAGAAGGATGTGGGGGCTTTGGAGAGGGTACAGAAAAGATTTACCAAGATGTTGCCTGGTATGGAGGGCATTAGCTATGAGGAGAGGGTGGAGGTTGACAGGGCAGGTTTGCCATTGTCATTTTCAGCACCTAGTTGGATGTTGGGTGATTCATCTGGTTTCATTCCTTTCTTGTTTTCTTTGTAGTGGTTGGATAGGTCATTTCCAAGGACATTTAAGATTCTAATGCATGGCTGTTGGCCTGGAGTCACATGTAAGCCAGACTAGGTAAGGAGAGCAGGTTTCCTTCCTGACACGACATTAAAACACATGCATTTTGACTACAATTGACAATGGTTTCATGGTCATCATTAGACTTTTAATTTCATATTTATTTAAATTCAGGATTCAAACTGCTCACGCTTTGGTCAAGCAGACTACTGGGGTGTTGAAGATGGGGTGTGTAGATCGGTCAGGGTGGAGCACCACATTGCAGTACCCAGGTTTTGTGCATCATGGGCTGTCATAACATGGTGCTTCAACGGAGTGAGGAGATGGTCAAGGAGGAGATGGATGAGTAGCACATCTCCTCTGAGGTGGAGGATGTCAAGCTGGCTGATAATGAGGATCCCCTAGAAGAGGCAGATGAAGGCCATCATGCATTGATGAGGGTCAGAAGGGGAAGGAGAGCTCAGGATGCCCGAATAACCTCACACGTCGCTTCTACCCAGGATTAAGGTGACCACTAGACCTCCATTAAGGGAGATGGCCCTTGCTGACTGTTTGCTGGCACCACTCATTGAAATTATCACACAACATTATTTCCAGTTTTAAGACTTTTACTTTAGCAAACAAACTAAGGACATCATTGACGAAACACTATTTCAAGTTATGCTAGTTAAACTACAGAAAATATCTCCATTTAACTTTTACAATGACTGGAAGTCCCCTGCCATGATTATACTTTACTCTATCCATTAAGTGCATTTTGCAGAACCAATTCAAAATTATTCTTAGCTACCTTTCCCTTTTCCAGCTCCCTAACCTAACTTTCATGGTGAGAAATGAATTGGAGGTTCTCCCCCCTAGCCAAAGCCAGGCGAATCTTCCAGCTTCATGTAAACCCTCATGAACCTGGTTCCTTAAATCCAAGTACCAGCTCCCACCACCATCCTGCATGGTGAAAACCGAGATTTTGTGCCTTTATCTCTCTACTTCTTCTCTCTCTTTCTTGGACTCTTGTAGACTGATCGCATCTGTGAGGTGGTTCAGTGTGATATTTAGGAAACCAAAGGAAAGAACAAAGAAAATTACAGCACAGGAACAGGCCCTTTGGCCCTCCAAGCCTGTACCGACCATGCTGCCTGACTGAACTAAAACCCCCTACGCTTCCGGGGATCATATCCCTCTATTCCCATCCTATTCATGTATTTGTCCAGACGTCCCTTAAAATTCACTATCGTAGTAACCCTGCAAGCCAATGCATCAGTGCCTTCTTATGGATTGTCCCCTCGCAAAGCCAATCTCCACAGTAATGTGAATCGCATGGGCTTTGTATACAGGTAGAAATGCTCATTCGCTATCTTTATGAACCTTAATTCCATTCTACCTTGGAATTAAATTGATAGTTTGAAGTACAACCATTTATAAAACTTGACATTCTGAACACCTGCCCCTGGGACAAGGAGACTATATCCCGAATTTTCACATAGATGGAGAGGTTCTTTGCCTTTGAAAACTGGCACCAGAAGCCCGAATCTGGATGCCCCAACCCCCCGCCCCCCCATGAATTTACACATGGGGAGAATTAGGGCTGGTTGAACTCTACACATATGTGCATATCACGCATCTGCTTGCCAGTAAAACAACCTGGGCCCTCTTTCGATCTATAACAACCTAACCACTCACGCATTTTGTCAGACAGAATTCAAAACAGGTCACGTTATCACTTTCATTTCTCAATTTTACCCTAAGTTAAAGACAGTTATGAAACATGTTTTATAAAGCCACACATTTGTGATTCACATGATGATCTGCATGGGATCTCTGACACTACATGTACTCTCTGCTTAACCAGAAGTTCATAAGATGAGGAGCAGAATTAGGCCATTCAGCCCATCGAGTTCGCTCCACCATTCGATCATGGCTGATATGCTCCTCACCCCCATTTTCCTGCCTTCTCCCCATAACCCTTCAATCCATTACCAATTAAAAATCTGTCTAACTCCTCCTTAAATTTACTCACTGTCCCAGCATCCACCGCACTTTGGGGCAGCGAATTCCACAGATTCACACCCCTTTGGGAGAAGTAGTTTCTCCTCAGCTCTGTTTTAAGTTTGCTACTCTTTACCCTAAGACTATGACCTCTCGGCCGAGAATGCCCCACAAAAGGAAGCATCTGCTCCACGTCTACTTTTTCCATACCTTTTATCATTTTTAAAATCAATTTGATCTCCCCTCATTCTGCTAAATTCCAGAGAGTATCGACCTAAACTGTTCAATCTCTCTTCATACGACAAACCCCTCGTCTCTGGAATCAATCTAGTGAACCTCCTCTGAACTGCCTCCAATGCCACTGCATCTTTCCTCAAATACGGGGACCAAAACTATGCACAATACTCCAGGTGCGGCCTTACCAATGCCTTGTATAGTTGCAACAATACTTCCTTATCTTTATATTCTATTCCTTTAGCTATAAATGCCAACATTCCATTTGCTTTCTTTATTATCTGCTGTACTGCGTGCTAGTTTTCTGTGACTCATGAACAAGGACACTCGGATCCCTCTGGCACCGGAGCACCCCGAAGTCTCTCCCCATTTAGATAATAAGTCGCTTTCCCATTTTTCCGACCAAAATGCATGACCTCACACTTATCCACGTTAAACTCCATCTGCCACATTTTGGTCCACTCTCCTAGCCTATCTATATCCATTTGTAAGGCTCTTATTTCCTCGTTGCAACTTACTGTCCTGCCTATTTTTGTGTCATCTGCAAATTTGACTATAGAGTCTTCTATGCCTGTAATTCGTCAATACAGACTGTAAATAGCTGAGGTCCAAGGACCGAACCCTGTGGCACTCCACTGGTTACTTCTTGCCATCCAGAAAAAAAAACATTTATCCTGACTCTCTGTCTTCTGCCCATCAGCCAGTCACCTATCCAAGCTAATAAATTACCCCGAATCAAATGTGATTTAACCTTGTGAATTAACCTTTTGTGTGGCATCTCATCAAATGCCTTCTGGAAGTCCAGATATACTACATCTACAGGATCCCCATTATCCACTTTGCTTGTTACATTTTTGAAGAACTCTAGCAAATTAGTCAAACATGATTCGCCCTTCAAAAAACCATGCTGACTCTGACAGATAATGTTTTGACTTTCCAAATGTCCTGATATTGCTTCCTTGATAATTGATTCTAACATTTTCCCATCAATAGATGTTAACTGAAGGCTCTATAGTAACTAAGGGATGGCACAGTGGCACAATGGTTAGCACTGCTGCCTCGCAGCACCAGTGATCTGGGTTCAATTCCTGGCTTTGGTCACTATCTGTCTGGGGTCTGCACCTTCTTCCCGTGTCGGCATGGGTCTCCTCCAGGTGCTCCGGTTTCCTCCCACAGTCCAAAGATGTGCGGGTTAGGTGCATCAGACATCCTGAACTCTCCCCCAGTGTACCCGAACAGGCGCCAGAGTGTGGCGACTAGGGGATTTTCACAGTAACTTCATTGCAGTGTTAATGTAAGCCTACTTGTGACAATAATAAATAAACTTTAAACTAACTGGTCTGTAATTTCTCACATTTTGCCTCCCTCCCTTTTTGAATAAGGGCATTACATTAGCATTTTTCCACTGGAACCTTTCCCGTATCCAGGGAATTTTGGACTATTATTACTAATGGATCTATTATCTCCACCGCCACTTTCTTTAATACCCTAGGATGTAGGCCATCAGGCCCGGGGGACTTGTCTGCCCTCAATCCCAATAGTTTGCTGAGTACCTTTTCCCTATCGATGTTGATTGTTCTCAGTTCTACCCTTTCTATTACCTCTGACTTGCCCGTTCCTATAGGAATGGAACTAGTGTCCTCCCCCGTTAAAACTGAGGTAAAGTATTGATTTGGCATTTAGAAGACTGAAGACTGGGAGCAGTGGATAGGAGGAAACATAACTCTAACCAAAAAAAATTGGGTGCACATTCCCTCCCTTCCCTACATCAACGCTGCTTTAAATCTTGCTGCGGCGATGGATAAGCACTTCAGCTTCTTCAGTTTGGAAAATGAGGAACAGAGTTGCAAATAACTCTATGACCCTTTCCTGCCAACTGAAGAAAGAAACTTCCGAATGGATCGACCAGGCCTTCGGTCGAACAAAATGAGAAGTTGTTTCGGCACGTAGCTCACAAAAAAGAACTAAAGTTAGGATAAACTTTGTAGTGTCGCTCATCGATTAACTCAATGAAGCTATTTGTCTGCACTGCTCAGAAAAATGGTTGTCTTAAAGAAAATAGACCAATTGAAATCATAAAACTTAAAAGAAAATGTGTGTGTTAAAAAAAAATACATTTCCTACTTTTTAATCTTCTATGTATAAATGATAATGAAATTCTGATTATTTTGGAGCTCTCTGCTTCAATAATTCAGAGACAGTGATGATTTAATGTTGCTCAGTAATTACCTTTCATGCTGATAGTAATTGAAGTTCTAATAGAAATGAAATACCAGACGTAAAATTAATCCTCACCGGGTCGAATTCAGGTCAATCACTTTGCCGATGTTTGATCATATGACCTGTTAATAGCTTGTTACATCAAACCATAGGGACACACTCCAACAGTCATCGCTTTGAAAACCGGGACATGAGTTCTCTTCTTCGAAGGAGGAGACAAGGATTTGTAATGTTTTGAGCTGCATTGTGAACATCTGCTGGCCACAGGATAAGTATAAATGAAGCTTATCATGCACCATGATGCTTGGAAACATGAGGCCAATGTGTCCTGAAAGTAAATCCATCCCTAAGCACCAGCCACCGGGTGAGAAGATAAAGCTTTGACAGGGCACTGTCCTTGAAATGATTGTTTTGAACTTTTAACTGGTATTATCTTGATGGCCTCAAGTTCTCTGTATTTAAATTTTACTTCATACAAAGTTTTGTGGCTCAGATTTTGAGTGCAGACAGACCTGTGACAGCCATCATTGTAAGAAGTCTCACAACACCAGGTTAAAGTCCAACAGGTTTATTTGGTAGCAAAAGCCACTAGCTTTCGGAGCGCTGCCCCTTTGTCAGGTAAGTGGGAGTTCTGTTCACAAACAGGGCACAGAGACACAAACTCAATTTACAAAATAATGGTTGGAATGCGAGTCTTTACAGGTAGTGAAGCCTTAAAGGTACAGACAATGTGAGTGGAGAGAGGGTTAAGCACAGGTTAAAGAGACGTGTATTGACTCCAGCCAGGACAGTTAGTGAGATTTTGCAAGCCCAGGCAAGATGTGGGGATTACAGATAGTGTGACATGAACCCAAGATCCCGGTTGAGGCCGTCCTCATGTGTGCGGAACTTGGCTATCAGTCTCTGCTCAGCGACTCTGCGTTGTCATGTGGCGTGAAGGCCGCCTTGGAGAACGCTTACCCAAAGATCAGAGGCCGAATGCCCGTGACCGCTGAAGTGAGAACGTAAGGTGCAGACCCTTGGCATAATGCCTTGACTCCAAGCTGAGCCATTCCCCAACACCTGTTTCCTTCCACCATTGATCGTCTCCACCGACCTCCCATTGGAAAACTTTTCAAAGCAGCACATAGCTGAGGATTAGATGATGCACACAGTGTATTTGCTTCTTTGGCACACTGTCTTCTACGCACTTACTAATGAAGTTTGTTACTGAAGTGATGTACTTATTCAGGCTGGTCGCTGAGTTCTTAAATCTTGACCAGTCCACTGATTCAAAGCAGTCCCATAGGAGCTCGTCCAATTCCATAGGCCAACACTGCATGACTTTCTTTATTATATTGTGGATGGCACGGTGACACGGTGGCACAATGGTTAGCACTACTGCCTCACAGCGCCACGGACCCGAGTTCAATTCTGGCCTCGGGTGACTGTCTGTGTGGAGTTTGCATATTCTCTCCGTGTCTACGTGGGTTTCTTCCAGGAGCTCTGGTTTCCTCCCAGAGTCCAAAGATGTGTGGGTTCAGTTGATTGGCCATGCTAAATTGCCCCTTAGTGTTAGGGGGTTAGGAGGATAAATACATGGGGTTACGGGAATAGATTGTTGTCAGTGCGGGGTCGAATGACCTCCTTATGTATTCAGGGATTCTATGATTCTTGAGGATTCTCCCGTTTCAGTTTTTGCTTCTAAGCCGGGAGCAGGAGCACAGCCTTGTGGTCTGATTTGCCAAAGCGTGGACAGGCAACAGTGCGGTATGCATGTTTGATATTTGTGTAGCAGTGATCAGGGATGTTTGGGCCTCTGGTGGGACAGGAGATGCGTTGGTAGTATTTTGGTAGGACACTCTTGAGCTTGGCCTGGTTGAAGTCCCCGGCCATGGTGAACAAGGCCTCAGGATGTTTCATCTCAAGGCTATTTGTTGTGGTACATATTTCATCCAGTGCAGTCTGCATGTCCACATGGGGTGGGGTGCAATCTACTGTCAGGATAACAGCGGTGAACTCCTGCGGAAGGTAGTAGGGGCGGCATTTTAGTGTCAGGTATTCTGGGATCTGGGGAGCAGAAACTCGCCAGTGTTGCAACATCTGAGCACCAACGGGTGTTGATTAGAAGGCAGAACCCACCTCCCCTAGCCTTGCCTGAGCCGCTGTATGGTCCATTCTGTGGATTGAGAAACCCTCTGGTTGTAGGGCATAGTCCGGTGAAGCAGGAGTGAGCCGTGTCTCCTCGAGACAGAGTACACAGCTGTTTCTTAGTTCCCGTTGAAAAGTGAGTCTGGCTTTAAGTTTGTCTAGTTTTTTTTCAAGAGATTGGACATTTGCCAGGAGTAAACTGGGGAGGGGGCCTTTGGGTACACATTGCTTCAGTGTCAGCTGCAGGGCTGTGCATTTCCCACACTTACTGGAGTGGCTGCTTCTCTTCAGACTTGGGAGTTGGTGTGTGTAGTTTGCGGTTTCAAGGATGTTGGTGCGTCCAGTGAGCTTCTGTGCTTTGGTCAGTGTGTGGATGGAGGTTTTGTTGCCATGGTTGCTGTCCTGGTTCCTGCATTGACAGTCAGGTCTGTGCAGTTGGGCATTCTGGGTTGCTGTCAGTGAAGACCCTGGTTTAACTTCGGAGGTCAGAGGATATCCACATCACGCTCTGGCATGGACGGATTGAAGGCTGGTGAGTGGATGGGGTCTCTGGGGTCGCGGTCACGGATGAGCCAATGGTTGAGTCCACTTGTTAGAGTTCTCCGGGTTGCTGCCAGATTGGGGTCTTCCTTTGGAGGACGGAGAATCTCTAGACCTGCAAGAAGATGTAAAAGAGCAGTGTTAGTAATTTTTAAGCAGTGGGAAATGATTTTTAGAAGTGTGGGGCGATTGTAGAGAGGGGGGGTGGGATGGAGGGAGCGCTTGGGACCATCTGAAGGTCACAGTTCCCCAGGTCAGAGGATCTGGGGGCCAATGGAGTGAAGGCCCTGGCTCTGTAGGTGGTGTCCTGATTGGTGGGGACTGGGGAAGCAAAGGCCCCAGCTCCTGGACTGCTGTCCTGAACGGTGAGTGCCGGGAGAGCGAAGGCCACAGCTCTGTAGGTGGTGTCCTGGTCGGTGGGGACTGCGAAAGCAAAGTCCCCAGCTCCCAGACTGCTGACAATGAGGGCTGGGGGTGTGAAGGCCCCGGCTCCAGGATTGCAGCGCGGCCGTTGGTCCCACATGGTCGGTGAGTCGGGGTCACCCCTGTGTCAGAAGTCCTTGAAGTTTGGAGGATCACCAAATCTGTAAGAGATTGAAATGGGACATTATCAGAGAGTTTAAAAGGGTTATAGTTGTTTTAAAAGCATGGAATGAGAGTAAAAGATAGATTTAGAGGCTATGCTGTGGACAGCTCTCAAGAAGTCGCCTCGCTCCACCATCATCTTAGGAAAAGCACATGCTGGCCTAGCCAGTGACACCCACATCTTGTGAAAGAATGAAACAATACAAATGGAGCGCTTAAGTTGCAAATACCTCTGCAGACCTTGATTCGCATCTTGCAAAAATAAAGGTACACCCATTGCTCCCCAATTCAGCATATTGACAATGTTCATTGTCAAGCAAGAATAAATAACACCGCAGTGCAGCTTTAATGAGCTGACTAAAACAGCTTCAAGAAGCTCCCTTGCTTTTCCCAACAGCAGAGAAACAATAAGTTCCAAACAAGCAATGTCCCAGAGCAAAGAATCAGCTGAACAGAAGAGCAGCTGTTTTATAAGGGCCTATTCAGACATACGAATCATTTGATGACAACCTCCCCAAATTTGGATTGGAATCAGACACCCACTGATGAGCATTCCTCATGCTCCTGAAACACTTTCAGGCTGCGATTATACAGTCTACATACATGGTGTGCTTTGCCTGGTTCGAGACTCAAAATCCAGCACCTGATACACAACAGCATCTCTTGAGATCAAGGTCACTTGTCAACCTTATAGCTATTGAGTTCATGTGACCTTTTGTTTCATAATGCTTTTTAAAAAATTCATATCTGTAATTCCATTGCAGGTTTGAATTGTTATTGCCTGCAAGAAACCAAGAAGCATGTCCACTTACCATTAGAAAGTATCTTACGTATTATACACAACAGAAGGAAGTCTAGGATAGAGAAGGCAACTACAAAAGATAGAGGAGGAACGACAAAAGGTTGTGAATGTAGCCCAATCCATCACGCAAACCAGCCTCCCATCCATTGACTCTGTCTACACTTCCCGCTGCCTCGGCAAAGCAGCCAGCATAATTAAGGACCCCACGCACCCCGGACATTCTCTCTTCCACCTTCTTCCGTCGGGAAAAAGATACAAAAGTCTGAAGTCACGTACCAACCGACTCAAGAACAGCTTCTTCCCTGCTGCTGTCTGACTTTTGAATAGACTTACCTTGCATTAAGTTGATCTTTCGCTACACCCTAGCTATAACTGTAATACTACATTCTGACTCTCTCTCATTTCCTTCTCTATGAACATTATGTTTTGTCTGTGTAGCTCGCAAGAAACAATACTTTTCACTGTATGTTAATACATGTGACAATAATAAATCAAGTCAAATTAAATAAGATTAGAAAGGTAATTCATATTTTTGGGCAAGTGTTGAAAATGCTGAGTGCTGGTAACCGTCTGTATCTACAATAGTTTTAAATAACATATGTTGAGTAAAAGAGCAGACTATGTTCAACATTCTGAATTGTATATTGACATTTTCCAACAATTCTGTATAAGGTTCAGCATTCCTGTGTATAGATCTTTGGTGATTTCGTAAACCAGTTCTTTGCAAACTGATTTATGATTTTCTTGCACTTTGCAAAGAGCAAACGTTCCACACCTTTGACAGTCAAACTTAATTTATCATCTCCCTTGTTAAAAGTAATGGGATGGGAAATAAGACAAAATTATGTCCCTTGTCTACTATAGTGTGAGCTTACTTTGGGGGTGACAATCTGAGGAACTAGCACAGGCAGGGTCAATAAACAACAGGAAGAATGTTTGGAGCTTGCAAACAGTCTGATATAAATGCAGATTCTTTTTTCTTGAACTCTCCTATAAACACCCAGCTTTTACAATCAGAAAATACCTTCCTGTCCTATTTATAGTCATACAATAGTGTAGCCAGTATTATCAAACCCAAAAACTGAACATTGTGATTTTGAACATGCCCCACGTGTATATTTCTTCAATTTACTGAGGATGGAATAAGGAGCAATCCAATAAATTGAGGCCAATTATAAATCACAAAATGATTCACTGCACACATTTAATTAGTATTCTTATATTTGCAGTGACGTTTGAGCCATTTATTAACGCTTTTTTGCAACATAAAACACCAAAACATGTCATACTATCCCTGCAATGGGCCAAATACACATTTCTGACTAACGGACGGCACAGTGGTTAGCACTGCTGCCTCACAGAGCTAGGGACCCGGGTTCGATTCCCAGCTCGGGTCACTGTCTGTGTAGAGACTGCACGTTCTCCCCGTGTCTGCGTGGGTTTCCTCCGGGTGCTCCGGTTTCCACCCACAATCCGAAAAATGTGCTGGCTAGGTGGATTGGCCTTGCTAAATTCTCCCTCAGTGTACCTGAACAGGTGCCGAAGTGTGGTGACCAAGGGATTTTCACAGTAACTTCATTGCAGTATTAATGTAAACCTACTTGTGACTAATATATAAACTAATAATTCTTCTGAAAGTAGTTGGCATTAAATTAAACGGAGGATTCTAACAAAAAAATAAAATGCTGCAAATACTCAGCAGCCCAGGCAGTATCAGTGAAGTGAGAAACTTTGTAAATAGCCTGATTTTCGTGCGTTCAGGCATGCATGCCAGGCAGGACATGAAGCGGCCACGTTTTCCGCTTCAGCCAGAGACTTACAAAAAAGGCGATATCATGCTGACTTACCAATTAAGGGCTGGCCAGTTTGAAACACAGCCGGACATTCCTGCAGCAACGCCGGCAAGGACAGATCTAATGGGGACCTGGCAGGAAGTTTATAGTCAGCTCTGTCAGTCCAGAGAAAACATTGGAGGAGGCACAAGAAGCACTCCAGAAACCATGTCAGCATCAGCTGTGTGACACACCAGGCAGGGGGAGGGGTGTGCATTTTGCAAAGGCAGGTGAACTCTCAGCCCCCGGTTTTCTGACAACTGCCTGTGTACTCTCATAGAGGCAGTGAGTGTCAGGTAGGTCATATTAGTGCTGCACGTTGGCAAGAGGAGGCCACCTCACCAAACCAAGAAGGTGTGGACAGAGGTGACTGCCAAGGTTATCAGGACCAACATGACAGCAGTCAGCAATGCCGCTGTCAGCGAGAGGGTGAGGGGGGGGGGGGGGGGGGGGTGCAGCAAGAGGTAGAACTCACAAGTATAAGTTTAAGGCACCATGAACACAGGAAAAGGTTTTCACAGATTAATTTAGTAGATTTCCTCACCGCAATGTATTGTTTTTATGTTACTGTGTCAACTGTTGTTTGTTTTATTCTTTAGTTACATCTGTTATCAATATAACTCAGGATTTTGTTTCAAGCCCTGAGTGGTCCTCATGTTTTCCATAGGTACAGGCCTTATGATAGGCGGTAGCAGCAGCAAACTTTGTTACAGAGGTTGTAAGGTGACATTGGGGTCATGGCATTGTATTGTCTTAAATATTGGTGAAGTGGTGGCCTTGGGCGCAGTAGTAAGGCAAGCCTTGGCAGCCAAGCTGAAGGAGCATTGAATTAAGGCCTCCCTGGTGTCCCTTCCTCCCTGAAGTTTTCACATTGCTGGCTCCTCGTCCTCATGCTGTGCCTGCCTGGGGTCTTCATCAGACCCATTTAGAGTCTTCAACTGAGGCATTTGGAGCACCACAGGCAGTATCCACATCCTCAATTTATGATATTATTGTTGTTAGGGTCCTGGAACTGAACCCCAAGGTATATTATGAAGCCAGACTAGACCCCAACAATCTTTGGCATAAATGTGAGAACGGGATGCTTCACTAACAAATTAGGGATCTTCATCAAAATAAACTTTATTCATAACACAGTTTAAATACAACTCGAACAAAGGAAATAGCTTAACCGTAAACAGTTGAACAATATTTTAGAAAAGGAAATAAATTATCCTTGTTTCAGTTCCAAATAAACAACTTTCTGTTACAGACTTAAAATTCCAATTTAACTCCGATTTAGCAACCATAATTACACTTGCTATAAGGAGTGTACACAATCTCGAAGCTTTCAGAGAGGTTTTGATTTTCAGAGGAGCTTACAGACGTCTATCTTTAAACAAATCCCAGCCAGAACTTAAAGCTGTTTCTCTGCTACAAACCTAGTTCCTCCCATTAACCACATTATCACATGATACTGTCAATCTACCTAATCAAATATCCCTGGAGAAATCTTCATCTATAAGCAAAAATCCATTAGCTCTGTCCTAGGTAAACACTTCATGGTACAAATGAGTAGTTATCCTGCTCTCCAAGCATCTGAGTTGTATTCCATCCAGGCATACCGACTACCTGTAGGAAAAAGCAGAATTTTAAAACATTCCCCTTAAACATAAAATATACCAATAGCACACTATCATCACACTGTCAACAACAGAAGCCAGGCCTCAGGTTTATTACAGCAGATGAGTGCAGTCAATGGCACCCTGGCTGCAGGGAAAGGCTGCAATAGTTGCGAAGCCATGGCTTGCTCAGCCTAGCTGGCTTAGTCTGTCCGGTAATGAACAAATGTGCAGACATATCTGAACAGAGCGTCAGTTATGAGCTTGGTGCAGCTATGGGAAGCTGATTGGGAGGTTTCATACAGATCCCCCACTGACCCCTGGAATGATCCACCTGTATAAAAATTGTAGGTTGCTGTGACCTCAGAGCTACTGGCCCACCCGCACGGTTGGAAGTGATTTCTGGCCCAATCGTATGGCACAATGCTGTCACGGTGTTCGTTGAGAGGATGGGCCTTCTGCAGCAATGGACCTTGGAGTTTTGCCGAGTTAGCTTGACTGCTGCCTACACTCTGGCAGCAGGATAGTGGTGTCGTCCACAGTGCCATTTGCCTTGCTCTCACCGGGCCCTGCACCCCCAGTGCCTACACAATGCCTCTCACAGATCTCTCCCTGCAACGCTGCTTTTGGACACCTGACCTCTTCTCCCTTTAGCCCCTCCCGTCCTCCTCAGAAGAGGTGCCCCAGTGGAGTACACAAACTCCATCTATTGAAATGCAGATGGCACTACCCTGTGCCCTGGCGGCTGCAATGGGCAGAAATGCTGCAATAGAGCTGACAAAAAAAAGTCCTCAGAGCAAGGCTAACAAATACTTCAAGAAAGATTGACTAGGTTAGGATTGTTTTCGCTGGACTTCATACGAATGAGGAGGGATCTCATAGAGACTTATAAAATTCTAACAGGACTGTTCAGGGTAGATACAGAGATGATGTTCCTGATGGTGAGGGAGTCCAGAACCAGGGGTCACAGTCTTAAGATTTGGATTTAGGACAGAGGTGAGAAGACATTTCTTCACCCAAAGAGTGGTGAGCCTATGGAATTCATTACCACAGGAAGTAGTTGATGCCAAAACATTGAATGTATTCAAGAGGCGGCTGGATGTAGCACTTGGGGCGAATGGGATCAAAGGTTAAGAGGAGAAAGCAGGATTAGGCTATTGAGTTGGCCGATCAGCCATGAAAGGTGGAGCAGGCTCAAAGGGCCAAATGGCCTCCTCCTGCTCCTATCTTCTATGAAAGGAAACATAGCAGAAGGTCTGATATCTTCAGATTAAAGCAACAGCAAGCACTCACCTGAACTCTTAACAACACACTGCTAAAGCTCTAGCCTGCCTTCATCCTTCCCTTAGATGAGAACATTGAATAAAAGGATGGCTGCATGCCTGTGCGCTAACCTAAAACTTCGAACGGTCAATGTTAAATTGCAGTCAATTGGACTTTTAATCCCTTTAACTGGCTCCTTAATTGCTGGCAGGCATTCAGCCAATCCCCACTCATGCCTGACAGCTTGTGTAATTTCATACGTTTCGGGTTTGGCATACCTCCCTCTGAGCTATGTCAAACTCTGGGGTTTTGGATTGAGGACCTTTCATTAGAACTCTCACTTCTTCACCAATGGTCGATAGATTTTCAGTATGCCATTTCTTGGCTGAACAGGAAGGCAAAGGTGACCTCCCCATCTCCTTCATTCTTGTAGAATGGCCAGACAAACTGCAGTTATTGCCCTTCTAGCTCTGGGCTGCAGACAGCGAACCTCTGCTAAGCTCAAATCAATTAAACCGTTCCAAAATACCATGTGTGGATCTTTTCGGAAATGTTTTTAACATCCATTAGTTCTCGTTAAGGTGTTGTGCAGAAAGCACCATATAAGATATCTACTTTGTGTATAATTGCATCAGTGACACAAGCCTTTTAAGTGGATTTAATAGCTTGAGTTATATTTGTATACTTTATAAATGACCTGAAATTCATCCTGGGTTAAATAGTTGAAGTGATACTCGTGCATCTCAGTAACCCCCAAGCAAGAGGTGCTACTGTCTCATTTTTGCCAAAGGTAACAAGCCATCCAGATTCACACGCCTTTTCTTCCTGCTTTTAAGCATTTTATTCTTCTTCACCTGTGGGAATATCAGTGTTGCCCAGGGCTGATTAGTTTTGTGTGCCCACCTTCTGTTCCTCAATCAAGTGACCATTCTTAAGGTGTGAGCATCCTGAGCTTGCTATCACTGGTGCTAAACCATTGTATTGTCCTATCTCTCAAGGGCTGAGATCTGCCAACTCGGTCTGATTGGATGTTGAGCTGGGGACCTCCTCGTCTCTAGGGTTTAATCCCATCTTAAATTTGTGGTTCTACCCATTGAGCAATTAGGGAAGCAAGTTTGTGGACAATTTTATTTTTAACCAGGATTCAGTGTATTTCATACATTGGTTAACCTGTGGTCAGGAATCAATTCAAATTCAAGGACAAATGCAAGAACAAATTTGACAGCAAGCACCCAGAGATTTTAATCTTTCTAAACCTTGAACCAAAGGTCATTCTTGCATACTTGAATATTTCTGGAACCCAAATGAACAGTTCCCCATATGGTCTGCAAACTAAGAGTTGACATTTTTACTCAACCTGTGGACTAAATTCTATTTTTATGTTTCTATCTGGTTTGCATAGCCTACACTTATGCTCAGTGACATTAACTGAGCCTCTGCTATCCTCCTGCTGATATCAATGAACAAACAATAGAGTCTCTTCCATTACATTTTATGCCTTTCCACCAATCCTGCTGAAACCAATATGTGGCATAAATAATTCTTATAAGAAGCATGCTAACAGACACACACACGCGCATGCACACACTCACACCCACACATACACACGCGCATGCACACACTCACACCCACACACGGAATCACACACACCCACACATACACCCACACGCGCACACAACCTACGCACACGTGCACATGCAATCACACATGCTCACACATGTATGCACACACACGCGCGCGCACACACATTCACGCACACTCACTCACACATGCACACGCACACATGCAAACACACACCCCCCACATACCCACGCACACGTGCACACACACGCATGCACACTCAGACACTCACACACACACACACACACACTCACACGTGCACACACACACACACATATACACACACCCACACGCATGCACACACACACACCAGGGATTACCTGGGGTTTTCCACTTTCCTTCAATAGTTGATTGATTTTTCCATTTCTTGGCCCTTTCTTTTTCCCCAATCATGTTCACTCATACTTCATTTACTTATATTTAAGTAAATAATTTACCAGTTTAAATTAAACTACCTGGATAAAACCATTCAGCTTGATTTAGCATCTGCATCCTTTAGAGTTTCAAGCTCTCATTTACAAGCATAATCTCTCAGTTCACAAAGCAATATAACAAATGGTTTGCAAGATCTCAAATAATTGATTTGTTAATATTACACAATGCTACTCAACAAGGTTTCCAATAACAAAAATAAAGATTTTTTTAGTGTTGTTGAAGGCTGTTTGTGCCTCTAAGTATAAAGTGTTGATCAACAATGACCTTAATATTCATTTTGTAAGTCTAATAAAGTCATGTGAGCCTAGAGCAGTAATGTAGCAGTTGCATTATTTAGACTTCATTCAGAGCCTGTCGCATAAGAATATAGTTAAGTGGCAGGGGCTCCTGGGAACTTAACCTCTTAAATTTTAATTTAAAAAATTCAATCGATAATTTACTTGTTGTGGAAAATCGTGCTGTTGTAGAAAATGGCAATCGGCAAGACAATGTGTCTGGGAGGAGCTGCATGCTAGATAAATCTACAAACGGTGACAATTCCAAAGTTCTGTCCGTCTTTCTACATTCACCTCAGCCTGGCACTTGTTCATATGAAACTTGTAAAATGTATATATCAATTCCTTTCTCTGTTTTATGTATTTTAATGGAGGCAGTGACCCTTTTAAAATAAATCAAGTTAATGTCTCTGTGGCTTTGGTCCGTTTTGCTCATTGTTCCCATTTGTGAAAAGTGGGACTTTTTTACAGTAATGGTATAATATAAATGCAAGTCTTTTAAGCGTCAGGTTCTTGGATGTGTAACACAAATGGTCAAAATTGCTCTTGAAACCCACAAAACCAGAAAATGGTTATAACTGAACCACTGACATTTACACACTGAAAGAGTCCCGTTGCTTGACTTCGTCTCTTGTATGCCTTTTTTTTCAATCAAATCAAAATGAATCCAATTGCTCTGACTTCCTTGTAGCTCTGCAGCCTTCTTTGTTTCAAAATATTTATCCAACTTTCCCTTAAAATATGTAAAGGCTGTGATTCAACCATTCCATGTGGTAATGCATTCCATACTCCCAACAACCCTCCATATGAAAAATTCTCCTAACCTCCTCTAATCTCTCTCTTTTGAATTCATGACTTTGTCATTGATTCCTAACCGATGAAAATAATATTTCCCTTTTCAATACAAAACTCTGCAATAAACTTCTATTAAATTTTCTCTTGCTGTTCTCTACTCACTCCATTGTAAATAGCCCCTGCATCCTGCCTTTTCTCACAACCACACTTTCTCAAACCACCCTCCCCCCATTATCTTGGTCCATCTGGGCATATAGTCCTGGTGGCTTTAATATCCTTTAGATAATGAGCATCCAAAATTATGCATAGTTTCCTTACTGTGGCCCACACACTGATTTGTTCAAGTTTTGCATTACTTGTCGAATCTATCATCCTATCTCACTGTTCATATGTCAAAAAATGCTAGCAAGCCTTTAATGGCTTTATCTACTTTCATTCATACTTTAACAAAATTATATATTTGAATCCCATGATCATCCACATCCCATCAGCACTTCACTACTGCATATACAATCATTATTTCTTATCTCAATATGGATTCAATCAAACTTCTTCATATTGTACCTGCCACTTGTTAACGTAACTATGTCCTCTTGAAGTCTTTGACAATGTTCTTATCACCTAGCTAAATTTCCTATTTTTGTCATTATCAAGCTGTATGTAAGTCCAATTCTCTCCCTGAACCTAGTGATACACTAAGGCTGACTTTTGTCTGTTTCCATAGTTAGTTATTCCTGGAACAGGTCGTTAGTCTGTCACCAGAGGACTATTGCTTGAGGGGCACCACTCCGCATCAAGCATGGCTGACCAGGAATATCTCCTTCAGCCAGCCATTGGAGTATTGGAAGGATTTGCAGGTTGACACTGAACTTGTTTGGCCGCCTTATGAATGCACCTTCCTTGGCCATCAAGTCCTGGGGTGGGACTCGAACCTGGAGTTTCTGGTTCAAAGGCAGAGACGCTACTCACTGCACCACAAGACCTCCCAGCTGATTGCAATGCTGCAGAAAAATGGTTCAACATCTGGCCCCCGAAACTTGCTCATACTGTAGTTGGGAATAACATTGACAAGAATACAGTGCCCAGAAATACAGAGCCAGGACTTCTGATATCTACTGAATAAACATTGGAATTGCACTGCCTCCTGTAGCTATTAGCTGACAATAATTCTTCTTGCTCCAGTTAAATTACCACAGTGATCCAGACTGGTACTGGCCCATTACTACTCTAAGAATTGATGTCACTGCAGTGCCCTGAATACTCCTGCTTAGGTGGTCCCTCAGGATTGAGGTTGATTTATTTCCACTCCAATTTAATTAGTTCTGAGAGGTTGGTAAGCCCAATGTGTGATCTGCAGACTCTGCCACGTGCAGGGCAGGTGGTTCTGGAAGGACAAAGAACAAAGAAACAAAAAACAAAGAGAATTACAGCACAGGAACAGGCCCTTTGGCCCTCCAAGCCTGCACCGAACATGCTGCCCGACTGAACTAAAGCCCCCTACCCTTCCAGGGACCATACCCCTCTATTCCCATCCTATTCATGTACATGTCCAGACATCCCTTAAAACTCACTATTGTATCTGCTTCCACTACCTCCCCCGACAGCGAGTTCCAGACACCCACCACCCTCTGTGCAAAAAACTTGCCTCGTACATCTCCTTTAAATCTTGCCCCTCGCACCTTAAATGCCCCCCCTAGTAATTGACTCTTCTGTCAAAAAGCTTCTGACTATCCACTCTGTCCATGCCCCTCATAATCTTCCGAGCTTCTATTAGGTCGCTCCCTCAACCTCCGTCGTTCCAGTGAGAACAAACCAAGTTTCTCCAACCTCTCCTCATTGCTAAAGCCCCCCATACCAGGCAACATCCTGATAAATCTTTTCTGTACCCTCTCCCAAAGCCTCCACATATTTCTGGTAGTGTGGCGACCAGAATTGAACACTATATTCCAAGTGCGGCCTAACTAAGGTTCTATAAAGCTGCAACATGACTTGCCAATTTATAAACTCAATGCCCCGGCCGATGAAGGCAAGCATGCCTTCTTGACTACCTTCTCCACCTGCGTTGCCACTTTCGGTGACCTGTGTACGATAACACCCAGATTCCTCTGCCTATCAATACTCTTAAGGGTTCTGCCATTTACTGTATATTTCCTATCTGTATTGGACCTTCCAAAATGCAGTACCTCACATTTGTCCGGATTAAACTCCATCTGCCATCTCTCCGCCCAAGCTTCCAACCGATCTATATCCTGCTGTATCCTCTGATGGTCCTCATCACTGTCCACAAATCCACCAACCTTTGTGTCGTCTGCAAACTTACTAATCAATCCAGTTACATTTTCCTCCAAATCATTTATATATATTACAAATAGCAAAGGTCCCAGCACTGATCCCTGAGGAACGCCACTTGTCACAGCCCTCCATTCAGAAATGCACCCTTCCACTGCTACCCTCTGTCTTCTGTGACCAAGCCAGTTCTGTATCCACTTTGCCAGCTCACCTCTGATCCCATGCGACTTCACCTTCTGCGCCAGTCTACCATGAAGGACCTTGTCAAAGGCCTGACTGAAGTCCATGTAGACAATATCCACTGCCCTACCCTCATCAATCATCTTTGTCACTTCCTCAAAAAACTCAATCAAGTTAGTGAGACATGATCTCCCCTTCACAAAACCATGTTGCCTCTCGCTAATCCGTCCACTTATTTCCAAGTGGGGGTAAATCCCGTCTCGAAGAATCCCCTCCATTAATTTCCCTACCACTGATGTAAGGCTCACCGGCCTGTAATTACCTGGATTATTCTTGCTACCCTTCTTAAACAAAGAAACAACATTGGCTATTCTCCAATCCTCTGGGACCTCCCCTGCAGCCAGAGAGGATACAAAGATTTCTCTAAAGGCCCCAGCAATTTTCTCCCTTGCCACTCTCAGTATTTTGGGGTATATCCCATCAGGTCCTGGGGACTTGTCCACCCTAATGTTTCTCAAGAACCCCAATACCTCCTTTTTGATCTCAACATGACTCAAACTATCTACACACGCTTTCCCAGATTCATCATCCACCAAGTCCTTCTCTTTGGTGAATACTGACACAAAGTACTCATTTAATACCTCGCCCATTTCCTCTGGCTCCACGCATAGATTCCCTCCCCTGTCCTTGAGTTCCCTCCCTTGTCCTTGAGTAGAAGGGTTAGGTAGATGAATCGTTTGGAGGTTTGTGAGCTCCCTCCAATGTCTTAACATTACCTCTGCATGTTCCCAATGAAGTCTCTCCATGTGCATGATGCCTTCCCAAGTAAACCTTCATTTTGGTCAATCTCAAGCCAAGAACTCCCATCAGTTGGCAGGGACGTTTAATATCTTCAATGGGGATTGGAGGACTTTCCTAAAATTTCTGCTTTCCTTCTTGGACTCTGCTGCATGATCAGTAGGACAGTTGCTTTGGGAGACTGGCATACAACATGTTCTATCCGGCAGAGCTTGTTTTGTGTGATTTCATTCATTTGTGGGACATGGACGCCACTGGCTGGCCAGCACTTTTTGCCCATCCCTAGTTGCTTGAGGGCAGTTGAGAGTCAACCACATTGCTGTGGCTCTGGAGTCACATGTGGGCCAGAGCAGGTAAAGACGGCAGATTTCCTTCTCCAAAGGACATTAGTGAACCAGATCGGTTTTTCCAACAATCGACAATGGGTTCATGGTCATCAGTAGATTTTTAATTCCAGTGTTTTTTAATTGAATTCAAATTCCACTATCTGCCATGGTGGGATTCGAACCCGAGTCCCCAGAACATTAGCTGAGTTTCTGGATTAATAGTCTAGTGATTGTACCGCTAGGCCTTCGCCTCCCTATTGATGCTGGGCTGTTGGTTTGGAGACGATGCTGCTGTTGACTGCCTTTCTTGACACCAGATTAGGAGGATCAGAAGGCATTGCTGGTGGTACTTTTCCAGTGCTTTGAGGTGCCTGCTGTAGGTTGTCCAAGTCCCTGGAGCATATATGCACACAGGTGTCACTGCTGCTTGGTAAATCATGACCTTAGTCTCAGGTTTGAAACCCTGGTCATCAAATATTCATATGCTCAGTTGTCTAAAGGCAGAGCTGGCCCATTGGAGGCAATGACAACACTGAAACATCCGAGCTGTACAACCTTATGTTTCCTTATCTGGGAAGTGTCTGCCTCACTCCCTGATCTCAGGGACGCTGTGGTAGTCAGCAGACAAGTACAATTGTGGTAACTAAAGAGGAGTCTTCCTGATGTCTGCCACGGGGAAGATGATTGTAAGAATCTTCCTCAATCGCTTTGCCACAGTGGCCAAAGACTCCTTCCAGAGCTGCAATTTGGTTTCCGCCCATCAAGAGGCACCACTGACATGATCTTCAGAGAATCTTCAGAGAATCTTCAGAAAATAGGGTTGTTGTAGTGGGGGACTTTAATTTCCCTGGCACAGACTGGAAAGTGCTGAGAGCTGGGGGTCCGGACGTGGAGGAATTTGTAAAATGCGTACTGGAAGGTTCTTTGGAACAGTATGTAGATAGCCCGACTAGAGAGGGGGCTATAATGGACCTAGTTCTGGGAAATGAGCCCGGTCAGGTCGTCAAAGTTTCGGTAGGGGAACATGTGGCAAATGGTGACCACAACTCTGTTAACTTTAGGATAGTAATGGACAAGGATGAGTGCTGTCCTACGGGCAGGGTGCTAAATTGGGGGAAGGCTGACTATAGCCGGATTAGGCAGGAATTGGTGGAGGTTGATTGGGAGAGGATGTTCGAGGGTAAGTCCGCGTCTGGCATGTGGGAGTCTTTTAAGGAACAGTTGATAAGGCTGCAGGATAGGCAGGTGCCTGTAAAAAGGAAAGATAGGAAAGGTAGGATTCGAGAGCCGTGGATAACCAGGGAAATTGAGGATCTGATTAAAATGAAAAGGGAGGCGTACGTTAAGTCCAGGCAACTGAAAACAGATGGCGCTCTGGAGGAATACAGAGAGAGTAGGAAAGAACTCAAACGGGGAGTTAGAAGGGCAAAAAGAGGTCACGAAATGTTCTTGGCAGGCAGGATTAAGGAGAATCCTAAGGCATTCTATTCATACGTTAGGAACAAAAGAGTTGTCAGGGAGAAAATCGGACCTCTCAGGGACAAAGGAGGGGAATTATGCTTAGAACCCAAGGGAATAGGGGAGATCCTAAATGAATACTTTGCATTGGTATTCACGAAGGAGAGGGGCGTGTTAACCGGGAGTGTCTCGGAGGGAGGTGTTGACCCGTTAGAGAAAATCTCCATTACAAGAGAGGAAGTGTTAGGTTTTTTAGGGAACATTAAAACTGACAAAGACCCAGGGCCTGATGGCATCTATCCTCGACTGCTCAGGGAGACGAGAGGTGAAATTGCTGGGCCTCTGACGGAAATCTTTGTCGCTTCTTTGGACACGGGGTGAGGTCCCTGAGGATTGGAGGATAGCGAATGTGGTCCCGTTGTTTAAGAAGGGTAGCAGGGATAACCCAGGGAATTATAGGCCGGTGAGCTTGACGTCCGTGGTAGGGAAGTTGTTGGAGAGGATTCTTAGAGACAGGATGTATGTGCATTTAGAACGGAACAATCTCATTAGTGACAGACAGCATGGTTTTGTAAGAGGGAGGTCGTGCCTTACAAATTTGGTGGAGTTTTTTGAGGAAGTGGCAAAAACGGTTGATGAAGGAAGGGCCGTGGATGTCGTCTATATGGATTTCAGTAAGGCATTTGACAAAGTCCCACATGGCAGGTTGGTTAAGAAGGTTAAGGCTCATGGGATACAAGGAGAAGTGGCTAGATGGGTGGAGAACTGGCTTGGCCATAGGAGACAGAGGGTAGTGGTCGAAGGGTCTTTTTCCGGCTGGAGGTCTGTGACCAGTGGTGTTCCGCAGGGCTCTGTACTGGGACCTCTGCTATTTGTGATATATATAAATGATTTGGAAGAAGGTGTAACTGGTGTAATCAGCAAGTTTGCGGATGACACGAAGATGGCTGGACTTGCAGATAGCGAAGAGGATTGTCGGGCAATACAGCAGGATATAGATAGGCTGGAAAATTGGGCGGAGAGGTGGCAGATGGAGTTTAATCCGGATAAATGCGAAGTGATGCATTTTGGAAGAAATAATGTAGGGAGGAGTTATACAATAAATGGCAGAGTCATCAGGAGTATAGAAACACAGAGGGACCTAGGTGTGCAACTCCACAAATCCTTGAAGGTGGCAACACAGGCGAAGAAGGTGGTGAAGAAGGCATATGGTATGCTTGCCTTTATAGGACGGGGTATAGAGTATAAAAGCTGGAGTCTGATGATGCAGCTGTATAGATTGCTGGTTAGGCCACATTTGGAATACTGCGTCCAGTTCTGGTCGCCGCACTACCAGAAGGACGTGGAGGCGTTAGAGAGAGTGCAGAGAAGGTTTACCAGGATGTTGCCTGGTATGGAGGGTCTTAGCTATGAGGAGAGATTGGGTAAACTGGGGTTGTTCTACCTGGAAAGACGGAGAATGAGGAGAGATCTAATAGAGGTGTACAAGATTATGAAGGGGATAGATAGGGTGAACAGTGGGA
The DNA here is from genome assembly GCF_964213995.1 of Mustelus asterias. NCBI lineage: Eukaryota > Metazoa > Chordata > Chondrichthyes > Carcharhiniformes > Triakidae > Mustelus > Mustelus asterias. The sequence continues at coordinate 40,348,081 of NC_135827.1, forward strand.
AGCTTTTTCCCAGGTCGGAGGTGACGATCACGAGGGGTCACGGGCTCAAGGTGAGAGAGGCGAAGTATAACTCAGATATCAGAGGGATGTTTTTTACACAGAGGGTGGTGGGGGCCTGGAATGCGCTGCCAAGTAGGGTGGTGGAGGCAGGCACGCTGACATCGTTTAAGACTTACCTGGATAGTCACATGAGCAGCCTGGGAATGGAGGGAGACAAACGATTGGTCTAGTTGGACCAAGGAGCCGCACAGGCTTGGAGGGCCGAAGGGCCTGTTTCCTGTGCTGTACTGTTCTTTGTTCTTTGTAATCCACAGTGCAGAAGGAGGCCAGTTGGCCCATTGAGCCTGCAACAACAACAATCCCACCCAGGTCCTATCCCTGTAACCCCACTAACTTCAGTAGTGTCAACTTCACTTCATGGCCAAAAGAGAAAATGCTGGAAAATCTCAGCAGGTCTGGCAGCATCTGTAAGGAGAGAAAAGAGCTTACGTTTTAAAGTCCAGACGACCCTTTGTCAAAGTGTTTAACTCACTTCTTGGCAAATGTATGGAGCCTTTTCCAACCTCACAAAACCTCTTGACTTTGTCAACCTTGAAGGTTCATGGAGTATCGCTGCTCAGAAATTTGTCACCATGCTCCACCTGCTGTAGGGCAATTGGGGATTGGCAATAAATGCTGTCCTACCCTAGCCAGTGACAGCCACATCCTGTGAAAGGTTTTTTTAAAAACTCCAATGACAAGTTCCTCACTAATGGAACTACAAGTGACCCTATTTCAGAGAAGATGTGGGTCAAACAAGGTTGTGTCATTGCACCAACCCTCTTCTCCATTTTAACAAATTACCCACAGGCGTGCTCACCGTCTCCAGAACAGATGGGAAACTGTTCAACGCTCATCACCTTCAATCCAAAACTAAAAGCATTCCAACCTCAGTCACTGAGCTTCAGTATGAAAATGACACTTACGCATTCACTTACTCAAAAACTGAGCTCCAGGTCACTATTGGCTCCTTCTCTGAAGCAGATCAGAAAATGGACCTTTTGCTAAACATCTGGAAAACTAAAGTCCACTTGCAACCAGCTCCCATAGCACAATGCCTCTCCCCAGCAATTAAAATCATCATCGAAATCTGGAAAATATTAAGTATTTAAAGTAAAAAGTTTATTGATTAGTCACAAGTAGGCTTACATTCACGCTGTAATGAAAATCCCCCAGTCGCCACACTCCGGTGCCTGTTCGGGTACACTGAGGGAGAATTTAGCACGGCCAATGCACCTAACCAGCATATCTTTGGACTGTGGGAGGAAACCGGAGCACCTGGAAGAAACCCACGCAGACAGGGGGAGAATGTGCAAACTCCACACAGACAGTGACCCAAGCTGGGAATCAAATCTGTGTCCCTAGCGCTGTGAGGCAGCAGTGCTAACCACTGTGTCCCAAGTATTTACAGTATCTTGGGAGCCTCCTCTCAAACAAAAAGATAAAATTCATAATTTTGCTGAATACTGAGTGGGCACCGGCTCCTCATTGCCCTCATTACTGGTATTTCTGCAGTGCTTTGTGGAACTGACTTGTCAATGCCATGTTCAGTGCATTGGAATTGTTCGATTACACTCTAAAATAATGTCCTAAAGTAAGAATTTAAATGTGGTCTATGTAAAGGCTTAAATTAACATAAAATTAAGACATAGATAAGTTAAAACATAGAATTCAACCTTATTTGAGAAAATCAATTATAATATCCATGCATTGTTTAATAGTTATTTTTTTGTTGTGCAGCTTGTTCTTTATGGTTCCATACTTCTCCACAGTAATTACCTACTGAATATTCTAGGCATTCTAACCATTGCAGATTAATGTCTTGTTTAATATAATTGACAGTGGGAAAAGACTGCCAAGAAAAGTTGTACCTTCTTGTGACTCTATTTTGTATCCATTCACTTCTCTTTCTCTTTGTAAATCTATTGATTAGTGACAACTCCATTAAACATAAGTAAAATGTTTCATCAGCCGGGGCGTTGAGTTTAAAAATAGGCAGGGCACGTTGCAGCTTTATAGAACCTGAGGCCAAACTTGGAATATAGTGTTCAATTCTGGTCGCCACACTACCAGAAGGATGTGGAGGCTTTGGAGAGGGTACAGAAAAGATTTACCGGGATGTTGCCTGGTATGGATGGCATGAGCTACGAGGAGGGGTTGGAGAAACTTGGTTTGTTCTCACTAGAACGACGGAGGTTGAGGGGCAACCTGACAGAAGTCTACAAGATTATGAGGGGCATGAACAGAGTGGATAGTCAGAAGCTTTTTCCCAGGGTGGAAGAGTCAATTACTAGGGGGCATAGGTTTAAGGTGCGAGGGGCAAGGTTTAAAGGAGATGTACGAGGCAAGTTTTTTACAGAAAGTGGTGGGTGCTCGAGCTCACTGCCGGGGGAAGTCGTGGAAGCAGATACGACAGTGAATTTCTAGGGACATCTTGATGTAATAAGTCTTCGGAGGCAGAAGCCCTTTCACCAAAATCCCTTTATTTACAATTCCAACAGCAGCACACAGAGTGCTATCAGTCAGCAGTCTACCTTTGGGAGTGCCAGAGGAATAACATACCCGGTTAAATACAAGGAAAAGACTCCCTGATTGGCCCATCAATTGGTTCCTTAATCAGGGAGTTCATATTCCAATAGGTCAACATAAATGGCCTGATTGAAGTCATTACACTTGACAAATACATGAATAGGATGGGAATAGAGGGATATGGTCCCTAGAAGGGTAGGGGGTTTTAGTTCAGATGGGCAGCATGATCAGGGCAGGCTTGGAGGGCCGAAGAGCCTGTTCCTGTGCTGTAATTTTCTTTGTTAACCCTGTGTCCTTATTGGAGTAATTGCATTTATTTAAAGAAAGTGGTAGCTTACTGTACAGCACCAATGAAGGGTGCTTTTGGATTGGCTCAATTTTGATGAATTTTGGTACTTGTCCAGGTAATAGATGAGCACACCTAAGTTTCTACTTTGGGAATCCCGATCATTCCCAGGTCAAGAATATCACAGCCAGTTGAAATTACAAGGATGTTACCATACTGTTTACAAAGATTATACCAGAAATGAAAAATTTAACACACTGGGGCTATTCTCTCTTTCACAGAGGAGACTGAGGGGTAACCTGAATGGTGTCTTTGAAATTATTGAAGTGCTTGATTAAAGTAGAAGTTAAGAAGATGTTTCCAAAGAGAAGGGAAACTAAATGAAATCTCCATAAGTATATGGTTATCACTGATACATCCAATAAGAAATTCAGGTGAAACTTCTTAACCCAGAGAGGTGAGAACATGGAACTCACTACCACATGGAGCAGACTCTGCACAGACAGTGACTCAGGCTGGGAATCAAAACCGGATCCCTGGCGCTGTGAGGCAGCAGTGCCACCCACTGTACCACCATGTCACCCAGTCAAGTAGCCCAAGCACAAATCTAGGTTGGCACTCCAGTATAGGACTAAGGGAGTGCTTCAATGTCAGAGGTGCTTACTTTCGGGTGACGCAATGAAGCAGGTCTCTGCCTGCCCTCTCAGATCCCATGGCACTATTTCGAAGAATGAGGGAATATTATGTTTATAAAATCAAACCCAGACACTTACAGATGGCATGACAGCTGGGGAAATTACTGAATTCCATTGTAGCCAGGAATCGTGGAACCAGAAAAGCCTCTGTGCTCTTGCATATAACATTGATAAGGTAGGAGAGAAGCTTCTTAAAAATTATAAGAGCCCACAGTATCTAGTGCAACTAATCACAGAACAGTTTGACAATACATTAAAACTGCTTTGATTTTCAGCTGGGGCTACTGGGCACGTTGGAGTGTTGCAAATGCAGTGAACTTCCCCCATCACCACCTGAAGTGAGGAACTAGCTCAACAAAAATATTGCTGAAAAAAAAAACCCAACAAACATATAAATGAGCTATACCCCACCAATGTCAGGCCACAGTGAGATGCGAATTTTGCCGTGATCAAAAAATTCAAGATAATTCTGCTTCCTGAATTATTTTAAGTTGAATTGTATGGGAGCAAGCCAAATATTGCATTTTGACTTAAAGCAGTTTTACTATGTCCCTTGTAGACTGTGGGGGTGGGAGAGTGTGAATGGTTGCCCTCTTCAATGGTTAATCCCTGTTTGAATGCGGGCCGTTATGACCCTGCTGACTAGTTCCTGCTGCAAGCTCCAACATAAACTTCATTTCAAGGTATGTGCACTTAGACAATGGGAAATTTATCTGTTTCTAGTTTCCTTGGCAACATGTATTTGTTTGCCTGTCCAAACTCAGCACAGAAAGCATCTGTCATTATTCATACACCAATTCTGCAAGGGGATGGAGAATGCATAAACACTGGCTGCTACAAATCAATTGAGCTCAGCCCTGCCCCTCTGCTGTACATCCGTTACAACATGAGCATCTGGCTTGCTAATATCTGCGTTTCACAATAAGACCAGTCTGTTATACCTGAGCATGATTATTAGCTTTATTGTCTTATTGAGAACAAAATGTAAACAAAGACCAAAAAGATAGCATTTATTCAACTTTTATCTAATTAAAAATGCAATGTTTATTTAAAAGGATTGGCTGACTTCTTGGTATAGGTTTGCTTAAATATTGGGCATTCCAGAGGCTAGATGCAGTGGTGGGCGGGTTTTGCATTTCCCGCTGGGTAATGATGGCAGGAAATAGTGCCTGATTTCATGCTCAGTTCATTAATTATGCACTGGTGAGTAGGTCTCCGAAACACATGGCAGCCAGGCACTGATTCGTCTGTCCGGCTAATAGGGTTGAAAGTCTGGTCGCCATATTTAAATATCACACGAACACGCACACTACTGTCAACAGGCTAGCTGTGTACCGGAAACATCTTGAAAAGAGAAAAGCTGCTCCCAGATTCACAATGACTTCCTTGAGGCCCTCATCCATGGAGTCTGCAAGCACTGGATGCCCTCTATCCAAGGGATGGATCCAGGAGGCTCACTTCGCTGGCCTCGGAGGTGGTTGCGAAGGAGGTCAGCTTACTGGGCACCTGCCCGAGAAATGCCATCCAGTGCAGAAACAGAATGATCCCATCCGCTCCACCAGGGTAAAGTCAACCATCACCTCACTCGATCTCACAATGGCATCATGCATTCAAATGGTTACACTGCTAAGGCATCTCACACAATATTAACAGGGGAATCATCAGCACTGATTTGTCTTGTGGACACTTTACCGTCACCATCATCACATCTATCATGCTGCACAAACTCCATCCTAAGTCCTTACTGGGTAGGGTTCAACACACGCAGTAATGATACATGCTTCCCAACCGCTCTTCCATATATTTTCATCACATTCCATTACCTTTATCTTCATGCAGGCCAAGCATGCCCACAACTAGTGGGTCATATCCCAGAGGGGAGAAGGAACGGCAGATGTACAGGAGCAGTGCCATTTCCATGGAATCCATAGAATCACTACAGTTTAGAAAGAGAACATTTGGCCTTTTGAGTCAACACTGACTCTCCAAAAGAGCATTCTACCTCAGGACCACTTCCTTGCCCTATCCTCATAACCCTGTGCATTTACGATGGCAAATCTGCCTAATCTGCACACTTTTGGACTGTGGGAGGAAACCAGAGCATCCAGAGGAAACCCACAAAGACAGGGGGAGAATGTGCTATCTCCACACAGACAGTCACCCAAAGCTAGAATCAAACCCAGGTCCCTGGCACTGTGAGGTGGCAGAGCTAACCACTGTGCCACCCTATGAGGATGCCTCCGAGCTGGCAGATGAATCTCCCAGCAAGCCAGGATGGCTGAGCCTTCCATGAGTTGATCACATACTGATAATCAGTGAGTCACTGCAATGTTGTATACACCTTGCTCATAAACTATATATATATTTTCTCTCTTACAGGCACTAGCAGACCCAGACAAACCACCAGAGCTACCATAAGCCCCAGACTCCAGACCACCAGAGAGGAGGGTGCTGAGAATGCATCAAAGAAAAAACTGCCACTGCATTCATCTTCACTCTCCACCAATACTGAGACATACACCCCAATTGGTCATGGATCTATATTAGGCTTTGATTCACATCCTGGGGAGCATCTCATCTTCAGTCTCCACAGCAGTCAAAGGCAGTGACAGCCCAGGTCTCTGGCACTCAGAGGACTGCTGGAGATCAGGCACCATCTAAGTCAGATGATGAGCCTCTGGAAGTGGCCATCTCAAGCATGCTGGAGATGCACTGACAGTCAACAGACTAGAGCGAATGATGGAGGAGTCTGCCCACGTTCTGTCTGATGTCACGGCTCTGAAATGCAAGGTCTCCCTAGGATGGGTGGCTGCCTTGCAGACCTTGGTCCAGCAGATCCCCCCCCACCCCAAAGTCTGAGGCATCTCGGCGGTTCATGCACCTCGTGGGTCTCTTGCGACCTTTCAGCACTGGGTCCGGATCCTCCAACTTGCCATCCAATGTGGGAGGAGTGTATCTAACAGGTGCCCGTCTCTTATGATGCGAGCACCTGAATTCTAGTTCGTCCCCTCCCCTCTCTGGGCGGCAAAGGAGTAGCTGCGGCTTCATCTGCTGTGTCCATTTTGGACTCCAGGTCCCAACTACGGGCGATGAAGAGGCAGGACTGGCCGCTCTGGGAGGACTCTTCTTGTTTCTCGGCCAGCTGGGCATAGTTGGCTCTGGGATGAACTGTGATTCACCTGGTCCAGATGTTTTTTCAACCTCCCAACTGCCTCTCCACTCATTGTTTTCAATCTCCGACTGTCTCTTCTCTTATGCTGGATTCAATCTCCCGATTGTTTCCTCACTTGCTGTGTTCGCTCTCTTGACTGCCTCTCTACTCATGCTGTTTTCACTTCTGCATATATTTTATTAAATTTATTCATGCAATGTGGGCGTCGCTGGCTGGGCCAGCATTTTATGCTCATCCCAAACTCAACTGGACTCACCACATAAACGCAGTGGCTATAAGAGCAGGTCAGAGGCTAGGAATACTGCAGTGAGTAACTCGCCTCCTGACTCCCCAAAGCCTGTCCACCATCTACAAGGCACAAGTCAGGAGTGTGATGGAATACTCTCCACTTGCTTGGATGGGTGCAGGTCCAACAACACTCAAGAAGCTTGACACCATCCAGGACAAAGCAGCCCCGCTTGATTGGCACCATATCTACAAACATCCACTCCCTCCACCAGCGACCCTCAGTAGCAGCAGTGTGTACTATCTACAAGGTGCACTGCTGCAATTCACCAAAGATTCTTAGACAGCACCTTCCAAACCCACGACCACTTCCATCTAGAAGGACAAGGTGAGCAGATGCATGGGAATACTCTCATCTACAATTTCCCCTCCAAGCCACTGATCATCCTGACTTGGAAATATATCGCCATTCCTTCGCAGTTGCTGGGTCAAAATCCTGGAACTCCCTCCCTAATGGCATTGTGGGTCAACCCACAGAACATGGACTATAGCGATTCAAGAAGGCAGCTCACCATCGCCTTCTCAGGGGCAAAATGGACTTCTAGGGGATGTGCAAGAAATGGTGGGCCAGCCAGCGACGCCCATGTCCAATGAATGAATTAAAAAATATAACTTTCTTGATGACTCTTCTCGCTCTAACTGGAGGCACACACGACTTATATCCAGCTTTGTGAATATCTAGCCTCCGGATAGCTTTGCATAGAGGTCATCTATTCGTGGCTTCGGATATTTGTCTAAACAAGATACTTTATTCACCATCATCTTGTAATCACCAGAGGCGGATTGTGTTGGCTGGCTTTAACACTGGAACTACCAGTGCGGCCCACTCAGAAAACTGTACGGGTCTAATTATCCCCAGCTCTTCTAATTGCTTCAGTTCGTTCTCCACTTTCGCTTGTAGTGCATATGGAACTGGTCTTGCCTTAAAAATATCTCAGTTGAGCATCTGGGTCCAAGTAAATGTTGGCCTTGAGCCCTTTTATTTTTCCAAGGTCTGTCTTGAAAACCTCTGGGTACTTTCCAATTACTTCAGATAAAAATTTCCAGTGCCCTTTTGAAACTTTTCCTCCAATCCAACTGGAGTTTTTGTAACCAGTCCCTCCCCAAAAGGCTGGGGCCTGACCCTCGTACCACTATCAACGGGAGTCAAAATGTTTGTTGCCCATATGTGGGTTACGGTGGTCCCTTCTACTCGTATTGTCTCTCCCAAATCAGTTGCCAATCTTGCCTTAGTGTCCTTCACTTGAGTGTAGAGATACCAAATCATAATCTTCTAAATTCACGCTCCCCTACAATGGATACTTCTGCCACCGTATCTACCTCCATATCCAATGGGTGTCCATTCACTTGGAGCTGTATCTGCATTGGGGCCACCTTTGGTGTGTGACGCAATTTAGTAATGCTAGTTCCTCCTCTTCAACTTGACTATCTGGTACATTCTGTTTTGGGGTAGCTTCGTCCTTCGATATGAGCATTGCACACCCTGTTTGTTTTGGTAGCCTTGCTTGGGGTGGGCTCCCTGGCTGCATGCACTGGCTGCATGCACTGGCTCCCTAAATTGTGGAACTCTCTGTTGTTGGACTTCCCCGGTTTCTTTTCTTGCTCATTTTTCCCCACCTAAGGCTGGGTTTCACGAATATGTTCAACTGGGGACCTGCGTCGACAGTGGGACACTCCCCCAAGCCGGTAATGCTGTGCCATATTTGCAATGCTCCGCCAATTTTCTTAGCCATGTCAAGGATTCCTGCAAATCTAGTGGTTGTATTGAACCTACACTGTTGCAAGATCGCGGATGGTTTAGGATCGTAATGATTTTCCACCATTTTGACTAACTCATTAAAGGTCTTGGGATCTGGAGTCTCTGGATACATCAGACTTTTTATAATACTGAATGTTGCAGCCCCACACGCAGTCAATAGAATGACCGTTTGCCAAGTATCTCCTTCTATTTTGTTTGCTCGAAAGAAATACCTCATTCTCTCAGCATATGTGGCCAGTCCTCAATACTAGCATCGAATGGCTCCAACTTACCAAAGAATGGCATTGCAAAGACTGAATGATACAGACTTACCAGGATCTGATGAGCAGGGTTACAAAAACGTACCTTTATCTTGTCGTCAATATAATAACTCCAAGAGTCGGCTGGGAAGGAACCGTGCTTTCTTTGTACAAAATGAAAATAAACAATAACCACGAGCCTGTGGTGAACACAACAGGTCCCAACTGGGGCTAAAGGGTTAATGGACCCTCTCAGGGTCTTGCTTTATACAGGGCTCGGTATAATTACCAATCCCCAGGGAGCTCATTTCAACGAGCCAACTGAGTGATCAATTAGTGATTCCCCTTGCATATCATGGAGATTATCATAGTTTAACTCATTCTCTGCTTTCCTGTTTATCATGTGGTGGAGATGCCAGCGTCGGACTGGGGTAAACACAGTAAGAGTTAAACCAGGTTAAAGTCCAACAGGTTTATTTGGTAGCAAATGCCATTAGCTTTCGGAGCGCTGCTCCTTCGTCAGATGGAGTGGATATCTGCTCTCAAACAGGGCATACAGAGACACAAAATCAAGTTACAGAATACTGATTAGAATGCAAATCTCGACAGCACTTCAGCGGTCACGGCATTCAGCCTCTGATCTTCGGGTAAGCGTTCTCCAAGGCGGCCTTCACGACACATGATAGCGCAGAGTCGCTGAGCAGAAACTGATAGCCAAGTTCCGCACACATGAGGATAGCCTATATCGGGATCTTGGATTTATGTCACACCATCAGTAACCCCCACAGCTTGCCTCCTGGACTTGCAGAATCTCACTGGCTGTCCTGTCTGGAGACAATACACATCTCTTTAACCTGTGCTTAATGCTCCCTCCACTCACATTGTCTGTATCTTTAAGACCTGGTTGGCTGTAGAGATTCGCATTCTAATCAGTATTCTGTAACTTGATTTTGTGTCTCTGTATGCCTTGTTTGAGAGCAGATATCCACTCCACCTGACAAAGGAGCAGCTCTCCGAAAGCTAATGGCATTTGCTACCAAATAAATCTGTTGGACTTTAACCTGGTGTTGTTAAAACTCTTCCTGTTTATCTCCATGGCTTCATGAAGATGGCGGTCATGATCTTTTTAACTTACACAATAGAACAAAGAACAGTACAGCACAGGAACAGGCCCTTCAGCCCTGCAAGCCTGCACCAATCACATTTACCAATCTAGACCAACCGTTTATATCCCTCTATTCTCCATTTGTTCATATGCCTCTCAAGATAAGTCTTAAATGTGGCTAACATAACTGCCTCAACCACCTCATTTGACAGTGCATTCCAGGCGCCCACCACCCTCTGTGTAAAAAACTTCCCCCGCACATCTCCACTGAACCTTTCCCCACTTATCTTGAACTTGTACTTCCTTGTAATTGGCATTTCTGCCCTGGGAAAAAGCTTCCAACTGTTCACCCTATCTATACTGCTCATAATTTTATAAACTTCTATCAGGTCACCCCTCAGCCTCCGTCTTTCCAGGGAGAACAATTCCAGTTTATTCAATCTCTCCTCATAGCTAATACCCTCCATACCAGGCAACATCCTGGTAAACCTTTTCTGCATTCTCTCCAAAGCCTCCACGTCCTTCTGGTAGTGCGGTGACCAGAATTGGACACAGTATTCCAAATGTGGCCCAACCAATGTTTTATATAACTGTAACATAATTTGCTAACTTTTATACTCGATACCCCATCTGATGAAGGCAAGCATGCCATATGCTTTCTTCACCACCTTTTCCACCTGTGCTGCCACTTTTAAGGATCTGTGGACCTGTACTCCCAGATCTCTCTGTGTGTCTATGCTCCTGATGGTTCTGCCATTTATTTTATAGCTCCCACCTGAATTGGATCGACCAAAATGCATCACCTCGCATTTGTCCGGATTAAATTTCATCTGCCATTTCTCCACCCATTTTTCCAGCCTATCTATATCTGCTGTATTCTCTGACAATCTTCATCACTATTTGCAACTCCGCCAATCTTAGTATTATCCGCAAACATGCTAATCAGACCAGCTACGTTTTCTTCCAAGTCATTTATATATATTACAAACAGCAGAAGTCCCAGCACTTATCCCTGCGGAACACCACTAGTTACAGACCTCCATTCAGAAAAACACCCTTCCACCGCTACCCTGTCTTTTATGGGCTATGGCCAAAGGAGAACAGTGACCACGACACCACACAACCCTGCCACAGCAACCTCTGCAACACGTGCCGGATCATCGACACGGATGCCATCATCTCACGTGAGAACACCATCTACCAGGTACACGGTACCTACTCTTGCAACTCGGCCAACATTGTCTACCTGATACGCTGCAGGAAAGGATGTCCCGAGGCATGGTACATTGGGGAAACCATGCAGACACTACGACAACGGATGAATGAACACCGCTCGACAATCACCAGGCAAGACTGTTCTCTTTCTGTGGGGGAGCACTTCAGCAGTCACGGGCATTCAGCCTTGGATCTTCAGGTAAGCGTTCTCCAAGGCGGCCTTCACGACACACGACAGCGCAGAGTCGCTGAGCAGAAACTGATAGCCAAGTTCCGCACACATGAGGACGGCCTAAACCAGGATGTTGGATTTATGTCACATTATCAGTAACCCCCACAGCTTGCCTCCTGGGCTTGTAGAATCTCACTAGCTGTTCTGTCTGGAGACAATACACATTTCTTTAACCTGTGTTTATTGTTCCCTCCACCCACATTGTCTGTACCTTTAAGACCTGGCTGGCTGTAGGATTCGCATTCTAATCAGTATTCTGCAACTTGATTTTGTCTGTTTGAACTGTTTGAGAGCACATTTCCACTTCATCTGACGAAGGAGCAGTGCTCCGAAAGCTTATGGTATTTGCTACCAAATAAACCTGTTGGACTTTAACCTGGTGTTGTGAGACTTCTTACCGTTTTATGGCCAAGCCAGTTCTGAATCCATCTAGCTAGTTCACCCCTGATCCCGTGAGATTTAATCTTTTGCACCAGCCTGCCATGAGGGACCTTGTCGAATGCTTTACTAAAGTCCATGTAGACAACATCCACAGCCCTTCCTCATCAATCATTTTTGTCACCTCCTGAAAAAACTCAATTAAATCAGTGAGACATGACCTCCCTCGTACAAAACCATGCTGTCTGTCGCTAACAAGACCATTCAGTTCCAAATGCGTATAGATCCTATTCCTAAGAATCGTCTCCAACAATTTCACTATCACTGACGTCAAGCTCATTGGCCTATAATTACCCGGATTATCCTGGCTACCCTTCTTAAATAACGGGACAACATTGGCTATCCTCCAATCCTCTAGGACCTCACCAGTGGAAAACAAAGAAACAAAGTTTTCTGTTAGAGGCCCAGCAATTTCATCTCTTGTCTCCCTCAGTAATCTGGGATAGATGCCATCTGGCCCTGGGGGTTTGTCTACCTTAATGCTTTTTAATTCATCTAACACTTCCTCCCTCGTAATGATGACACCATCCATCAACGTGTGCCTCTCCTTTGTGAATATCGATGCAAAGTACTCATTAAGGATCTCACCCACTTCCTTTGGTTCTACACATAATTTCCCTCCTTTGTCCTTAAGTGGACCAACTCTTTCTCTAGCTACCCTCTTGTTCCTAATATATGTATAAAATGCCTTGGAATTCTCCTTAATCCTCTCTGCCTAGGACATTTCATGCCCTCCTAACTCCCTGTTTGAGCTCTTTTTTACTTCTCCTGTATTCTTCAAATGCTACATCTGTTTTTAGTTGCTTAAACCTCATGTATGCTCATGTAACACCACTGTTTAAGAAGGGAGGGAGACAGCAGACAGGAAATTATAGGCCGGTTAGCCTGACATCGGTCATTGGCAAGATTTTAGAGTCCCTTATTAAAGATGAGATCGTGGAGTACTTGGAAGTGCATGATAAACAAGGACTGAGTCAGCACAGCTTCGTCAAGGGGAAGTCATGTCTGACAAATCTGTTAGAGTTCTTTGAGGAGATAGCAAGGAAGTTAGATAAAGGAGAACCAGTAGACGTGACTTATTTAGATTTCCAGAAGGCCTTTGACAAGATGCCACATAGGAGACTGTTAAATAAGTTAAGAGCCATGGTGTTAAGGGTAAGATCCTGGCATTGATAGAGAATTGGCTGACTGGCAGAAGGCAGAGAGTGGGGATTAAGGGATCCTTTTCAGGGTGACAGCTGGTGACTAGTGGTATGCCTCAGGGGTCAGTGCTGGGACCACAACTTTTCACAATATACATTAACGATTTGGAAGAAGGAACTGAAGGCACTGTTGCTAAGTTTGCAGATGATACAAAGAAATGTAGAGGGACAGATAGTATTGAGGAAGCGGGGGTGGGGCTGCAGAAAGACTTGGCCAGGCTAAGAGAGTGGGCAAAGATGTGGCAAATGGAATACAATGTGGAAAAGTGTGAGGTTATGCACTTTGGAAGGAGGAATGGAGGCACAAACTATTTTCTAAATGGGAAAATGCTTAGGAAATCAGAAGCACAAAGGGAATTGGGAGTCCTTGTTCAAGATTCTCTTAAGGTTAACGTGCAGGTTCATTCAGCAGTTAGGAAGGCAAATGCAATATTAGCATTCATGTCGAGAGAACTAGAAAACAAGAGCAGGGATGTACTTCTGAGGCTGTATAAGACCTCAGAAGTACATCCCTCAGATCCCATTTGGAGTATTGTGCCATGTACCTAAGGAAGGATGTGCTGACCTTGGAAAGGATCCCGAGAAGGTTCATAAGAATGATCCCTGGAATGAAGAGCTTGTCGTATGAGGAACGGTTGAGGACTCTGGGGCTGGACTCATTGGAATTTAGAAGGATGAGGAGGGATCTTATTGAAACTTACAGGATTTTAGAAGGATGAGGGGGGATCTTATTGAAACTTACAGGATTTTAGAAGGATGAGGGGGGATCTTATTGAAACTTACAGGATACTGTGAGGCCTGGATAGAGTGGACGTGGAGAGGATGTTTCCACTAGTAGGAAAAACTAGAACCAGAGGGCACAACCTCAGGCTAAAGGGACGATCTTTTAAAACAGAGATGAAGAATTTCTTCAGCCAGAGGGAGTGGTGAATCTGTGGAACTCTTTGCTGCAGAAGGCTGTGAAGGCCAGGTCTTTGAGTCAGAGATAGATAGGTTCTTGATTAATAAGGGGATCAGGAGTTATGGGGAAAAGGCAGGAGAATGGGGATGAGAAAAATATCAGCCATAATTGAATGGCGAAGCAGACTTGATGGGCCGAGTGGCCTAATTCTGCTCCTATGTCTTATGGTCTTATGCATCTTTTTTCTTTTTGACTAGACTCACAATTTCCCTGGTCATCCACGGGTCCTGAATTCTGCCTTTCCTGTCCTTCCTTTTCACAGGCACATGCCTGTCCTGCACTCCAATCAACTGCTCCTTAAAAGACTCCCACATGCCAAATGTGGATTTACCCTCAAACAGCCTCTCCCAAACAACAGCCTCCAAATCTTGCCTAATCGCTCTGAATATTATCAGTTATGTTGGCTGCTTCTTTACATCCTCAGAATGTGTCATCTCCTTTTGCTGGAAAACATCCCCTGGCTCACTTTAAGATCAAAAAGTAGAGACAGCAACTTGTACTGGCCAAAGGCTTTGTAAAATGCTGTCAAAAGTGAAGGTTCCTTAGCAAGATTCACACTCCAGTAGCCATTCCTGGCATCAAGCTTGCTCATACTTTTTCCCTGCCAATGTTGGTATGGGGGGGCGGGGGGGTGGCAATTCTCCCAGCCCGCTAAGCTGCACTGGGAGACTCAAGCGGGAGACTCAAATGGGCTTCCTGCTGGGCGCCACGGCCTCCGCGAGTCTCCAAGCGCCGAATTTCTGGCACTGTCAGCTCCACACCAGAAATTGGGCGGAACTGTGTAATTTATGCAAATGCATATTTAAATGTCATTAGCGGGCCCGGGACTGAGATCTACAGGCTGCTAGCCTCTATCCATGCCCCCCTGCCACCCCCTCCCCAGGAGTGTTTCACCCCAGCAGGATCTACAATCGCTTCCCACTTGCGGGGAGCTGGGAGCACAACTCCGCTGGAGTGAAGGGGAGCCATCAAGGCTCCTTAGGAGGTCGGGGATGAGGGGTAGCCCACTAGGCATTGCGGGTTTGGCCCCCTGGCACTGCCCAAGGGGCATAGTGGCAATGCCCAGGGAGCATCTTCGCACTGCCCGTCAGGAATCAGACAGTGCAAAGGGGGCAAGACGAGAGGGGGTGCGATATACTGGGGGGGGGCAGGGCCTCTGGGGGGTTCCCTACTGTTGTTCTGCACTTTGGGATCAGTGACAACGGGAGGGAGGCCAGCGATCGAGGCTGGCCATCATGGTGGGAGGGGTGGAGGGGGGGTTGGCGTACCAGGGGGTCGGGACTGTGGGCAGGGGGTGGGAGGGGAGAAGAGATCGAGGCGGGCCAGGTGAAGGGTCGGGGACCAACGATCAGGGAATGTGGGGGGTCACACTGCCAATGATGCGGGGTTGTGGGGCTGGCCAGCGATCAGACCGGCAATGCGGGGCTACTACACGTGTGCCAATCACAGGGCTGACAGATCAGTGCTTGCGCAGTGGTCCACTCAGCACTATGCTGCCAGCCTCTCTCGCGGGCATTTGAATCACGCGAGTGCACTCTGCAGCACACAGAGTGTGGGAGATTCATTTTGAAAATCCCACTGAGAAAATCAGCGGGATTTACCCCAGTTTATATGCGAATGTGCGCTTACAATTTTTTGGGGGAGAATCCTACCCAAGATCTTTTCCAGTGTTGGAACAAGATGATTCCACTTTATTACTAGATTAAGGTCTTTGGGATGCAAACAAGTTCTTAGCTGTCCATTTGGCTTCTCCCTCACATGACAAGAGAATTAACCCAAACAGTAGGCTCTGTGTCCCCTAGCAATCATCTTCTTTTCTTCCAATCCATCTTTCTTTCAAGCTTTCTTTTTGTTCCACTGGTACTAATTTACACACTGGATGAACAACTGGCTTCATCAATCGATCAATAATGTGATGTAATCCTCAGAATCTTTAAAGCATCCAATCGTCATGTCAAAATGCTCTGGGTACATTTGTACCAAATCTTCCTTGTTTCTGTTTGGAGGTTGCTTTTCATTGGACAAAGTATCTTGAACTCTGTGTCACCTCCATCAACTCATGGCTTACTAAGACATGCTGCCACTCTTCACCACTGCTCAATCTTAGGATAGCATGAACATTTGTTTCAGTGACACAGAACATGCAGTTAACATATTTCCATTTGTGTGTTCCTGGCTGTCGAATCTCTGTACCTACATATGCCTTCAGCATGACATTGCTCAGCTTTAGAGCAACTTTCCTTGGATAACCAGCTTCTGTCAGATTTTCAGGAAAGATCTTCTGGTATAGTCGGAGCAGGATGATGTCATTCTGTCCTTCCGTATCAAGCTTCAGATTGCTGGTTGTTGGCTTATTTCTCCTCTTCCTGATCGGAATGGTTGCGTAAATTTCTTTTCTCTGGAAACTGTCACATTCAACCATCTCATGGGGGGTGATTCTCCCATCCCGCCAAGCTAATTTTTTTATGTGGCAGGCCAGGAGAATCGCATGATTCGCGGCGCCAGAAATCAGCTGGGAGGCGGGGCTAATATTTAAATAACCTTTAAAATACAATTTAAATGTAATTAGCGGATCCAGGACTGAATTCTCATGGCATGCTAGCATCTCCCAACACGCTAGGAGTATTTCACTCCAGCAGGATTCAGACTAGCTCCTCACTTTCGGGGAACTAGTGGGACGACCCCACTGGAGCAAAGGGGGCAATCTGGGCATGGGCAACCTGGCACTGCCCAAGGGGCAAAGTGCCCATGCCCAGGGGGCACCATGGCACTGCCCACCGGGCATGGGGCAGTGCCAAGGGGGCAATCCGTGGGGGTGGGAGGGTCCTGCTGCCACTCTGCAAGGGGATCGGTCGGGGCTGGAGGGAGTACAGTGGTTAGCACTGGTGCCTCACAGCCTCAGGAATCCTGGTTCAATTCCAGGTTTGGGTCACTGGCTGTGCAGAGTCTGCACGTTCTCCCCGTGTCTGTTTCCTCCAGGTGCTCCGGTTTGCTCCCACAGTCCGAAAGACATGCTGGTTAGTTGCATTGGCTATGCTAATTCTCCCTCAATGTACCCGAACAGGTGCTGGAGTGTGGCAGCTAGGGGAGTTTCTGTTGTAGGAAAATAATACCTCTGAGACTAGTCGTGTGTCAAAGTACAGTGGTTTATTTTCACAAGCTTGTGGGAGAAGTCTGATCCCCAACACGGTCTCCAGACTTCTCACCGAATACAGGTTAAGAACAAATATTTAAACATATATTTTCGCCCCTGGTCACGCCCGCATTTTCTCACAATTATTGCTGCCTCAGCAATTCCATCCTTCATGTAGTCCGTGTAATCGTGGCCATCTCAAGGCTGTCTGTTTTGTCACCTCTATGTGGACACCTGTGGTTTGTTTATCCAGCATACAAGATTATAAGGTTGCATAAACAAGTTAACTGACATACAGGGGCCTATATAACACTTTATATCGGTAAGGATGAATAGTATATAATGAATATATATGAATCTATTATTATACAATCACAGAAGGCATACATGTAAGCTCCACCGTGTTCAATAAAGGTACATAATATAAAAGAACACAAAATGGATTCTAGCTGGGTTAACCACATTCCTGAACACAATTAGCTGGGAAAATCATGAGCTTGTATACAGCAGCAAGGACAGCTGCTTCTCTTATCTGTTCTTGGATACACGAAAACGAGTTCTACAGATACGAAAACAAGTTCTACAATGCCTGTTACAAATCTCTAAGTAGTACAAAGTTCATTAACCCATTCCCGTCTTCATTCCCCCCTTTTGGCTGGGCCAGGTCCAAACATGGCCCCATGACCAATTCAGAACCAAATGTTATCGGCGAATGGGCCTAGTTCCTTTGTCAGGAGGTCTCCCCCCCCCCCCCCCCCCCCCCCACCCTACTTGCGTTCGGCATAATCCAAGCTGTTACCGTTTTACAACAGGCATTCAATAGTGCCATACAAGCACAGCAAGCAATTACAATTACAAGTATTACAATCAATTCATGCATCAGGTATGAATCCCACGACCCGAACCATTGCCCCAGCCATCCCGGAGGGCTTTAATTATGATATTGGTTCCCCTCATCCTGTATTGTTTTCACCACGTGTTTAATATGATGTGCCAAGCGAGTTATATTCTCCGAAGCATCTGGAATATACGTACAGCATTCTGAGCCAACTATAGCGCATGTTCCTCCTTGGGAGGCTAGCACATAATCGAGTGCCAATCGGTTCTGTAGCGCATCAGTCCGAATGGTTACAACCTCTGCTGATACTTCAGAGACGGCCGTGCTCACCTCCTCGAACCCATCTTTAGTCTCATTTGCAATTTTCTCTAGGGTCGAGGCCATCTGAATTCCGGTGCTGCCTTTGCTGTCCCATAAAGTGGGTAGGCTATCATGAAGAACCGTTCTGTCTCACTAATGGCACGCTTAGCCCTAAGCAGGTGTATCTCGGGGTGGTCCCGTAAGTCAGTGTAATGGTGAATATAGGGCACCACATATGCCAAATAACATGATCCTGCCCAATTCCAGGGAAGCCATGGGTAAGCATTGTTTCCACAGACAAAATAGGTACCACTATATGCAGTCATCCCGCTTATATAAGCAGAGGAGAGGCTAACCGGGACAGTGGCTGTGGGGCACTGGATTGTGACCTGTTGTACCATGGCCCACGTGTCATTAGTGCTACGGCCAACAGGTATGGTTCCATTTCTTGCCAGGCAGATAGATCCCCTTTGTTGATTCTTCACAACGAAGTAGGGTGGGGAATCTGATCTGTCATAGCTGGGTTCATTAAAGGTCGATAAAGTGCACCCTCCACCCCCTAGCCCTAAAACAACATCACTGTTGCTGATATTAAATGGGATGTACCCCAGGTTACTGTGGGAGGCGAGGGAGGAGATTGCGGAGCCTTTGGCGATGATCTTTGCATCGTCGATGGAGACGGGAGAGGTTCCGGAGGATTGGAGGATTGCGGATGTGGTCCCTATATTCAAGAAAGGGAACAGGGACAGCCCGGGAAATTACCGACCGGTGAGTCTAACCTCAGTGGTTGGTAAGTTGATGGAGAGGATCCTGAGAGACAGGATTTATGATCATCTAGAGAAGTTTAGTATGATCAAAAGTAGTCAGCACGGCTTTGTCAGGGGCAGGTCGTGCCTTACGAGCCTGGTTGAGTTCTTTGAAAATGTGACCAAGCACATTGACGAAGGAAGAGCGGTGGATGTGGTCTATATGGACTTCAGCAAAGCGTTCGATAAGGTCCCCCATGCAAGACTTCTTGAGAAAGTGAGAGGGCATGGGATCCAAGGGGCTGTTGCCTTGTGGATCCAGAACTGGCTTGCCTGCAGAAGGCAGAGAGTGGCTGTGGAGGGGTCTTTCTCTGCATGGAGGTCAGTGACCAGTGGAGTGCCCCAGGGATCTGTTCTGGGACCCTTGCTGTTTGTCATTTTCATAAATGACCTGGATGAGGAAGTGGAGGGATGGGTTGGTAAGTTTGCTGACGACACCAAGGTAGGTGGTGTTGTGGATAGTTTGGAGGGATGTCAGAAGTTGCAGCGAGACATAGATAGAATGCAAGACTGGGCGGAGAAGTGGCAGATGGACTTCAACCCGGATAAGTGTGTAGTGATCCATTTTGGCAGATCCAATGGGATGGAGCAGCAGTATAAAATGAAGGGTACCATTCTTAGCAGTGTAGAGGATCAGAAGGACCTTGGGGTCCGGGTCCATAGGACTCTTAAATCGGCCTCGCAGGTGGAGGATGCGGTCAAGAAGGCGTATGGCGTACTAGCCTTCATTAATCGAGGGATTGAGTTTAGGAGTCGGGAGATAATGCTGCAGCTTTATAGGACCCTGGTTAGACCCCACTTGGAGTACTGCGCGCAGTTCTGGTCACCTCATTACAGGAAAGATGTTGAAGCCATTGAAAGGGTGCAGAGGAGATTTACAAGGATGTTGCCTGGATTGGGGGGCATGCCTTATGAGGATAGGTTGAGGGAGCTTGGTCTCTTCTCCCTGGAGAGACGAAGGATGAGAGGTGACCTGATAGAGGTTTACAAGATGTTGAGGGGTCTGGATAGGGTGGACTCTCAGAGGCTATTTCCAAGGGCTGAAATGGTTGCTACGAGAGGACACAGGTTTAAGGTGCTGGGGGGTAGGTACAGGGGGGATGTCAGGGGTAAGTTTTTCACTCAGAGGGTGGTGGGTGAGTGGAATCGGCTGACGTCGGTGGTGGTGGAGGCAAACTCGTTGGGGTCTTTTAAGAGACTTCTGGATGAGTACATGGGATTTAATGGGATTGAGGGCTATAGATAGGCCTAGAGGTGGGGATGTGATCGGCGCAACTTGTGGGCCGAAGGGCCTGTTTGTGCTGTGGCTTTCTATGTTCTATGTTCTATGTTCTAAACGTACCCTGCATGGTGGTACCCGATGGGGTTTTAAATGTCAGTTTCCTTGTCCCTTCCTGGGTTCCATTCTGATTTAAAATCCATTCTATCATTTCCGGAGCTGATAAAGGGCTAGGGAATAAAGGATTCCCTCCCTTTCCTCCGTGCGTGGGAATGTGTGAACAGACCCAGCACTTGCTCAGATTTGATTGTGATGCATACAGATAAGACATATACACAAGGGTGTTCATACAATAGACAGAGTCATCGTTACAGAGATGATCACTGTGCTTTATCCCTAAATCCTCATAATTCCATCTATACTTTCCAGCTATGGCTAACAAGGCCAGGGTCGTGAGAAGCAGCATAAGAAGCATGCTATCACTTAATAATAACCCGCGCAGCCGTTATCCAATGGTTCAAAGGCAATACCACCCGCGCGCAACTTCCCGCGAACCCGTTCAGCTTGCTTGGACGTCAGTCGTTGTTTGTTTATATCTACAATTGGATTACATCACATATTTTTCCAATTAGTTCCAGCATATTCTTTCAACTGAGTCTAATGTTTCCATATACCTTTCCCTCTTATGTCTATACAGGCACAGGTGTCTCCACTAATTATAACTTCATATGGCCCATTCCATTTTGGTGCAAACCCTGGGTTTGTCAGGTAGTGTTTTCACTAGAACGTCCCGCTGTTGGGATGTCAGGGAGCATTTCAAGCTCTCTCTCTGCATCTTTTATTTCCTGATTGTCTTTTACCAATTTGCACATCCCTTTGAGTTGGGTGCTTAGTTCCGAAACATATCTCCTGATTTTATCTTTTAGTGGACCTACATCGGTCCCACCTGTTATGATGCTTTCTGGTAATTGCATCGCCCGTCCTGTCATTAGTTCATAAGGGGTTAATCCGGTTGTCCGGTTTGTGGCAGCCTTTAATCTCATTAGTACAGTGGGCAATACCTATGTTCACATTTTTCCCAATGTCTGTATGGCTTTAGCTAGTGCATTATACATTTAATTACATGTCCCCCTTCCATAGAAAGCTTAGTGTGAATCAAATAACACTTTGCACTGGCTTTTTGGTTGCAGCTGGACATCCATTCATTTGTATATAATCCTATCAAAAGACATCGCTTTCCCCATTAAAATCACATGCCATACAGCTCTGATCTTTATATGATGTACTCTTACATTATATCTAATTTGATCATTTGTTTGCATACAAGCGCCGCATTACAGTACTTCACAAAATGCCACTACCCTACCTACAAAGAAGTGCATTCAAATGCACCAACATTTAGCTCGGAATAAATAGTCTTTTCTCCTAATGAATTATGTTTTTATCAATACACAATATATATCGGTTAAGGCTTTTCAGGATTTGATTTTATTCTCGGGTCTATATGGCAGTGCTTATACTGTATAATAATTGAGCGGCAGTTGTATCATGCTGCTTTACACATCATAACTGTGATATCCAAGCCCTTTTAATTTAAGCCGTTTCCATTTTTAAACTGAGCTCCAGATCAAAACCTCCGCACTCTAGGAAAAAAACTGGCGCCAAATCAAAATCAAAGTAGGTACAATACATACTTGTTAATTGATTAGAAACGTTTTGGTTTGATTCTTAACTGGCTAGGCTTTACGCTTTGCAGTGTTTTTATATTTGGCAAACCTTGAACAATAGATGGCACATGAAATTCCAACGGCAGTACATAATTTTAACCAGTTACAGAATACCAAACTATCAGACGTTCGTAAATCACTATATTCTGTGGACCTTAATACTGCATTCTAACTGGGCAATTTGCATTGGTGTTGGTCTCCAGAAGTTAGTACTGTAGTCAGGTTTTCCTTTGGATGGGCTAGTCAGAACTATCATCAATATTAGATGATGTAATTTGTTGCATGTAAACGAAACAACATAATTCAAGCCTTGAATTTCAAATTGGTCCAAATGTTATTTAGAACTAACTGGCAACACAAGTTCCAACAATTCATGGTGTTACAAAGTTTAGCAATGTTTGGCAACAAATGCAGATTAAAAATACTTAACGACAACATCCTTATCTGCATTGACAACTGAGGTTTTAATTGATTAATGTCCTGCTGGAACTTGGAGTAATCAGAACTACGATTCATTTCACTAACTTGATATACTTTAAACTGACTCATGGACAATATATTCACCTCATTCTTTTGTTCCTGCTTTTCTACTTCTCCGCAAAATTACTTATTTTTTTCTAACTTCTCAACTAACTCTCTTATAATTTCGACTTCAAGACAAAGGAAAGAGCACATGGTCCTTCCAAGGTTTAAATTCTTTAACATTAAAACATTAAAGAAAGTAAAACATTCAAAAAGAATACAGAACGTTAATTAAGACGGTCGCTTTTATTCTTCTGTCTTCCAAACTGTAATTAAACTCAAAACAGAAGTAAATTCAAGAAATCTTATCACTTTAATCTCTAACAGTTTTAACACTTCCCCAGCCCCCCAAGGTTAAACCAAGGTGCAAACCACAAGAACAAACAGGCTCCAACAGCTCCTGCTCTCAATTGCACCCGTAAAATTTCAACTGGAGGAAAGTAATTTATTAAACTCGCAGAGAAGCAATTCACTTTGATCTGCTATACCCTATTCCACCACATGACGCTCTCGATCGCACAATTACATCCTCTCTCTCTCTCTCTCTGTGTGCCATACAGAGTCTTACAGCCTGCTTGTTTCTTTTAACCCTTTATTCCCCTTTGGTCTATCATGCTTCAGACCAACCAATTTAACCTGGTTTGAGTCCCTTCTGTCTTTGCAACGGCACTGGGTCTATTTCACCAATCCTCCCCCTCCTGTTCATCCGTATCAGTATTTTGGAACCACATTGGCAAGCCAGATACCTCCGGTTTTTTATCTTTCCTTTGTTCGGCTTGCCATTCTAATCCTTTTTCTCGGTCTCGTCTTTCCTTTGCAGTCTCTCTTGTTCTGCTCTATCTCTTTTGTCCTTCTCATACTTCTCACATTCCCACTTCAACATTTCCCAAGTTTTAGGATTTCCCTCATTATCACATACACTGATCCCTCTTCTACGTGCATTATTCCCCCTCTTAACTGTTTTGTTGTGGTAATTCTGCTCCAGTTAGTGGGAGCATTCCCTAATACCCTCTGAATGTCTGCTTTAAATGGGATCCAAGGGGCTGTTGCCTTGTGGATCCAGAACTGGCTTGCCTGCAGAAGGCAGAGAGTGGCTGTGGAGGGGTCTTTCTCTGCATGGAGGTCAGTGACCAGTGGAGTGCCCCAGGGATCTGTTCTGGGACCCTTGCTGTTTGTCATTTTCATAAATGACCTGGATGAGGAAGTGGAGGGATGGGTTGGTAAGTTTGCTGACGACACCAAGGTAGGTGGTGTTGTGGATAGTTTGGAGGGATGTCAGAAGTTGCAGCGAGACATAGATAGAATGCAAGACTGGGCGGAGAAGTGGCAGATGGACTTCAACCCGGATAAGTGTGTAGTGATCCATTTTGGCAGATCCAATGGGATGAAGCAGCAGTATAATATGAAGGGTACCATTCTTAGCAGTGTAGAGGCTCAGAAGGACCTTGGGGTCCGGGTCCATAGGACTCTTAAATCGGCCTCGCAGGTGGAGGATGCGGTCAAGAAGGCGTACGGCGTACTAGCCTTCATTAATCGAGGGATTGAGTTTAGGAGTCGGGAGATAATGCTGCAGCTTTATAGGACCCTGGTTAGACCCCACTTGGAGTACTGCGCGCAGTTCTGGTCACCTCATTACAGGAAAGATGTTGAAGCCATTGAAAGGGTGCAGAGGAGATTTACAAGGATGTTGCCTGGATTGGGGGGCATGCCTTATGAGGATAGGTTGAGGGAGCTTGGTCTCTTCTCCCTGGAGAGACGAAGGATGAGAGGTGACCTGATAGAGGTTTACAAGATGTTGAGAGGTCTGGATAGGGTAGACTCTCAGAGGCTATTTCCAAGGGCTGAAATGGTTGCTACGAGAGGACACAGGTTTAAGGTGCTGGGGGGTAGGTACAGAGGAGATGTCAGGGGTAAGTTTTTCACTCAGAGGGTGGTGGGTGAGTGGAATCGGCTGACGTCGGTGGTGGTGGAGGCAAACTCGTTGGGGTCTTTTAAGAGACTTCTGGATGAGTACATGGGATTTAATGGGATTGAGGGCTATAGATAGGCCTAGAGGTAGGGATATGATCAGCGCAACTTGTGGGCCGAAGGGCCTGTTTGTGCTGTGGCTTTCTATGTTCTAAACTGGGTGAAGAGTGCCTGTTGGGCATCTATCTCCGATGTTAGGGCGACTACATGTGTCCACCGTCCCCCACTATAATCCTGTGCTGGAGGAGCGGCGGGTCCACCTGCTACCTGCCTCCACTTATCCGCTGGACAGGCTGCTCTGACCAGCTGGTGTACGTCTCTCAGGTGTAATTGGTGTCCTACTCAGATTGTATCTAATTCTTCCCAGAATTTAGTGTTTGCGCTTCGAGGTTGTAATTTACCCAGGGAAGCCATTAACTGCTGTCTCTCACCTGGGGTGAAGGGTTTGTAATTTGTCTTTGGCGGCGCATCTGTTCCCCCTCGGGTTACTGGCGCTAAGTTGTGTTCTAGCGCTTCCCACTCCTCTGGAGGAGCGGTTGGTCCCTGTTGTGTGGACTCATAAGGAGGTAGAGGAACAGTTTCCCCTCTCCATTGCTTTTCTTCTAACACAGGGTTTTGTTTCTCCAGTTCCCTAACTCTGGGTTCTAACTCTAATCTTTTCTTTATCTTCACTCCACCTTTTAGTAGAGGCGACTACTTGCTCAATTAGTCCAGCTAACTGATGTATTAACAATACTTCTATCTTCTTTGTCTTGTCTCTCTTAAGTAGACAGAGGTCTTCTGTCCGCTAATTCCTTTTACATAGATCATTTTATTAGTTATGGGTAAGGGTAGGTCAGTGATAGATATGGAGCATTCTACCAGCATTTCACATTGTCGGCCCCCCTACTAGTGCAGACACGTAGATTCTACCCTCTTTCTTACCCAAACTCACGGGGGCTGCCCCTCGTCAGTTTGCCCCCTCCTGTGGTGGCAGAGGAAGTCCGTATTTGCTCCAACAGGTGGCCTCCGTGTGGCCCCCCTTTTAACAAAATCGGCAGGTAGGGGCCTTTCTTTCTACCTCCCTTTGGAGCGCTACCGTCTCTGGCAAAGTGACCCAGTTTCCCACAATTATGGCATGCACACTTTGGTTTAGCTCCCCCACTGTTTGCACTAACATTTTCTTGTTTTATTCGTGGGTCTGGTTTCTCATCTGGTCCGTCTCTAATTCCAGATGCCCATTTAAAACATTAAAGCAAGCAACAACAAACATCCACGCAACCACTTTGTTAAACACACACAGACACACATGGAAGCTTCCAACATTTTAATTTTTGCTTTGTCATCAGCCCATTTCTTACCCGAGACTGAGACCTGTTCAGTTAATCCGGCCAATTGGTGAACTAAGAGAACTCCAATTTTCTTAGTTCTGTCTTTCTTTTCCTTTTCCAACCATTTCCGTTTTTGGTCTAGCGGGTGGTCTAAATCCCACCCCCCTTTGCTCATCTGTTTAATGAGCTTGTCCCTTAGTCATATATTCGTTGATCAGGGATCCCAGGGGTCCCCACTGTCCTTGTCCCGCCATAACACCGATAAGTTTATACACAACACCTGGAGTCTTCTATTCTCCCTTCTCGCTCTCCCCCTCCTAGGTGCTCTTATCTGAGTTCGGTGATACCTGTGAGGGGTGATCAGATCCCTCCGTACCCACCGCTTATACTATTAAGCCGGCTTTTACATGAAGGCTTTTCCTTCAACACCGGCGATCACTCAGACAGTCTCTTTCTCACTCACGTCTGAACATCAGGCAACCTTTTTCCAGACTCTAACACCCATTTCAATTTCCTGACCATCGCGTGGGGGATTTCCCTTCTTAACAATTGGTCTAAGGCTGCGTGTTAGAGTCAATTGCCTCCTTGTCCGTATGTGCTCAGTTCAGATGTCTTTCACTCTCACACTCTCTCATCACAGATGATCACCCACTGTAGTTTGACCCACTCTACTAAGTTCGGGATTCTATTCCGCTGTCCCGGTCGTGGCCATTCGACTGGTCCCGTAAAAAGATCCCGGGTTTCGGCACCAATTTGTTGTAGGTAAATAATACCTCTGAGACTAGTCGTGAGTCAAAGTACAGTGGTTTATTTTCACAAGCTTGTGGGAGAAGTCCAATCCCCAACACGGTCTCCAGACTTCTCACCGAATACAAGTTAAGAACAAATATTTATACATATATTTTCGCCCCGTGCTTCGTGTAGTCCGTGTAATCATGGCCATCTCAAGGCTGTCTGTTTTGTCGCCTCTATGTGGACACCTGTGGTTTGTTTATCCAGCATACAAGATTATAAGGTTGCATAAACAAGTTAACTGACATACAGGGGCCTATATAATACTTTATATCGGTAAGGATGAATAGTATATAATGAATATATATGAATCTATTATTATACGATCACAGAAGGCATACATGTAAGCTCCACCGTGTTCAACAAAGATACATAATATAAAAGAACACAAAATGGATTCTAGCTGGGTTAACCACATTCCTGAACACAATTAGCTGGGAAAATCATGAGCTTGTATACAGCAGCAAGGACAGCTGCTTCTCTTATCTGTTCTTGGATACACGAAAACAGGTTCTACAATGCCTGTTACAAATCTCTAAGTAGTACAAAGTTCATTAACCCATTCCCATCTTCAGTTTCATAGTAACTTCATTGCAGTGTTAATATAAGCCTACTTGTGACAATAAAAATAAATTTAAACAATGATGGAAAGACATTTCGATCGGGAACGCGCAGAGGCAAAGATATGCGCAAACCTCTAAAGGCCCCATCTCCCACCTGTCCTGGATGTGGCAGAGTCTGCAGGTTGCGAACCGGACTTACCAGCTATCTGAGTCTCACCAACCAGTGTGGAAGCAATTCCTCGATCCCTGGGGCTGCTTAAGAGATAGATGACGCATTGTTAGCCATGACTGCGGTACAACATTCATGTGCCACCCAGAGAGATATATTTATGTAACAATTAGATACTAACTCTATTTAAAAATAATAAAGTTAAATTTATATTATTTATATTATTTTATAGTGTAGCTATAAACATTGTAGATATTGATTGTGCATTGCGGTGACACTGAGATTTAGGATTAGTGTTACTAAGATGTGGAAGCTTTGGAGAGAGTGCAAAGAAATTCACCAGGATGTTGCCTGGTCTTGAAGGTGTTAACTGTGAGGAGACATTGAATAATCTAGGATTGTTTTCACTGGAAAGACAGCCTCTGTCTTTCCAGACCTGATAGAGGTTTACAAAATTATGAGAGGCATAGACAGGATGGAAGAGGCTTTTTCCCAGGGTGGAAGTGTCAATTACAAGGGAGCACAGGTTCATGGTGAGAGGGGGTAAGTTTAAGGGAGATGTATGGGGGAGGTTTTCACGCAGAGTGGTAGGTGCCTGGAACGCGCTGCCAGAGGAGGTGGTGGAAGTAGGCACATTAGCAACATTTAAGAGACACCTGGATAGGTACATAAATAGGGAGGGAATAGAGGGATACACTCCAACACTCACCAACTTTTACAGATGCACCATAAAAAGCAATCTTTCTGGTTCTGGCATAGCTTGGTATGGCTCCTGCTCTGTCCAAGACCGCAAGAAACTACAAAGCGTCATGAATGAAGCCCAGTCCATCATTCAAACCAGTCTCCCATCCATTGGCTCTGTCTACACTTGTTGCTGTCTTGGAAAAGCAGTCAACATGATCAAGGACCCCACGTATCCTGGACATACTCTCTTCCACCTTCTTCCATCGGGAAAAGATACAAAAGTCTAAAGGACATGTACCAAATGACTCAAGAATAACTTTTTCCCTGCTGCCATCAGACTTTTGAATGTACCTACCTGGCATTAAGTTCTCTCACAACACCAGGATAAAGTCCAACAGGTTTATTTGGAACCATGAGCTTTTGGAGCGCTTCTCCTTCATCAGATGAGTCAGGATTTTGTCTGCTTTCTTGCATCTTTGTGGAAACTTGATGTTTGTGTTGATAGCGCGATCTTCTTGGAGATCCTCTCCACTTTGAGCTGGCGGTTTGCGGTGTTGGTGTAGCCATGATGTGGAGATGCTGGTGTTGGACTAGGGTTGGACACTCACCTGATGAAGGGGCAGTGCTCCGAAAGCTCGTGATACCAAATAAACCTGTTGGACTTTAACCTGGTGTTGTGAGAATTCTTACTGTGCCCACCTCAGTCCAACGCCGGCATCTCCACATTATTGCATTAAGTTGATCTTTCTCTACACTCTAGTTATGACTGTAACACTACATTCTGCACCCTCTCCTTTCTTCTCTAAGAATGGTATGCTTTGTCTGTATAGCGCGCAAGGAACAATACTTTTCACTGTATACTAATACGTGATAATAATAAATTAAATCAAATCAAAGATACGGACCAAGGGCAGGTTTTTTTCAGTTTAGTTAGGGCGTCATGGGCTTGGTCTGTCCTGTGATGTACTTTTTTTTGTTCTTTGTACTAGTTGGGGGTTTTGCTTCAGGAGTTGCGTTTGGGAGTTGGAAAGCTTTCTAATCACTGATAAAACCATCGTCACTCGAGGAGCCCATCCGAAAAAGATAGAAGACAACATTAATCTGATCAGTAACAGAATCCCCCCAAGCTTTACTAAAATAAAAATGCTGTTAAAGGCTCAGCAGGTTCGGGGTATCAGTACAGACAGGGACAGCGGTTGGATGCTCACCATCTGACTGGGTTCATTAGCCGCGCATCGCTTCAACATCCCGCCAAAACCCAACCGCCAACTCAGCCCAGGAGGCGGGGCAGCTCGCACTGGCTCCCAAAGGCTGATTGGCTATTCCAGACATCAATCTTTTCTTAAGAGCCAATCGCAGCCTTAGACCCGCACCCTCCTCATTCTGATTGGTCTGTTAGTGTTCCAGTCTGCGCGTGCGCGGCTCTGCCGCGGCGGGTGGGTGAGCTCGCGCGGAAACAGTTAGCGGGGGGCTGGTGCGTTGGAGACAGTTACCCCAGGGCCGGGGGTCCTTTCTGGAATCTTCTTTCCCCTGCGTCACCATTCTAACCCGAACCCCGCTCCCTCGGGCTGTATCTGATTTCCACAATCTCTGACAGGACCTCTATCGAGGCACTCTGCCGCTTGCGCTCAGCGCCTCTGATCCAAGCCGGCGACGTTTTTACCTCCGCCTCTTCTCCGTCATCCATGTCGCCCACATCTATCTCCCAGTCACAACTCCCCACAACAACTCATGTACATAGAGCCCCTGGTGAGACAGAACATGATGTGGAGATGCCGGCGTTGGACTGGGGTAAACACAGTAAGAAGTCTAACAACACCAGGTTAAAGTCCAACAGGTTTATTTGGTAGCAAAAGCCACTAGCTTTCAGAACAGGCTGTTCCTTCGTCAGGTGGGTGGGAGTTCTGTTTGTGATCAGGACTCCCATCCACCTGACGAAGGAACAGCCTGTTCCGAAAGCTAGTGGCTTTTGCTACCAAATAAACCTGTGAGACAGAACATTCCCAGACACTTACCAAGGTCACAAAGCAAAATCTGACACCAAGCCAGATAGAAAGTTTGGCCAGAGGTGGGTTTTAAGAAGTGTCTTAAAAGATGAAAGTGTCCTAGAAAGGCAGAGGTGCTGGGGTTGGGGGGCAGGTGGGAGAGGTTGCTGGAGATGAAAGGGGTGCTAGAATTCAGAATTCAACAAAGACCAAGGGATCGATTAAGAAGGGGAACATACAAAATGCAAGTAAGCTTGTAGGGAACGTAACAGCTGACACTAAGAGTTTCTAGAGAAACATGAAGAAAAAGAGGTTGAAGAGAAATGTAGGTTCCCGACAGACAGGAACGGAATGTATGAAAGGAGACAAAAGAAATGGCTGAGCAACTGAATACATATTTTGGTTTTGTCTTCACAAAACAGGACACAAATCAGATACCAGAAATGTTGGAGAATGCAAGATTTAGTGAGGGAGGAACTGAGGGAGATCAATATTAGGAGAGAAATGGTACTGGGAAAACTGATGGGATTGAAGGTGGATAAATCCCCAGGGCCTGATAAGTTTCCTCCGGGTGCTCCGGTTTCCTCACACAGTCCAAAAATGTGTGGGTTAGGTTGATTAGCCATGCTAAAAAAAATTGCCCCTTCGTGTCCTGAGATGCGTAGGTTAGAGGGATTAGTGGGTAAAATATGTAGGGATATGGCGATAGGGTCTGGGTGGGATTGTGGTCGGTGTAGACCCGATGGGCCGAATGGCCTCTTTCTGTACTGTAGGTTTCTATGATTTCTATGATCTACATCCCAGAGTACTTAAGAAAATGGCTCTGGAAATAGTGGATGCATTGGTGGTCATCGTCTAGGATTCTACAGACTGGAACAGTCCCCTGCAGATTGGAGGGTAGCTAATGTCACTCCAATATTCAAAAAGGGAGGTAGAGTGAAAACCGGGAATTATAGACCAGGAAGCTTAACATCGGTAGTGGGGAAAATTCTCGAATCCATTATCAAGGACTTTATAGCAGAGCATTTAGAAAGCAGTGGCAGGATCAGACAGAGTCAGCATGGATTTATGAAGGGGAAATCATGCTTGACAAATCTGTTGGAATTCTTTGAAGATGTAACTAGTAGAGTTGACAAGGGAGAAACAGTCGATGTATATTTGGACTTTCAGAAAGCATTTGACAAGGTCCGACATAAGAGAATATCGTGCAAGGTTAAAGCGAATGGTCATTGGGGGAAGTGTATTGAGATGGATAGAAAACTGGTTGTAGAGAGGAAACAAAGAGTAGGAATTAATGGGTCCTTTTCAAATTGACAGGCAGTAACGAGTGGGGTGCCACAGGAATTGATGCTGGGACCCCAGCTATTCACAATATGAATGATTTGGATGAGGGAACAAAACGTAACATCTCAAAATTTATAGATGATACCAAGGTGGGTTGGAGGGTGAACTGTGACGAGGATGCAGAGACCCTTCAGCATGATCTGGACAGGTTGGGTGAGTGGGCAAATCAACGGCAGATGCAGTATAATTTGGATAAATGTGAGGTTATTCACTTTGTAAGCAAAAACAAGAATTTCACAGTAACTTCATTACAGTGTTAATGTAAGCCTTACTTGTGACTAATAAATAAACTTTAACATTTCTTCAACCAAAGAGTGGTGAGCCTGTGGAATTCATTACCACAGGAAGTAGTTGATGCCAAATCATTGAATGTATTCAAGAGGCGGCTGGATATAGCACTCGGGGCGAATGGGATCAAAGGTTATGGGGAGAAAGCAGGATTAGAACATAGAACATTACAGCGCAGTACAGGCCCTTCAGCCCTCGATGTTGTGCCGAACAGTGGTACCAATCTAAAGCCCCTCTAATCTACACTATTCCAATATCATCCATATGTTTATCCAATAACCACTTGAACGCTCTCAACGTTGACGAGTCCACCACTGCTGCAGGCAGGGCATTCCACGCCCTTACTACTCTCTGAGTAAAGAACCTACCTCTAACATCTGTCCTATATCTCTCACCCCTCAATTTAAAGCTATGTCCCCTCGTGCTAGCCAACACCATCCGAGGAAAAAGGCTCTCACTATCCACCCTATCTAATCCTCTGATCATCTTGTATGCCTCTATTAAGTCACCTCTTAACCTTCTTCTCTCTAACGAAAACAACCTCAAGCCCCTCAGCCTTTCCTCATACGATTTTCCCACCATACCAGGCAACATCCTGGTAAATCTCCTCTGCACCCTTTCCAACACTTCCACATCTTTCCTATAATACGGCGACCAGAACTGTACGCAATACTCCAAATGCGGCCGCACCAGAGTTTTGTACAGTTGCAGCATGACCTCCTAGCTCCGAAACTCAATCCCTCTACCAATAAAAGCTAACACACCGTACGCCTTCTTAACAACCCTATCAACCTGGGTGCCAACTTTCAGGGATCTATGCACATGGACACCCAGATCCCTCTGTTCATCCACACTACCAAGTATCTTACTATTAGCCCAGTACTCTGTATTCCTGTTACTCCTTCCAAAGTGAACCACCTCACACTTTTCCGCATTAAACTCCATTTGCCACCTCTCAGCCCAGCTCTGCAGCTTATCTATGTCCCTCTGTAACCTGCCACTTCCCTCCGCACTGTCTACAACTCCTCCGACTTTAGTGTCATCCGCAAATTTACTAATCCATCCTTCCACGCCCTCATCCAAGTCATTAATAAAAATGACAAACAGCAGTGGCCCCAAAACAGATCCTTGCGGTACACCACTAGTAACTGAACTCCAGGATGAATATTTCCCATCAACCACCAACCCTTTGTTTTCTTACAGCTAGCCAATTCCTGATCCAAACCACTAAATCACCCTCAATCCCATGTGTCCGTATTTTCTGCAAAAGATTACCATGGGGAACCTTATCAAATGCTTTGCTGAAATCCATATACACCACATCAACCGCTTTACCCTCATCCACCTCTTTGGTCACCTT
Source organism: Mustelus asterias (assembly GCF_964213995.1). Lineage (NCBI taxonomy): Eukaryota > Metazoa > Chordata > Chondrichthyes > Carcharhiniformes > Triakidae > Mustelus > Mustelus asterias. Next base: position 40,381,246 of record NC_135827.1, read on the forward strand.
CTCAAAGAACTCAATAAGGCTATTGAGTTGGACGATCAGCCATGATCATGATGAATGGCGAAGCAGGCTCAAAGGGCCGAAGTGCCTCCTCCTGCCCCTATCTTTTATGTTTCTATGTAGAGATGGAAGGGGTGCTGGAGTTGAAATGGGTGCTGGAGTTGAAAGGGGTGCTGGGGGAAGAGGTTGCCGGGGCATGGTTGGATAGTGTTCCCTGATTCTTCCATGTTGGTGGGGGTTTCTCCGAAGCTTATGGGGTGATCTTCTGAGTTCCTGAGGGGGTTGGGGAAAACTTATTTTAAACACAGATTGGGGGCCCTATCAGTTTCTGACCCACCAGAGTGATGGCGTAAACCGCGCCCCTAGATTTTCTGTGTACTAAGTGCCAGAAAATCTGGTTTGAGAACTCAGCAGTGTTTCTGGACAGCAACATGCCGGTTTTCAATCAGAGCCTGACACTCTAACAAATTTTGGGAAAATTCCACCCAATGTCCTTTTATGGAAATGTTAGTGCCAAACCTATATGAAAATCTGTCAATACTGTGGTCAATATGTGACAGTTGGGCAAGATTACCTCTGCTATTGGTGGTGGCATTATAAATGCTTTAAACTTGCATCTAAGATTTAGTCACAAATAGCAAACAGAAAATCTGCATATCTCATAACTCTTAAGAATTATTTTAAAACTGAGGGAGCATGTTTTGTAATTGTTAACAAATCATTTGCTTTTATTTTGCTTCCAGGGCTGATTGCTGGTTTTGATTTCTATCTCAACAGAAAAGGCCACATTACAATTGGATAGTTTGAACTGTTGGTGAATATCAATGTATTGTGTACTTCTTACATTGGTGCTGCTGCAAAACTGCTTTGAGATACTACTTTGCAATTATTGATTTTTTTCCCCCCACAGTGACTAATCATATATACACATACACTCAGACACTGGGAGCAAATAGATACATTGCTAAGTATGGTGAATTTGGGTCTTGCTTCAGATGTTCTCTTGGGTGCAATAGTGTTATCTTGTCCTGCGGACGGTCTGAAAGTCTTGTAATGGGGTGATTTCTATTACACATATATTCACTTTCCAGGAGTGTAATCCTCAACTGATGTGAATGCGAATGTGCTCCTACATACGCTTTTCCAATCTTTTCAAAGGCAAACCAAGAAAGTACTTAATTCAGTACAACTTGTTTTTGCATAATAAGACAAGATTGTGAACACAGAGTGGGTTCCTTCACATCAGTGTCTTAATTTCTATTCTTATTCTATTCTCTTTTATCTCTGTGTTCACAACTGATGGAGATTGCTTCTGTTAGTTAGTACTGCTGAATGTCTGCGACCAGCGACTTCAAACAGACAGTTGTTTTAGTTGATTGCTGAGATAGTTTAACTAATTGTAAGCTATCTTCCTTTAGAGAAATCACTTTAATGCACAAGTTATTATTTTGACCGAAAATAATGTGTTCATACAGTTACTTTAAAAACCCAACGCTTAATGTAACTTCCACAGTCCAAAGTTAAAAGTTGGGTGCATTAGCTATGCTAAACAGGGCTACAGGAATACGGCAAGGCTGGGATGCAGACCTGATGGGCCGAGTGGCCTCTTTCTGCAGTGTAGGGATTCTATGATTTCAATTTCTCTGGAAATGGAAAATAATCTAGAGTACACAATGATTGATTATGAAGTATTTGTTCAGAGTATCATTATCTGTCGTACAATAGAATTTGCTCTAACTCAACCAATGAATTTTACAGTGTAGAAGTAGGCCATTTGAAACTTTGCACTTAGATCCCTAAAATATTTATCCATTTCGTTTCAATCCACTTCCCTTTGCCCATACCTTTCTTAAATTATTTTAACCAATATTTATGCAGTTTCATTTTAAAAGCTCATTATGGATTCTCTTTTTTATATTCTTTCACAGAATGTGTGCGTTGCTAACTAGGCCAGCATTTTTAATGCCCATCCTTATTGCCTTTGAGAAAGTGATGGTGAGCTGCCTTCTGGAACCACTGCAGTCTATGTGGCATAGGTACACCAGCAACAGTGAAGGAACGACAATATAGTTCTAAGTCAGAATGGCGTGCGACTTGGAGGGGAACTTGCACGCAGTGGTGTTCTCATGTGTCTGCTGCCCTTGTCATTCTATGTGGTAGGGTTCATGAGTTTGGAAGGTGCTTTCAAAGAAGCTTTGGTGAGTTGCTGCAGTGCATCATGCAGATAATACACATTGTTGCCATCGTAATTCGGTGGTGGAGGGAGTGTATATTTATGGAGGTTTATTCTGTTATGTTTAATTTAGTGAACTTCTATTTATGCTCCGCCAGTTATTGACTCACTGATCAGGACATCTTATCAAAATTCGGCAAAATTCTGAATAGCTATCTGATCTACTTGCATCTTTTGTTTTAATTTAAAAAGCCTGAATTTCTGCACCTTCTTTTACAAAGCTTTAAAAATTGGCACAGAATAAAGACAAGTACCAATGAGTGAATGATTGAAAATAATTGCAAACAACATAGTAATCATATTCGGGGTATTAGCGGGTTCCTGATCATTTCGAGTTCGCTCAATTTGTGAAGAATATGATAAATGGCTCTTTTGATAGTTTGTTAAATATATGTGACACAACACGATATTGAACATTAAAGTCTAGTTCTGAAAAGATAACAGAAAATGCTGAAAATACTCCAGCAAATCTGGCAGCAGCTGTGGGGGGAGAAAGAGTTAACGTCTCAGGTCTAAGTATCTATTAATAGTGCCATTCTTGGTGGTGGCAGCTATAACGATGCTCCAGTTAGCCTCCAAATCTCTAAAATAGGTTTGCCAGTGGCTTCAGCTGGCTGTATGCTCACTGGCAGCTTACAAATAAGCAACGATCACATAATTGACGTACTCCAGAGCTGCTACAACCTTATACAGTGCAAATCATGAACATTGGGATTAGAATAAATAAGTGTTTGATGGCTGGAACATGTGTGAAAGGCTGAAGGGCCTCATACAATGCAGTAAACTCTATGGCTCTTAAAATTAGATCTACGTAATATTATTTTGGTCGTGATGCACTATCAATCACGATACGAAGACTCCAGTGAGTGAGTGAAATTAACAGGCTTTTATTCACAAAGAACAGGAGCACACCCTTGTAGCTGACCTGGTCTAGACTGAGGTGAGGAGGAGGAACCATCACCTTTATACCTCGCTCTGGTGGAAAGGGAGGAGTCTCAGGTGGAAAGGGAGGAGTCTCGGGCCAGGTGCAGCATGGGTGTGTCCAGGCATACACATGTAGTTACAGCGGTTCACCACAGGTAGTACAGAGCATGAGTTATGCTGATAAAAGAGACTTCAAAGCTTTTTATCTTGCACTCATCAGGATACTTTTTCAAAATACCAATATAAGGGGAAAACATCAACTTGAATTGTATGAGAAGAGCGTGCAGATTGGTTGACAAGTGGACTCTGGTAGAGGTATTTACCATGGAAAGGGCACCAGTCCAAAGATGTGTGGGTTAGGTGGATTGGCCATGCTAAATTGCTCCTTAGTGTCAGATTCAATGGACCGAATGACCTCCTTCGGCACTGTAGGGATTCTGTGATTCTAGTAGATGGTGACTGACAGTTAACTGCCATATGAAATTAGAGGCAACCTGACTCAATGCCCTGAGGAATGAATCAATGGCTGTCACTTATTCTGTTTAGCTAAAACAAATGCAATGTGTGTACATGTTCTTTCTGTCTACAAAGTACAGGACCTTGTGCATTAATATATGTATCTTCCAGTACACGCAAATGCACCACACTGAGTGTCCAATATTAGATGTGATTCCACAATTGGACACATGCTAAATAACCTTCAGTGGCTAAGAATTACACTGACAACCAGTTTAAGAATGCACCTATGAATGGTGACTGACAGTCAGGATTACAGCAACTGTCAGTCACCATCCACAGGTGCATTCTCCTTGGCATTGCCTTTACCAAAGAGTCCATTTGCCAAACAATCAGGGCTCTTTCTCATGCAGTTTTAATTCAGGGGAGGCAGTGGTACTGTCACTGGTCTAGTAATCCAGAGGCCCAGGTTAATGCTCTGGGGACCCAAGTTTGAATCCCACCATGGCAGGTGGTGAAAATTGTATTTAATAGAAATCTGGAATTAAAGGTCTAATGATGACCATGAAACGATTGTCGTAAAAACCCGTCTGGTTCACTAATGTCCTTTAGGGAAGGAAATCTGTTGTCCTTACCTGATCTGGCCTACATGTGACTCCAGATTCACGGCAATGTGGTTAATTCTTAAATGCCCTCAGCGATGGGCAATAAATCTATTCAACCTTTCCCTAAAATTTGACACATAGTCCAATAATATAGTCTCAGAACGCTCACTCACCAATTTCTCTTTAATTTAAGTGGTCTCCTTACCTTGTGACCAAAAATCAATTCAAATGGGCTGAATTTGATTGACTCATTAGGAGCATCCTTAATTGCAAGGAGTACAAATGGAATTCCTTTATTCCAATCCTCTGCATAATCTTGACAATAAGCCCTCAACATTGTCTTTAAAGTTTGATGCCACCGCTCTAATGCTCCCTGCGATTCTGGATGGTACGCAATTGATTTAAATTGTTTTATTCCTAAGCTATCCATAACTTCCTTGAATAACTTTCATGTAAAGCTTGACCCTTGATCTGATTCTATTTCTGTGGGTAGTCCACATCTAGTAAAAAATTGAAGTAACTCCTCTATAATCCTTTTGGCTGTAATATTACGTAATGGAATGGCCTCTGGAAACCTAGTAGACACATCAATTATAGTTAAAATATACTGATTCCCACCTTTTGTTTTAGGTGGGGGTCCTATGCAATCAATTAAGACCCTTGTAAAAGGTTCCTCAAATGCTGGAATGGGTATTAAGGGTGCTGGTTTTATCACCGCTTGAGGTTTCCCTATCACTTGACATGTGTGACATGACCAACAAAATTTAACTACATCTTTATGCAGTCCAGGCCAATAAAAATGTTTTTGTATTCTAACTTGAGTTTTCCTTATTCCTAAATGACCTCCGACTGGTACCTCATGTACTACTCGCAACACCATCTTTCTATACCCTACCGGCAATACCACTTGATGAACTTCTGCCCACTTTTCATCCGCCTGAATATGTAAAGGTCACCATTTCCTCATTAAGACCCCATTTTTAAGGTTTTAGCATCCTGGTATACAATCAGATACCTCTTCTGTGTATGCTTTCTGATACAACTGTTTTACTTCTATATCTTTCTGTTGTAGCTCTGCCAACTTTCCTGAACTATAAATATCCACCTCATCCTCCACCTGTTTGTGTTCTTTTCCAACCATCTGGTCAAAAATCGTTTCTGATAATTGAACTTCAACTTCCTTTTCTCCACCCTTTGATTTCTTCTCTTGTCATAACCTGTGACTTTGTGACCTTGTTATTACACAATCAGGAAAAATCCCAGGATATGCATCCTTCAAAAACTCAGCTGTTTGATTTTCCACTGGCTTTTCAACCACAGTAGGCATCACTCCCACCTATGATCCAGCTACATCGTTACCCAAGATAAACTGTATTCCTGGACAAGACAACTTCTCTACCACTCCTACTACCACTTCACCACTCTTCACTGAACTCTCCAACCTCACCTTATATAATGGAACACTACTCTTCTCACCCTGAATTCCACATATTACCATCTTTTCTGGCAATACTCCTCCCAAACTACACAACTCCTCATTTCTTACCATCAAAGATTGACTTGCTCCCTTATTAAACCTGAATACAACACCCGAAAGGAAAACACAAATATGCTCACCACTCACTGTCTTTGAGTTCAATAATCCCAAATCAATCAAGATATATAGATTTTAACCCTGCAAAAGAGCCCCCAATTGTTATAATTCAGGTCAGAAACTTCAAAGTGTTTTATGAAGCCCACCTGGATCATTTGAGTTTTGCACTTTGAATTTGGCTCGGATAAGCATTATATGTTTCACTTCAGGTATGATTCAAATGACCTATCAGGGAGCTTTTATCAAACAAAGTTTATTTAAGAATATAGTTAACATGTATGGAAAGAAAATTAGCAATAACATTTATCAATTGAAAACAGAAACAAAACAACCGAGATAATGTATAACCCTTAACAAATATATCTGAAATGTTCCAATCAAACAAAAACTTCCCAAAGACAAAAACCCTTTCCACAAGTTTAATACAGCAAAGACAAATGCTCATGTGACATTGGAACTGAGTCCTTTGGATGAATGCTGCAGTTCTCTTGAGGCACACACACACAAGCTTGGAGTCAGAACAACTTCCCAGAACCCCAGGGAGAGACGCTGGTCAAGTCACCAACACCAGATTTTCTACTCCAGGAAGGCAAGAAGCCTTATCCAGCAGAATTTCCCAAAAAACAGGGAGAGAAACACTTGTTTTCAGCTTGATGTCCCTTCTAAACTAAAACTACTGCCAGCCAAAACAGAAAAACCTTAAAATCACCAGGAAGAGAAAAACAACTGTCAGAACAAATGAGCATCCTCCTACCCATGCAGCGCCATAAAAGATCCCAGGTTAAAAATAAACAAACCCCATTTAAGTAGCAATAAAAGGACCTCTACAGGCAACACTGACAGCTGCAGAGCATATGATTTTTTAAAAAAAATCTCTTAAAGACACTAATGCCACACATGAACAAATTTTAAAAAATATTGTTTTCTCCTGATATTGGTATTCTTGCAAAGTGCCCTGATGAGTGCAAGGCAAAAAACTTTGGCATATCGTCTTTTACAGCAATATTTTGGCTGTAACATCTGAGCTCCTCAGTGTCAGGTTTGGATGCACTGAGGAATCCTCTCAGAGTTTCACAGGTAGGCAGTTGCACGGCAATTGCCCAGAAGAATAAATTTCCCCCAGACAATTGCCCTGTGTTGTGAACCATCTGAAACGCGATTTGAATCACAACATTTATATGATTCCGCCAGGGTTACACAAATAGTTACTCAGAAAGTTAGTAGAATTAAAACTCCTCCTAACTGCTAGGTAAATTAGGAACATTGGAATTAGGAGCAGAAGTAGGG